>NC_091140.1:13129731-13461120 GCF_041381155.1 Argopecten irradians | reverse complement strand
GAGCATAGCTGGGGTTTGTTTTAAAATTCAAGCTAGCCATACTTTGTGGATATCATCTCCCGTATTCCTAGAAATAGCGGGATGTTGATCTGTTAACCCTATTTCACAAACACTCGTAAATGTGTCCTACCGAAATAAAAAGATTAAGGTAGATAGGATTTCTACACATAGGAACAGCTCGCAATGATTACATGGTTGGGGTGACGATCGCAATATTGCTGCGTGGCTTGTTCCGTTCATCCTACTTCGCACCCTAAGTCAACACCAATACCGTTTATTCCCTACCTAACTCAGTTATCAAACGGTCATTGGTTTAGGGCCGGAAGTAATCACGTGACATAGAATCTACAAAGATCGACACTTTATTTTGGGCTATTGTGTCAGAAGCTTAAGTTGTCGCATTATTGTGCTGTTCACGAAAACAGAAGATTTAAAATCTTCTCTTTCAGTGTTATTCGTCATTGAGTTTTAGGTCACATGCACCGTAAGATGGGCATCGATCAATCTATTTTATTATAAACGGTTTTAGAGGAAAGAATAGAAAAAACACAAGAAGTAGACATTGGAAGATTGTCTTTGGCTTTGTATCAGACATCCGCGACAACATTGTCCAATATACCTGCAATATCCTTGACCCTGATATCTGCGATGTCCTTGATCAGGATACTCGTTATGCCCTTAAACCAGCCTTCGAACAATGTCCTTGACCCAAATACCAGCAATGCCTTTAACCCAGACATGCGAGATGCCCTTGACCCAGATACATTGATGCCCTTGGCCAAATGTCCTTGGCTCACATTAAAATAATATTCTAAAACAAAGATTTAAAATGCTATTTTGACTGATATGAATTGAGCAGACTGAGATTAATGCGATTAGTTCACTTGTTTAAGCTTTTCATTACAATTTGACCGGACTGAATGGTCTGCTGAGTTTCTGTGAGATAGCACTATAAATCAGACAAATATTGCCCAGTATCATAAGCATGAGCATTCATTACCTGCTTGCACGTGCATGCAAGAGCATCTGCCTTCAGATGACCTTATCTGTTCGATAAAAAAAAAAGCAAAAAACGAAAGAATTTCCCTGAATACTGATTACCAGCCTCGCTATCGATACGGTGCCAGCCTCGTTATCGATACAGTAGTATAACCAGCGTACCAATGGTTGTTCCCTATAGGTTTGACCCACATCCTTCTTAAATGTCTTTTCTTTATTACAGGCAAGCGCAAAAATAATCAATTCCATATTTACTATTAAAACATTGGCAAGCTTCCCACGAAATCGAAATGACAATTTAATACCAATACATTGGATAAAGGCTTTATTGAGAAGTTATTTTTCTTAGGATTTCGAGGTCTAGTTAACAAAAGCATTACTTTCTCGTAAATGTTTTTACACACTGTCTACCTAATGCTTTCCTGTGTCTCAAGAGGGATTGACAAACGACATGAAACAATATTGTTTGGCTCGTGATTTCCCCATTTTCCTATATTTCGATTCTTGTTATCTATATGACATCAGTAATTAAAAGATAAAAAAAAAGAAGAAAAAAAAAAAAAGACAACCAATCAATCAATTGATCTCGAAGATCTGTTTGAACTTTCGTCGCATGATTCTGTACAATCTTGATAAATTCCGATATGTCATGATGATGCAGTGTAGAGACGTTGGTCCGTGTCGATATTGCCCCTGAGAAACAATGAGGCGATAACAACGATCTTTTTTTACCGAGACCTTTCTGTTTGGTCGTTAGACCGCTGCACTTTACCATCTATGATTGCAATAGTACAAAGTTTACATCAGATTGGTTCCCAAGGGAGACAACTTCTACCGTATACCTGTTTTGTTCAGCGTGAAATGGCACTCGGTACATCATTCCCTATGAATTATACATTTACACACGAATATCATAATGTAGGAAAGTCAATCAGGATGTTGGTTAATTTATCTCAGATGAGAATACGAGTTATAGAAGTTTTTGTCGTTTGAAAACCTGAGAAACGGGACGGTCTCAACTAACGTGAATATTTGTTAGATTTGGTTTGCCAAGTTTTACCTCCTATTAACAGACAGTGCCATTTAAGGCAGTGCCAGGTTTGACGATGGAAGAAAACTATCGACCAGAGGCCAGTACTTGGCAACTCTCCCACATTGGATTCGAACTCACGACCCAGAAGTGGAGGGTTTGTGGTAATGTGTCTGTACCATTCGGCCACCGTTAGGAAACTATCCTGATTGATGTGTCCGTATCTGTTGTTCACGGCTGATGATTGCACTTAAAAAGGCCTTGGTGATTCAAAGGGCGATAATCTCGAATATTATTCAAAGTGCGAATGAAACGCTAGAAGGTTTGTATCAAAAGTGCGATTGCTTTACATGCACCGAGGCCAGACTTGGTGATTTATTAGAGCCCGAAGAGCTTGTTCCTCTATGCCACGCTGTCTTTGTTCAAACTGTTTTTATCCTCACATGTTGTGGTATTTATCACGACACTTGCGTGTTAATCTTCTGGAATGGTGTTAAAAAGTCGCGGCTACATATATATGTACCAGTGTAATTTACGGTCCACGACCCACTTCATCTACACAGGAATGTTCGCTTCCCTGGATTTTCAATCTGGCCTTTCTTTCCGGTGCTTACCGGTCTAAGATGGGAGGTGTTCTGTGACGTTCCCAGTCTAACAAATGAAACTCTTTACTAGGTTGGAAGCCGCGGTGACGCGCCCTATTTGTTTCCATTTTAATCTGTCATTGCCTTTCACCCATTAACAGTGTGTAGTTTCTTCTCCATCTCCACTAAACACATTTCGCAATTTCTCCCCTCATTTAAGAGTACACATCTTTCAATAAATGCCATTTTGTTATTTTTGTTTGCTCCTGTGAAGTTCTATGGGAGCGTTTTTCAGAAGCCCTCGAGGCAGATCTATCGGCGCCTATAGTAACAACTGTGAACTGCTAATCTGAAAATTAAAACAGTTTTTTCAGCCTTACAAATGGCAAATTTTAACAACAACATCCGACAAAGGTTATCATTTTCCATCGATTGGAATTAAACTATCACAACAAGAATCAATCATTTTTGAGTAATACATACAGTCGTTCATTGTTCACGGAGATCGGCTGCAGATGGTTCTTGTCAGTGTTAATATTTGATTTCCGTAAAATGGCAAACATTCTTGCTATTCATAGTGCTATTTTCACTTGATATGCATACTGTAACAACATTTCTGTCCAAATATGGCGATGACTCAGCCTCGTTTTGAACATTAACTCTCTTATCAAAGCCTGAGATTTATCATACTACTTTTCCATCATAATAAAGCGTCATCGATCTTGGTAGCCCTGCTGACTGTTTTCCCGCGGGGCAACATTTCCAAAGACCTTTCCGGACCCTTGTCAGCTCCAATTTGTGAAGGGGCCGGACAGAGGCCATCGGTAACGGTCCAGAGCCTTCTGTCACGTTCGTACACGTGCGTATGTGCATTCACATGGTTGCATGTCTGTCCAGTTAGAAAATTGCATTTTGACGATTTTTAATTAGAATTTATAATTAAGCGTCCTAGTGAATAGGTTGTTGCCGATTCTAATAAATGGTCCGGGACTGGTATGGATGCACGGCTTACAAAAACAAATGGCGATGGAATGAATAACGTTCGTCAAAGGAGACAGGAAACGTTTATGGGATTTTGGATCAATTAGCAAATGTTAATCATCTGTTGCCACATGCAATTTCGCTTGGGTGGTCATATTTTAAATGGTACTGAATTGTATCCCTTCATGTCCCTTTAGGGCTCTGGGGGTCAACATGAACGCTCGAAAATTGACTTGCTGTGTCATTTTCCATCAAGGATTGTTTCAATTTCGATTGGAATACGTTAGTCTTCGAACTGTAACAGATGCAGATGGCATTTACTGTATCATTGAAATGATTCCGAATATTTCTGAATTCTTTAAGGTTACAGTATATACAATATCAGTCGAAATACAAAGCATTCAAACTACGACAGAAAGACAAATATTTGGCATATGGTAGTATCCGGATATTTTTCAGATTAAAGATTCGGAATAATTATTGGGGGCTTGCATAATACTCATTTCTCAGCAATCGTCTAATGAGAGAACATCAAGAACCTTCGCGTGTATCTGTATGCGTGTTTCTAGACAACAAACGTTTGTGACACGGTATTTATTCAACCTTGTCATTGTATTTCTAAATAAAGACATTTTATAGATATTGGTCTGTGTCAACAAGGCAATGATATAAGACTGACAATACGTTTACATCTATTCCAGACAGGTCAAAGGTCACATAAGGTCATGTGAACTAGTCGCGAACGTCATTCCATTGATCAGTTACCTACAATTACATAATAAGAAGGTCTCGGTGATGGAAACAGTTCCCCCAATTCTGTTGTCAATTGCTGATGCTCATTCTCTACCTAGACCTGCATTTATCAATCGATAGCCATTGATATGTCTGTACTTCCCCCACACGACTGGTTGATTTTTTTTTCAGGTTAATGACAAAATTGTTTTGTGCCATTTCCTCCTACGGATTACAGCGTTGGTTTGATATACATCTGATTGTTGTCAAATAGGGGATAGTTTTTCAGCGAAAAAAAACCCCATCGGAAATGTATTGCATCACTATTTAAAGCATGAATAGATGAAATCTGGTTACCAAGGTACTCTCCGTACACAGAGACAGGAAAGGGTGACTTGTCATCCGTTCACTGGCATTATAATTATTTTTATCGAAGAATTCAGATACAATACCAATGATCCCTGTGCTCAAACTATGAATGTAAACAAACAAAATGGATATTTCTTATGCTGTTTATGACTTCTTTTCATTCTAAGAATAAAAAATGTCCGTGGTAAAGATATTAAGATGTTTCATGAAACTTTCAATGCAAATTGAATTGAAACATATTTTATTGTTAATTAACAAAAGGATTTGACACGAGTTACGTATTTGTATATCGACTCATTCAGTCCTTTTCTTACCGGTAGTATACAAAATTGCGCTAACACATTGATTTAATAACACTGTCTTCCAGTGCAACAAGGCATGAGAAATGAACGGCGACAGAGATGATAACGACATTACAAAAACACTTGTCTGAATCTTCTTTGAAAGACAGAGCAATTGAAGGGAGACATAAAGACGTTTCAACGAGTATTGCCTTAGGACACCGTCGATATTGTCAAGAGTCATGGCATCAGCTGTACATAAACGTTGGTCTTGATGCGAAAAGGAATGAAAATGGACAACTAAATATGACGTAGAGGAGGAGAAAATGGCAAAAAGTTTCGTAAATCACGAGACTAGCTGTAGAAATCAGTAGTATTACTACATGGGATTGGAGAATGGTCTGAGAAGATGATGACTAGTGATGGATAGTTAAAATAATGTAACCGACGCGGATTCTGAGCTCTTTCCTACTGATGCCGTAATTCTATAAACTACTGTATGTTCATGATTTACAGATTTTCGCACGATTATTAGTAAGAATCACAAATCCGCAATAAGATAAACTGGTTTACGATAATGGAAGTGTCCGCGTCTCCAAAAGATACACCTTGCGTAAAAGTACTAAAAAGTGAAACATAGGGTATGATCCATTACAAACCACAATGTCTCATAATTTTTTATTTTCTTAATCAATACTATCAATCATTAGTAATATGCATCTACACCATTATCTGGTTAAAGTTATATGTGCTGTATTTTCCTACTCACGGATCATGTTATTTACCTACATTTTAAAAACTACAATCTTTACAATGCACAGGTTTAAATTTTACAAATACAAATAAGTAATAATTACATCTACAATGCATTGAATTAAGTATGTATATACAGTCAGACTATGAATCCAAATTTCATTTCACATTTTTATAGTGTTTTTAGTAATTGTAAAGGGATTTCTGCAAATGTGCTTCTATTTTTAAAGGTATATTTGTTACTTAAGATGTTTATATAAAGCTTAAAAATAAGAATGTTATAGCGCATAATAATTATATGTACCTCGAATACATTGCTTACTTGGAAGTTTGTGTTGGTCCAAATAAACACTCGCGTGTTACGATGGTTCCAATGACTTCTCTGTACTTTGTATTTCTAATGCTGAACTCATTTACCCCTGCAATTTCATAATAGAATGTTCTAGTCCTTGATTTAGGACAGTCTAAATCTATCTTCAGAGGTGAATAAGTTAGATGTGTTCGCAAATCCTTAAAAATGTATATGAGGATAGGAAAATCAAATGAGAATAGCCTAATATATAATACCGCAATATAAAGTTTGGATACGGTGTGAATCGCTGGAGGGAAGTTACATAAATAAGTGAGAGCTATGTCCCTACGCCAACACCACAGAGATGTGTCAACACAAGTTAGATCGTCAATGATTGATAATTTTCTGTACAGGAATCTTTGTGATGGTCTTCCAGCTGCTCTAAAAGGACCGCTGTGGTCCCTTAGGAAGCGTTGTATGTCCAGCTGATGATAAGTCCCTATCTCTTCCATCCATGTTTGAAACGCATCAGCTGATTTTTTTTACATTATTGCGTTACGTTTTACGATTCCCCAGGGGACGGGCCGTCAGAACTGTTATAGCATGATAAATGGAGGTGCGGGCTTATTAATGCATCGATATGATACTATTATTCGTTTACGAGTTGGCTGACATATTGTTGTTGGTGATGAGAGCAAGAGATGGGGCTTTTTAATGCTGTTATGTGTTTCTCTGACGGCGATTCAAACAAACGGCCACATTACGGTTAGACTTTCCATATTTGTTACTTAAGATATATATTTTGTGAGTGTCGTATTGTCATATAAACGTGAAGGTAGAAAATGGACATACTGAAATATTGACTTCTGTGCTTTGGTTGCTTAATACATTGAAACAAGTGATCCGAGTGTTTGTTTGCCCTTTGTTCATCCTTCCTGTGCTCTAAACGTTTTTCTATCTATTCTAATCGAACATGCAGTGAATTATATTGATGAATCTTGTGCATGTTCGATGTTAATGGCCATTGTTTCATTTCCTCTAATCTTGTATTCAGTACATTGCACAAATCAACAATGCATACATAATAATTTATTCAATATTCAGCACTTTCACACATGTACATTTTGTATTGCCATTAAGGTAACAGAACTTATAATTTTAGGGAAAGATGAGTCTAGTAAACATTTAATATATACAGATGTATTTAAGTATTTTTAACTCGGGATACTCATCTTTTCAAAAGATGATAAACCAATATTGTGTTTGATATATGTTTGATTCCCCCGCCACCCACTTAGAACCCAAATGTAGCTTGCTTTGATTTAACATTCAGTACACCTTTAGTATTCATAATTTACTTTAATTTATCAATTACATTGTCTTCGGTTGATCTGGTTTTTATGTATTGACCTTATGAAATATAAAACATTATATAAAACTAAATTCAACAGACTATTCATATATATATGCATGTAATATAAGTATCCGAAACGAATCTTTAATGATTTTCCATACGGTAACTTTCATTCTTTTAGAACAAAAGAACATATAGCATACATCAGTATAAAAAGAAAATCATCATCTCGAGTGTTCCATATTTGTCAATATTCAGCATGGTTACACTAATGTATCATTGCTGTTGTACATCCTTTCTGAACTTTTAGTTAAATATCTCTCGGGAACAATAGTCGTTCACGACCAGCTTAGAACATTAAAAACGGCTACTGCTGCCAAACTTTATCTATTTCGATGGTTAGAACATTAAAAATGTAAAGTTTATAAATGAATAGTAAAGTGGTATTGAGGTTATCCGAGGGTTCAATGAAGTTCAAATTAAACTGAAAAAACTGTCATAAACATAAAAAAAATACTTTTCACCGTCGACCAAAATACATTTAAGAATTCGATTGACAACTGCAAATACTGTGTTACAGAAAAAGCCATATAAGGTTAAACTTCGGGCACCCACTCTTTTCCTGGTGTGATGTGAAGTATATTTTTTACGATCGAAGGTTTAACAACGCGGAAAAGGGCTATGTTTAGTTTCATTTGTGGCTAAAGCCTTTGACAAACCAATACGCTTCTATTCTCCAATTGAAACAGTTCTGTCTGTGTGACGTTTTTTTTTGTTTCACTAAACCAGTATGGCACGACGCAGCATTACTTCACACCCATCACGGGAGATCACAATAACACAGACTATGACTGCTGTTCTCCAGGTTTTGGTATTCGCTGCTGGAACTACACAGACACTTCTAGTAGAAATTATCCGACAGTTTAAACGTTAAGCCCAAGATTTTTATTACAAAGTGCTGAAGCAGCGGTTTTCCTTAGCTGAACGAAACAAAATGATATGTATGTATATGTATATATATGTGTTTATATGATATGGTAATATCTCTGAGACTCAAGTGACACTGAAAGACAATATTTATAGATATGCACAAGTTTTTTATTTCTATGCAATCTTTGATACCTACATGGTCCGACAAATGCACGATCAAAATGCTACTAGATATTTTCTTTTATAGTTTTTTGTTTCATTGGTTGTGTTTTAGAGCAAGTCTCCAGCTGGATTTCAGCCAGATTTGATATCGATTGTTGTGGAGCGTTACATTGTACGTCAGTGAAGCAAAGAACGCCGCTCACTTGCTCGGAGTACCTGGTTCCATGATCCATATTACATATATGTATGTAAGTATCTGGTAAGGTTATTTTTCTGTTTTTCTGTTTACTGACTGTGTACTGGTTGTTGTTAGGCCCAATAAATGAAAATCAAACACAAAGATATTTCAGAAACTGATGAGCAATAAGAGATAAGTGCAACATGGAGAGTAATTCTAACAACTTTATTATACCATATTCAAAGTTGAAAGATGTTGAATTTTCAATAAAAAAAACTAAACCAAAACAAATATCTTATCAAATAATATCCATTTATTTTCGAGAAAAACGTACATAACATCAAAAGCTTAAGTTCTTGTGTTATTTTTTTATCTTGATGGCTACATTCATAAAATCAAATGGGCACAACAAATAAACCCAAAGAAGAAAATACAATAAAAATAAAACACACAGCTATGGCCTAATATTGTTTCAAAGAAAAAAAAACTGTCATTCACTCTTGACCTATCTTGACTTGTTTTGGAATGAATTCGACCAAAATGGCCATGAGATATTCCGCTTGAAATTATTTTCTAATCAAAGTTCATAAATCTCGTTAATTCGAGCAATACCGTGGAGATATTAAACAGTCCTCGTTTCGTTTAAATGTAATACAGTGCAATATCCTTCATCTGAAAATAATGACAGGTTTATCGTTTCGGGGGCGATCTCAAAAAAATTGTTAACTTTGTGGAAATATACTTACAAAGGTTAATAACAAAGGCTAATGTCATACAAGCACCGAATAAGCTTCGCTACCATAGAATGATCGATTTTCTTCTCATACAGAAAACTGCATTGTAATGCTGTGTCATTTTGAGATGCAGAAAACTGATCTTAATTAGTTGTTATAGTTAACCTTTCATTCCTTCTATATCTGATTGGATTTGGTGAAACAATGTGATCTAAAAGCTTTTAGCTTAAACTAAATATCAGATACATCACGTAGCTTTGGTATGTTTTAAGCATGATTTAATGCCATATAAAGATTACTAACGCCCGCACGTTTAGAAATATACAATTGGATAATAAATCATATAATGACATTAACAATAAATCTTAATAATCGATAATCAATCTCCTAATAACAAAAGTGATCAGATAAGGGAATGAGAAAAACGAGCATACTTTTAAATATTTACATTCAAGTAGTTGAATGTAAAAAAAATCGTGGGTCTTGGTAATCGAAGATGATAAAAACGTTGATGGTATTGTTGATCCAAACCTCCTTGTTTACTTGTATCCAATTTGCAATACTCTGGTGTATTGTCTCCATGTGTACATGTCCTTCCTACCAAAATCCAAATAAGTGTGGAGTTGTTCTTAATTACTGTCGTGGTATAAACCGATGGAAATTGTAAAATATCGACCATAGATGCTGTACAAAATTTTTCATATAATTTGGTTATTTTGCCGTGTCCTGTATTCGTTAGAGATTAAAGTGTTTGTTTTTTGTTTTTCACGTTTAAATAATACATGGGAGACATGCGACTTCGTTCATCAAACAAATTTAGTTAAGATTACACTGAAGTTAAAATTAAAAAAGTGTCAAAGTGTCTAAAATTGGCTTTAGATATAGAAAGAAAAAAATCAATGGTTTAATACCATGTGAAGAACTGTGACTGTGTTCCTCTATGTAATTCTATCCTAAAATTTATTTCAATTTGTTTAAGCTTTTTACTTTAAAATTTCATCGCCATTTCTCTTTCTTGTATTTATGGGTGAAGAGTAACAAAAACCATTTGTCCGGAAATGAATGACAATGCTCTAAATGCCAATACGATACCGGTATCCGGAGCCAGCGTTCCATCGTGATTAGACCGTAATCCAGAATAATTCTGTTTCTCGACATTTTGAAATAAATTCTTTCGAAAATGTGTTTATAGAAATTTGATAGTGCAAATTCAAGCGCTGTCATTCATTGATTAATTTGTCTGTGAGTGAAATACCGAGTTTTAACTCATTAAAATCATTTTATTTTTTAGCTTTAATTTCTGATGTGACATCGTATTTGCGATTGCAATTTTAATGAATCAATATTATCTTAAACTTTATTAATTAGTAGATGACAATTTTGACAGGTTCTGATATTAAAGCTATTAGTGAACGATCAACATATTACCTCTTCCACCCGGAAAATCTAACTTTACAAAGCTGTATTAAGCTGGGCCTCCATCATTGGATTCAAGCGATCTATGGTCACTCATTTTGTGATAAACTCTCAGTTTAAATTTTCAATACTTGTGTTTTGTTGAGGTTAAATATGTTTGTAACACGTATTTTAATTGGCTTAATTAAAACATCTTGTCCTTGTGTTAATTGGTTTGAAGACGTCAATTGGGTTGATAACGGTTTTTTTCGGTAGTGTAGCAACGACAAAAACACTAACCCCCTTTCTTATGAAAGTTATAGCGTAAGACAAATATTTTATTGATGAGAAAGCGTTTCTGAATTGGGGTTCTTTATCAAAGTAGTTAAACAAATACAATTTATTTTTAGCATAGAACAAGTGCATTCGGAGAAGTCAACACAACAGTTTTCATCAGTTTTATCATTACACGTGTGTGTTTAATAGAGTTATTTGGGGTAAGATATTTTTATTCTAAAAGTTAGTTTGAAAATTCTCCAAAAGTTTCGTTGTGTTTGTTCATTTCAACGCCTTTGTCAAATAAAAAGAATGAGTTGTAGAAATTATCTAGATGTAATAGTGCAGAGCTGTATTTGTATAAAACCAAAGGAGAACCTGTCCGCCCAGATAAAATGTTATTGTTGTTACGTAAATGTTATGTGAATAATTATCACGCCTTGGTGATGAGGATTAAGACGTTAACGAGAAAGTCGAGAAATTTATTCCGTTTGTTTTACCTCCTAGTCTCACCATAAAACAAAGCATTATGCTATTATTATCAGTAAAACCATGGAGATTTCTTCGCCAGCGACGTTTTGTTACATGCCAAGTTTTTAATCAGTCAAACACATTTAGAATCACTGATTGTTTTTTTAAATGTACTGCAATATGTTGTTTTTTAGAGTTTCGTCTAATACACGATATACTATGTAATGGTATATGTCTTTGGTTTGTTCTTGAAAAACATCCAGAAACAATTTCCACAAAATAAAAAGTAAACAAAAGTGCTCTTTTAAATTGCGTAATGTTGTAAATACAAGTATAAAAAATCCTTTGTTTATCTTTTATCATTATCGGGTGTAATGGCGTAATCGTTGCGAATTGTTATGCACGGATGACTGATTCTTGTAGTAAAATGATCGAGCTCCACTTCAGAAGCCATTAAACGACATGCTATCTCGATAATCTTCGATACAAATAGGTGATAGATGAACTTGTGTTTATATATATTGCAAAGGTTTATCAGTTTCTCTAATGTATTTTTCTATGCCTGGCCGAACCTGATTCCATTTTAAACGATATTGATATAACTTTCCTTGCGGTTGTACTTGCTGTTTAGACTAGTGATATTTTGTACATAATAACAATGCCATTACGTGACAAGTGTCTGTAGCAGGCACAAGCAACATTTGTTTGGCTGGATTCGACTTTACAAAAGTATACACAAGTATGTCCTATTTGACCTTGTCATGTCAATGGTGGGTTGTAGATTATATCACATAAATATGGCATATATTGAGGCGTTCCTATTGATACTTTTGTACATATTCAATGTTATAATTTCACCTGAACATATTGACAATACTGTTTTTGAGTAAAAACTTTAATATCTGAGTAAAGTGCATTTCCACACATCTGCATGATTTGCCCCAAATACAGCGATTAAACGTTATTTATCTAAATCAATCTTCGTTTCATGTTCAGTTTTCCTAAATACACATAATAGGAGTATTTGTGATGATTGAAATGCCTTCGTTTACGCCATATTGCGTGATATAATTTATAACCGCCATTTGCATGACAACGTAAAAAAAAGACTCGATGTGTATGTTTTTGTAAAGGCGAATCCGCACAAATAAGTGTTCCTTGTACCTACTATAGACACTTGTAAACATAATGCCATGGTCGCGTCATTTGAGGACAGAAATATGCACCGAACCCTGTGGACTTATTTAACTGAAATGGACAATTCTTTGCATATTTTGCCAAAATTTACAAGCAGCACAGCAATCTATGAGTCAACAGTAAAAACCAAGGTAAACACTCTTTTTATCAACTTTTGTTCAAAGTATAGGCCTACCTACGACGTGATATATAGTTATACAGAATATAAATTAAACTGAGACCAATACCTTAAGGTACCATGCTACCAAATATGTGTCGTTTGTATTAGACTTATCTTCCCTAAGATGAGTTTTTTTTCTTCTACTCAAATTTTTATCTAAGGCGAAATTAACACATAATTTACGACTAGTACCAAACGTTACCATTTCAGCCGATTCACAAACTTGACATGTCTACACGAATTAGCTAAGTTTGATAATTGATATTAATAGATACTTTAATGTTACGACTTACACTTTTGACTTTTTGCGTCACATTGTACATGTACACTCTGAGCATTCATTTCTTTACAAATTGATTGGATATTTGTTTCCTCCATTATCTATAAATTGTTCCTTTTGTCTTTTGGTTTGTAGTTTCTGGTAAGGTTGCGATTGTTTTATTTTGTCGGTTTAAGGAGAATTGTTCATACTGTGTCTAAGTTTGTTTGTATTTAACGTTCTATTTACGGTCAATCAATCCCATAGTTCAATGCGGTCGCCAGAATGTTAGGACCGCAATGAACTCTGGGAGATATTGACTAACGGTTTAAAATTACATTAGGAATATTCAAAAGAATACGGGTTGTAGTAAGCTTTCATATAATTGGATGATTTTGAAAGGGTAAATCTCTTGCAAATAGCGATATCTAGCGGTATCAATTTAATACCTTCAATCAAAAAACTTATAAAAATGTGATTTAATAACCTTAGAAAGTTAACCTCCGGGAAATTTTACTCTCCTACACCTTTCTTATCATTGAACAATGGTCATTAATAGGACGTAAAACAAAATTAAACCAAACCAAATTCATTATAACCACTGACCCTCCAACGTCCACAGACACTGGTGGATTAGAGTAGTGGTGTGTCTGACCATCTAACGTCCACAGACACTGGTGGATTAGAGTAGTGGTGTTTCTGACCCTCTAACGTCCACAGACACTGGTGGATTAGAGTAGTGGTGTGTCTGACCCTCTAACATTCACAGACACTGGTGGATTAGAGTAGTGGTATGTCTAACCCTCTAACATCCACAGACACTGGTGGATTAGAGTAGTGGTGTGTCTGACCCTCCAACATCCACAGACAGTGGTGGATTAGAGTAGTGGTATGTCTAACCCTCTAACGTCCACAGACACTGGTGGATTATAGTGGTGTGTCTGACCCTCCAACATCCACAGACAGTGGTGGATTAGAGTAGTGGTATGTCTGACCCTCCAACGTCCACAGACAGTGGTGGATTAGAGTAATGGTGTGTCTGACCCTCTAACGTCCACAGACACTGGTGGATTAGAGTAGTGGTGTGTCTGACCCTCTAACGTCCACAGACACTGGTGGATTAGAGCAGTGGTATGTCTGACCCTCTAACGTCCACAGACACTGGTGGATTAGAGTAGTGGTATGTCTGACCCTCTAACGTCCAGACACTGGTGGATTAGAGTAGTAGTGTGTCTGACCCTCTAACGTCCACAGACACCGGTGGATTAGAGTGGTGTGTCTGACCCTCTAACGTCCACAGACACTGGTGGATTAGAGTAGTGGTATATCTGACCCTCTAACGTCCACAGACACCGGTGGATTAGAGTAGTGGTATATCTGACCCTCTAACGTCCACAGACACTGGTGGATTAGAGTAGTGGTGTGTCTGACCCTCTAACGTCCACAGACACTGGTGGATTAGAGTAGTGGTGTGTCTGACCCTCTAACATCCACAGACACTGGTGGATTAGAGTAGTGGTGTGTCTAACCCTCTAACGTCCACAGACACTGGTGGATTAGAGTAGTGGTATGTCTGACCCTCCAACATCCACAGACAGTGGTGGATTAGAGTAACGGTATGTCTGACCCTCCAACGTCCGCAGACACCGGTGGATTAGAGTAGTGGTATGTCTGACCCTCTAACATCCACAGTCGCTGGTGGATTAGAGTAGTGGTATGTCTGACCCTCTAACGTCCAGACACTGGTGGATTAGAGTAGTGGTGTTTCTGACCCTCTAACGTCCACAGACACTGGTGGATTAGAGTAGTGGTGTGTCTGACCCTCTAACATTCACAGACACTGGTGGATTAGAGTAGTGGTATGTCTGACCCTCTAACATCCACAGACACTGGTGGATTAGAGTAGTGGTGTGTCTGACCCTCTAACATCCACAGACACTGGTGGATTAGAGTAGTGGTATGTCTGACCCTCTAACATCCACAGACAGTGGTGGATTAGAGTAGTGGTATGTCTGACCCTCCAACATCCACAGACAGTGGTGGATTAGAGTAACGGTATGTCTGACCCTCCAACGTCCGCAGACACCGGTGGATTAGAGTAGTGGTATGTCTGACCCTCTAACATCCACAGTCACTGGTGGATTAGAGTAGTGGTATGTCTGACCCTCTAACGTCCAGACACCGGTGGATTAGAGTAGTGGTATATCTGACCCTCCAACGTCCACAGACACTGGTGGATTAGAGTAGTGGTGTGTCTGACCCTCTAACATTCACAGACACTGGTGGATTAGAGTAGTGGTATGTCTGACCCTCTAACATCCACAGACACTGGTGGATTAGAGTAGTTGTATGTCTGACCCTCTAACGTCCACAGACACTGGTGGATTAGAGTAGCGGTGTGTCTGACCCTCTCATGCCCTCAGACAGTGTTGGATTAAACTAGTGGTATGTCTAGTTTCGCGTTTCCAAGTAATTTCTATAGATGCTTATGTCGTGTGCGTTTAAAAAAAACCATGAGGATGTTCAACTCAGTGATAAAGTTTCGGTTCTCCTGTGTCTTTCTGTCAATTTGGGCTAAATGATGTATGTTTCTTGTCTTTACAACACGCATAATTAAATAAAAGGGATCTATAAATAGCCATCACCAAACTAATTGTTATAGAACGGTACATTGTAAAATAGTATGCATTCCTCGAGATTATAAAACATCTCAAACCGATTGAATTTTTAACATATAACCTATTATTTGTATAATGACAACAATGGAAACCATGTAACAATGCCATTAATGCCCAATAATTGCAACCACCACAACCAGGAATTAACTCAAGGGTCCTTCACGTTTTTAGCCAATCAGATTTGGAGCAGAGTATATCAGGCGGTGATGGTTTGTGGGTTTTTTCAATGTGGTGTTATTTGAGCTCTACGACGTTTTAATCAATTTAATGTAATTTCGTCTGGTGTATTTATGGCACATAACAGAAATGATTATGGTAATGACGTCACCGTTAGCCACTAGATCGTCTCGCAGTGGCCAACTCTTGAAATCATCAAAGCCGGAAGCCGGCGATTGGGCAGATAACTCTAATATTGAGCGATATCAAATCTTGTCATCCGAGATGACATTGCTTGAAATGGATATTTTGATGTCAGCGATAGATTATGTAGAACAATGCTGCAACACTATAGTATAATTTAAAAGATTCGATATCACTTAGACATTCATTGTAGAAAAATCGGAGAGAAAAGCCCACAATCTGGAACTTATTGTCGACAGCGATTTTTATATTCGTTTATCAGCTAACTTTTATGGAAATGCGAGTGACGATAACTTTGTTTTATTACACATAAGATATCTTAATGGATGCTTACAAAGTCATTTCGGCTTGTATGGTTTCTGCTAGTGCAAGATGGCGATGAGAGGGGGGGCTATTCAGAATATTGATAATAATGGAGTTTAAATATCTTGTCGCTTTAAGTTTCACTAAGATGATATAGAAAAGAGATAATTCAACGAAACGCAATTTAAGGATTTTTTTATTAAAATCTAGGCCGAGTTGATGCGTGTTAATAGCTTGGCAATATGTTACAATACATTCTGAAATATACGTCCTATGTCTAAAACTTAATATGTTTTTGCCAAAAACACAAAATTTAAACCAATTAATCCAAAATTGAATATTTAAATTCAAATAAACAATGGAAAGTGTAATTATATTTTGATCGAATTACTGATTCAATTAAGTTAACAAACTTGTTGGTATTAATCTTACTGTACCCCTAAACGCGATAGCAGAATTACTAATTTAGCTGGACAGTATAATGTTCATAATTTACACACATATGGAAACCGCTAAAATACGATTACCACGAAAATGTATACGGGATGTCTTGAAATGATCGAATACATTGAATGGAAGATTAAAATAACAACACCAATAAAATTGATTTCATACAGGTTTTAATAGTTTAGTTGTAGATATATTAATATCAGGTTTCATTATCTATTTAACTGTATATACCCATAGAGCTGACCTTACATAATAATATATCATAAAATATAAAAGAACGCCATTGTTATCCCTAAATACATTGTTATTCAAGCTTCAAAGAGCAAAATTTAATTTCCAGAGTTTCACAATTTTTTCGTATTCCTGATTATTGCAAAATATTTCAAAGGAGCTGTTTTAATGTAACGCAAACGTATCAGTTAAAATTAGATCGAGTATGGTATGCAGTATATATATTATATAAATAAGCTATTCTGAATATACAAAAATCTATTGAAACTTAAGTATATTCAATACACACATATATTATATAAATAATATTATGTAAGCAAGAATGTTTTCCTTAATGTTTCCAGGCTATTTCTTGGTTGATAATGATTTTTCAAAATTTTAAAAGTTAAAACCACATACTCCTGTTTTGATTTTGAAATCATCCCTATATAGTCAGGAATTATGTACGTGAAAACAGAAGGCGTCTAAAATGTCATATTTGGAATAGTTTACACCTTCATCAGAAATACAGATATACAGAAATAGCATATAAATGTACCAAAAATATTTCTTGAGCACATGGTTGAGACAATAGCGAACTATTAGTATTACAATGCGTTGGGACATATTGAGTGATGATTTTATGAGCTGATGAATTTTATGTTCTATGAATTATACCCTTTGCATTGCATTTGGTACATTTTGAAAATGACAAGGGGGACTGTATGATGGTCTATGTTTTAAAGAAGTGTTGTGAATGGTCCCATGGTAAAAACCAAGCTTGAATACAATATGCTCGTCAGCGTTGTTGAATAGATGTTCATTGTATGGTCCTTTTTCCGGACATAGCACACAAATTTGGCACAATTGGACAAAATGGCATGCTTGAATGTTAACACTACAAAACATGCTCTAACACAGCAAATAATATCCTTCGTTCTGTCACAAGTTTGAACAATATCCCAACTGGGATATTGTTCAAAGTCCAGGCGGCACAGGTTTGTTGGTATCCCCTATTCATCGTTGGGAGAGTGAACGCTCTGCAGAATCTAATAAAAAGAAAAAGAAATTAAAATCTAAGAAGCACTAAAATACAAAAACAAAAAATACCCTAACTTCCTTTAAGCCGATAAGAACACGAGAAGGCTTTCAATATGACCGATGCCAGATAATACGGTCGGTTTCTGCTGACAAACTAAATCCTATAAACTTCCATTATCGCCGACCCAAATTTAAAACAAAAAAATCCGGATCTGCTAGCGATTATTGTCAAACATTCAAGTTAAATACAGGGAGTTTCCAGAATATACGTCTTAAGGGAAGGGGGCACAAATCAAAACTTCCACTTTTAAACAGGAAGTTCCTTCCAAATTGTAGCGTGCATGACAAACCGGTATACTGCAAGGAAATGAACATGCCTGTGTCTACTTGAATCTATCACGCAGAAGGAACACTGTGTTCCGTTGGCGTAGCTGCACAGATTACGGCTGAGTAGGTTAGTTTGGTAAAATTAATAAACTGCTTAGACACAGTTTTATCACCGAGGAAATACCACAATGCCTTAGTTAACCTCCCAAGAGAAAATTTGCATCTGTAACAAGACCCTTTTCTCCCGAGCGTACCGAGGTTCTGAGATCGATAGGAGAGCTCCAGTTGTAGGAGCTTATATCACATAGATATTCTCCGAACGTTATGTCACTGTTATACGCTAGTTCAATTGTTTACATCGGGTGCTAAAATTACCCCTTTTTACAGCTGTAACTAAGCTTTTACATCTAGACATAACTGAGACTAATTGGAATGTAGCATCCGCTTTATCAACCCTATACATCAGAATTGCATTTATACTTTTGGAAGAAGCAGTGATATATTGTAAAGGAATACACGGTTGTTGTATATGTGTAAATAAAGCTAATTATTTCTAATCTAAAAGCTTATTGTTAACGAAACAAAACATTTTGCATGTGTTGATAAATTTGTGAGATAAAGATGTAAAGATATGGATACTTTCTTTTTGAGAGTTTTATCCATTTTCAAATTTGAAATGGTCAAAGATTTTATTAAGTGTCTTGAAATTTAATTAAGTTTGCTTCTTCAATTTTTCTCAAATGAAAGATTTATATTTGGTTTAGAAATTCCATGTTGAAAATGTTCTTGATTCATATTTAACATTTACGCGCTCAACAAAAGAATATAAGTTCTTTATAGGTTGGGTTCTGAACTCACCATGACGACGGAGAGACCATGCCGAACAGAGAACGTCATTTCCGGTGGAGAGGTATATCCTTTTTTCAGTGTACACCAGTGGACAATCTTTCTGAAATGGCAGTGAAACACACAGTTAAACTACAAGTCATTTGTTTTCATTACTTGCCACAATGTAAAATATATTCTTGTACCAAGAGAACCACGATTTAGCTTACAAAACGATATAAGGCGTTTGGATCGATATACGTGAAGAAACGACCTGTGTAATCTATATTTTGTTTGATTACATATGTCCCTAGTCGGGATGGTAGATCGCTTTAACCATTCTTAGAACACATACACCTAGTTCAAGGGCAGCACGTATTCCAATAGAAACTCACCTCTATTACTGAAAGACGCTTGTCCACTGCACACCTCAATAACTCTAGATCTTGATCTTGGGCCTGCTCTTTGTATGACCACTTCCGGTCTGGATTTATTCCCACTTTCGTCATTTGAAAACTTTCACATAGCTTATCCATGGATTTTGTTAACGCATTTTTGATTTGCTAAATTGCTTTAAGAATATATTGTTTAACGAATAAAATTAAATAATATCACAGAAACTGAAGGTATCACATTAAAATCACGAAACAATATGTTGTTTATGACATAGAAAATGAATCCTTATTATAATTACTCTTATATCACACTGTCTTTTAGGTGTGCAGTAAAGTCTTCGTCCATTGTGTGGATACCGGAAGTAGAACCACTATCGTCCTCAATGGAAGAAGACTTTGGTCCAAAATGAAAGGTTTGTAGAGGTCTATGCACAGCGTAGCCACTTCCGGTGTCACCTTGGTAACGTCCATTATTGGAATTGTACGGCGGGTAGGCCGTAAATCGAGGAAGAGATATTGGGGATATAGGCTCACGTCCATCCGGGAAAAATGCATTCTGGTTCTGGTAGACGTTCACTTCCATATTTGGTTTTGTTTTAGGGACGACTGAAAGAATAAAAAGTGCATGTTTGTGTATGGCATGTAAAAACACAGCGAGGGCCTTAGATATGTGGCACTATGTAATTGATTTAGTAGGCTTTGTCAGACAACGGATCTCGCACTGACTTAAATATTTCATCATTAATTTGAAGATAAAATTTTTGATGTATTGAACAGCTGCTATTTCTTGTTTTGAGATAATGTATAGGTTGAAAGGCTATTTTCTTCTCGGCCGTGATATACGCTCATTCCATATTGGGCTGTTCCTGAATCTCCTTATCTACTGAGCGTGCCAGACATGGGCAGCGCGAGGTGTAAACGCGACACCGATGTCTATTTCGTCTTAGCGTCTGATACCAGAGATATTGCTTCTCCGTGAATATTATCTAACTCATAAAGTTTACAGTTAAAAGTAATTTATTAGGTTGTTTCTTTCTTTTTTCCTTTTTTCATTAATCTGTTTTTTTTTTATTTTGCTCGGTGGTTATTATCCTGCATCTCCCATCTCTAAATTGGCCAATTATTGGCGGTAATATTGCAGCAGCCCTCATCTATGACGTCACAGCAGACGACACTATTGTTGTTTGGGGGCATCTTCATGGTGGAACTTGGTACAAATATTTAACGATTCTGCTGCTAATGTTTATCCTTGTACATTTGACGTTTCACCTAATGCAAACGAACTTTTCTGAAGTAATTTACACGTGAACACGTTTAATAGTAATCCCCCATTGTTTCTGTGTCCCTTATGTAACATTTAAAAACCAAACCCGCTTGTTCCAGATTTTTTTTAAGTTTCAGTGGAACGTCGCTCTAATTAACCATTGTTCTACTTTTATCAGCAAAAATTTATTCAACTTTTTTACACTAAATTATTATCAACTTTGAACTTTGATCAGTAAGACGTTTGGGCACAAATTTGACCTTCATTGAAACTGATCTAATAACATCCGTACAATAGAACCCCTATTGACAAGCTTGTTTCAGTGGTGATGCTAGCTCAGGTCGTAAACGTAATGATGTTAGTAAACAGAGCAACAACCCTCTTTATTACCACATTCTTAATTCTTATTTTTTATTACAAAACTGATAGTACTATTTGTGTAGGCAAATACATGTAATAAACATCACACAAATAACCCTTTCACTCATTCATCCCTGAAATTCGATAATGAACTGTTCCGGCTTTAGTAGAGTTCAAATGCGTCAGTAGGGGTGAATGAGTGCTTGTGTTTTATTATTAATCACCATATCGGATCATATTAATTCTTTAACGTAACGTTTGTCCGTCTTTTGACCATAACAAGACATTTTGGCAACACATTAGTATCATTGAACAGAACATTGGTCTATCATCGTATGATTATGGTACGGTACGCGTAATCAATAGTTCAGACGCTATAATCAGAATTATTTTTTCTTGAGATTGTCGAAAAGTTTAGGTATCTGTACCTAAGCCAACATTTACAGTGTGTTAATTACTCACCTCTGCCTTTACTATATGACCCGCCCCTTGACCCATGAACCTCGTCATCACTGAGACCACGCCCACTGTCGCTCGTGTTTGTCTCCCCTGATGTTTCGCTGTGATTGTCGTCCTGTAGCTTCAGAAAGGCCTGGCTTACGTGCTCCTGAAACAGGAATAATCCGATAGAGGGCAGTGTTTTTGACACGGTTTTGAGAGGAATAATACGTGCTTCATCTGGCACTATTACCAGACACACTAGACATTCGGGTGTTAGTATAAGAAGATTCGGAGGAATTACAAGTTTATTAATGCAAGCAGTTGATACATTTCTATGAAATGACGACAGAAATTCAGGTTGCATTCATTTTCTTCCAAAAATTACATTTTTAGCTCTTATTCTAAAGGACTTAATTGAAAAGTTTACATATAACTGTCATTTATGCAAAACAAACGTTGTTTGTATTGTTGATTAAAGTCACATATGATGACAACAAAGGTTTACAGTTGTCAGCATGATGTAACAGGGCGGTGTCTTTGTCAGTGTACTTCAATGGTACGAAATATCAAATGGTAAGAGTTCCACTGTCATAAGGAGACACAACACAAACATACCTCAGCCTCCCGAAACACACTATCACAAGGAGACACAACAATAACATAGAACAGCCCTCAAAACACACTATCACAAGGAGACACAACACAAACATACTACAGCCTCTCAAAACAAACACGAGAGCACTACACATAACCAAATTCATACAGGGGAGGCCACCCATAATTGACCTTAGCTGATTATAAGACGTGAAACATACCCAGCTTAACGACATTAATAAAAAAACTGCCTTTATCTAATTATCTAATTGTCGTAAAGTAAAACAATATAAGCGTTTTCAACACTGTCTAAGAGATACACATGTTTTCAACAACACTAGTATGATTGGAAACCAAAAAATACACTGCGTGTTCCTTATCAAGCGATACAGCCGAGCCTTGTGGATTTCCGACAATGTGAAAACGCCAGCTTTAAGAATCATCGTTTTCTGAACCCCTCATAAAAGCACAGATTAAAATTCAACACATTATCGCCGACATCTCAAGGCTTCTGAAACTGATTATTTGCGCTTGGAAGACCCTGGCAGCATGTGTAATTAATACCAATGATTAAATGATACGTTAACTTTCATCCTAGATAATGCCACGTGGCTTTCATTTACCATCTGTCCTGATTATTAGCTTAACTCAAAACAAAATAAATAAACAAATAAAAACAATTTTACAAGATCTGCGTCGCTATTAAAGTCGAAATACCGCAGTTACACAGTAAAGTCGGGCCTAATTGGTTTCATACGCACGCATACTAACTGTTGCTAGCTTTTCGGCTGCTTTCCTATCTTGAATATTGTTCTCTCTTAACCACTCGATTGTGGGTGTTTAGAAACATTTTATTTGAGAGCAGAGATTGTAAGATAACAAAGTGATCCCCTACTTTTAATGTATTTTAATATATCTCCGGAAAATCATTTACAATCAAATACAGCCAATTCACAGGAATATTATTTTTGATGTATTCGAGATTTATGAGATTTTATTTCATTTATATTACTTAACATAGACGAGAAAATCACTTATACGAAGCTGAAGAGAACATTCTGTGGGTCTCTTTAAGACGTTAAAGCAATTAGTCAAATGGGGTGACCTGCTGCGCTTCTTAGGGTCGCTTGGGCAATTATTCAAGGGGAGATTACTCCATTTCAACGGAATGCCAATGAAAATAAAGACAGGAACATAGCAAGCTGGTATGTATTTAGGGGGATTAAACACCTGTTGGTTCTCTCGTTATTTCACCGACGACAAATCACCGCAAAACAATTTTCAAATTATCGGGAATTTCCCCAGCTATTTCATAGTACATTGTATACGCGAGTTGTGAGCGTATAATTTCATATGCAAAATCCTTCGATATAAATAATAAATGAATATCCGGAGTGTAATTAACAATGTGTATTATTCATCAGTTGCCGCTGGTATATAATTCATTGAGCAGGTTCTGGGAGATCTCAAAAACATATTTAGTTGGGTTAACATCACACTAGTTCACCTTCACTGACGATCTGCCACCAGGCATATGGTCTCACCTCAGACAGATTTATCAACTTTTAAATTCGTTTCAAGAATACAGCATTTTATCATTCAAAACTGATACATGTAATTTTAAAAGATCTCCATGAAAATATGGGTTCCTAGTAATATCACCCAAAGAACGTTTTGACATCTTGAGCTGTATTGTAATAGGGATGATTGAAACAGATGTCTTAGATTTAGTATACACGGATAATCAAGTTTCCAATGCTTAAGTTAATTTGCTCAGGGTACATAGGTCATGTTACTATAATTATGCTAAGGGCCACATGTGGCAGACGTTTTTTATACATCCTCAAGGATGGTATTATCATCAGTGCAGTGGTGGCCTTGGAAATCTGTGCTGAACAATTCAGATCGATAAGTTAAATATACGTTCTCATGTACGTATTTATGGACTGATTTATCATTATCTCGGAGTATGCCAGTTAATATCCTACGGCGTGTGATTCGGATTTTTACCAAATAAAATCCTAATCAAGCGTTTTATATGCTTCTTAAATCTGACTATGTTTCATATGATACATTCGGTAGCTTTCGCGAGTGAGTCGCCGGAAGCGGTTTATCGGTGTTCCGGTTAAATGACTCCGAGATGGATAAACAAGATCCTACCCCGGGGATAGTCGATCCATCACCTGCTCCCGCGGGGACACGACAGGTAGGACAGACTGTTTGTACACGTTAGTCAAACAAAATATTCAAATCTACCGTTACATTTCATATCGATTTGACACAAAGTTTACCTTTGAAAAGAGAAGCCATCTCAAACATCAAACTTTAATATCAAGTCTGAGAGATAAAATTGATAAAAATGAAACATTCAAAAACAAAATGGGAATATCTCTATTTGAAATTTTGATCTACATATAACTTTCATAATTTCCAAGGGAAATATCTTGATATATATTTTCTAACGCATTGTTTCTATATCGATTTGAAAAGAAAAATGTTCTATTTTATTATACATGTACCGTTTTGCTTCAGTTGTTTTTAGGTTTTAAAACGATTTACCTGTTAGATATATTGAATTTCATTTGGATTTCACAATACGGGGGATTTAACTAAAGTTTCTTTGAATAATATATACAAATTACACTGTCAGCAGTTCCTGTTCTAAAATGAGCAAGAGACCAAGTTCTCAAACGGAGAGATAAAGTTGTGACAATAAAGAAAATAGATATAAAAGTATGAGACCGACCGCCTTCCCAAGTTTAAGTTGTGTTGGCATCACGTATCAATACGATCACGAATTCGAAGTCACAACTAAGTCAGGGCCCAAATTTACGTACCGGAAAACCCGGAACTAGGTACATGTATGTGGGTATGATTTGCGTCACCGACTGACCCTAATTTGTATGGGCATTAACACTGGAACGTATACCACGTAGTTTGTAAAGCGCATGTATATACGTATGTACACTCGGAAATGAAAGTAAGGAATCAGAAAAGTTAATGCCATGGATTATGTACCTATAAAGCATTTTGTGACCTATATTTTAAAGACCGCATCAAATGACCTTGAACTAAGACCAACAAAACGGTACAATTTATATATACAGTATAACCCATCTAACTCGAATCCGTATTCCTCGAATACCCTTTATTCGTCGAACAGGTGTTTGACCATTGAGAAATTTTCAAATATACATGTATTCATTTTTTATGTTATGCATATTTTTTCAACTTGATATTGCTTTCAAAACCCACTTTCGTAGAAGTCCATAATTCTGAAAATCATGGTAATTAAAATGTCATTGAAATGTATTGTTTGTCATAGTTTGAGACCAGACATTTTAACTGATGATGATCGATCGTGACCAACATCGTATGAGTCGAATACCCTGTAATTCTCGAACTATTGATCTGGTCCCCTGCATTTCGAGTTATATTGGTTTTACTTTATGTGTAAATGTATACAAACACTAATGGTTATGATTGCTTATCTAATGACTGGAATCCAAAATGTTGACTAGACTGATTAAACAATAGAAAGATTAATATCATCAACAACATCACCATATAATATATATATATATATATTCAAAACACCTAACCAATATACGCCCAGAATGCGCATCCATTTATCCGGAACTGAAAAACGAATATGTATGTCGGGTGGCGTACTCGTAAATCAGGAATAAATGTAGCGACACATTCTATACGAGGTAGTTAGTCGAACGCGCCTATTTCCTACGCGGTAGATTATGCATTTCCCATCAAGTTAATACACTGTATACTTTGGTACGTGTATTTGCATATTTCGTTTAGCGTGGCATTTTCTAGGAAAAGCAGATTAGCTATAATGGGTTAATAAAGTTAATGGTAAGTCCCGCCTGTGGACGCCGGCCTCATCTCGCTAAGCCACTCTACAAATTGGTTCGGACTATTTGTGATATTAAAAACTATGCAGATAAAACATTTGGGCAGAATTATGCAGTTGCGGAGCGAGCAAGTGGGTCCAAGTGGCCGCTGCTTTAGAGATTATGTGTCGTTATCAGAAACATTACGGGCGACCCACAGCCATCGACTAATTAATACATTGTAATCAGACAGTTCCGGTGCAAACTAGGAACAGTAGCGTCCCAGCGCACGTGTTTTGATGGACGACACCCTTAGTCAGGCCAATGATCATCTGCATCATGTTAATATCGCCATGGGAGAAACATTCTACTAAAAGTAAATCACTTTCAAGTTACCCCGGTCTGTTCCAACCCAAACTTAATTTTAAATCATGGACAACGGCATTCAATCATAATAACGATCAATTACTATAATCAGGGAGTCGGTAGCTATACAATGGTCACGTGAAACTGACCACTCCCAAAGGATCCTAATTGCAATTATCTCGAGTTTTGTCTTACAGCAATGGGCGAT
This sequence comes from Argopecten irradians, assembly GCF_041381155.1. Lineage (NCBI taxonomy): Eukaryota > Metazoa > Mollusca > Bivalvia > Pectinida > Pectinidae > Argopecten > Argopecten irradians. The sequence continues at coordinate 13,434,313 of NC_091140.1, read as the reverse complement.
AACTCATACAAGGTGGCGCTGTCCGAGCCAGCCGCGCTGTGATTGGTTATCGATCAGTCGCGCACACGTGATTTATACAAACCAATTCCATTGGTTTATTAAATGAACATCAGACGGCATCAATTATCGTTTTCATCCTTGAAGACAGATATCCAGAATCGCTGGAAAAGCTGATGATCCAAGGTTACCAAGAACACGTGCAGACCCGCCGGACATAACTGGCATGTCAGCACGTGCGGCATTGGAAGACAGTCGCGAGAATCGAACCTTTCATACAAACTAATGGTGCTGTTTCCGGAACCTGTCACACGAACCGTTTAATGTTTGTTTACACAGCTTCATAGGAAATGTAGCATCAGAGGTGACCGACATGATGACAAAATGATACAACAATACATCTTTTTTAAACGAAATTGCGGCCATTGCGTATGCCATGGCCTTCGATCTTGTCTAACCTATAGTTAAATTTACCAGCATATCGATTTCCGATCATTTCAAATAAAAATTAAACCGTTTGATAAAGAAATCAACACCATTTTTGGCAATAACTTGCGTTCTTGGCCTATTCGGCAGACACACGTTAACTGCAAAGTTCTATCGGTCGGTCGATACTAAGCATATTACATTAAGTGTAATTCAAGGACGCGAAATAATGCCCTATTAATTTACAAGAAACACTTATAAAACCCAATGGGCCTTGCAGGTATACTGAATCTGTGAGTCCGGAAGAGTTTTTTTTCTAAGTGTGTACGGTATGAAGTTGTGACATTTCTTTTTGCACCTCAAATTAACTTACATTGGTTAATGTTTTGTAGTGATAGTGTAATTGTTTTTCTCCGAAGAGCTCGGACCCATTCTATTGGAGTTTATGTTAGCCATATTAGGCTTAAACGAATTTGTGCAATTCCAGGAAAACAAAAAATTGCCGAATCGACAATTCAATTATTTCGATAACTGTCTCATTCCTAATGCATTGCAAAGTGTCAGATCTGGGTAAAACAGAGAAAGTTTGTGAGCGATACGATTTTATTGCTTTAAGAGAAAGGAGAAATAACAGACCGTAATCGAATCATTGTTTTATAAGCGTGGCGTGTTTTAAAGTTTCCTTTAAGCGTATGGGATATGTCGACATGATGTTCATTTAATAACGTTAGACACTCTTAAGCAAAATAAATTGTTCTAATTGTTAATTAAAACTTTCATTATAATTGATTTATTGATGCCATGATTCATATAATGTGAGGTTGAGGTTCAATACATTAATGTTCGGTGTTTGGGTGGGTCGTGATGTACAAAATGTAGGTCGGGTATGAGATTGGCACCAGTAGGTGGAGTGGGGTGGCAGAGGTAGGGTTAAGTAGCAATTAGACAATTATACAGATATATAAAACAAAAAACTGGACAAACAAACTAGAGATATGATGTTGGGAGATAGTTTGGTCGAATTGGGATGGATTCGGATTTGAATAGCAGGTCGGGTGAGATGAAGATACGGATGATCAAACTGGAAAACAATTGCGATAACAAACAAGGTGTCAAATACGAAAAGGCGATAATTGCGATAACAAACAAGGTGTCAAATACGAAAAGGCGATAATTGCGATAACAAACAAGGTGTCAAATACGAAAAGGCGATAATTGCGATAACAAACAAGGTGTCAAATACGAAAAGGCGATCATTGCGATAACAAACAAGGTGTCAAATACGAAAAGGCGATCATTGCGATAACAAACAAGGTGTCAAATACGAAAAGGCGATAATTGCGATAACAAACAAGGTGTCAAATACGAAAAGGCGATAATTGTGATAACAAACAAGGTGTCAAATACGAAAAGGCGATAATTGCGATAACAAACAAGGTGTCAAATACGAAAAGGCGATAATTGCGATAACAAACAAGGTGTCAAATACGAAAAGGCGATAATTGTGATAACAAACAAGGTGTCAAATACGAAAAGGCGATAATTGCGATAACAAACAAGGTGTCAGATACGAAAAGGCGATAACTGCGATAACAAACAAGGTGTCAAATACGAAAAGGCGATAACAAACAAGGTGTCAAATACGAAAAGGCGATAATTGCGATAACAAACAAGGTGTCAAATACGAAAAGGCGATAATTGCGATAACAAACAAGGTGTCAAATACGAAAAGGCGATAATTGTGATAACAAACAAGATGTCAAATACGAAAAGGCGATAATTGCGATAACAAACAAGGTGTCAAATACGAAAAGGCGATAATTGTGATAACAAACAAGGTGTCAAATACGAAAAGGCGATAATTGCGATAACAAACAAGGTGTCAAATACGAAAAGGCGATAATTGCGATAACAAACAAGGTGTCAAATACGAAAAGGCGATAATTGTGATAACAAACAAGGTGTCAAATACGAAAAGGCGATAATTGCGATAACAAACAAGGTGTCAAATACGAAAAGGCGATAACTGCGATAACAAACAAGGTGTCAAATACGAAAAGGCGATAATTGCGATAACAAACAAGGTGTCAAATACGAAAAGGCGATAATTGTGATAACAAACAAGGTGTCAAATACGAAAAGGCGATAATTGTGATAACAAACAAGGTGTCAAATACGAAAAGGCGATAATTGTGATAACAAACAAGGTGTCAAATACGAAAAGGCGATAATTGCGATAACAAACAAGGTGTCAAATACGAAAAGGCGATAATTGTGATAACAAACAAGGTGTCAAATACGAAAAGGCGATAATTGCGATAACAAACAAGGTGTCAAATACGAAAAGGCGATCATTGCGATAACAAACAAGGTGTCAAATACGAAAAGGCGATCATTGCGATAACAAACAAGGTGTCAAATACGAAAAGGCGATAATTGCGATAAATTTGGTATGGGATGTTTTAATGTGTTAGGATTGATTCGGGTAGGTTGGGTAGTATGTCGGGTGGGATGAATAACATGTGGGCAATAAAAGTGGGGAAAAAGATCTTAAAAAACGAACTAGAGAGTGTGAAAGCGACCTAGAGATTGTGGAAACGAACTAGAGATTGTGGAAACGAACAAGAGATTGTGAAAACGAATTAGAGATTGTGAAAACGAACTAGAGATTGTGAAAGCGACCTAGAGATTGTGGAAACGAACTAGAGGTTATGAAAACGAACTAGAGATTGTGAAAATGAACTAGTGCTTGTGAAAATAAACTAGATATTGTGAAAATGAACTAGAGCTTCTGAAAATGAACTAGAGATTGTGAAAATGAACTACATATTGTGGAAACGAACTAGAGATTGTGAAAACGAACTAGAGATTGTGGAAACGAACTAGAGATTGTGAAAATGAACTAGAGATTGTGAAAATGAACTAGAGATTGTGAAAATGAACTAGAGATTGTGAAAATGAACTAGAGATTGTGAAAATGAACTAGAGATTGTGGAAACGAACTAGAGATTGTGAAAACGAACTAGAGATTGTGAAAATGAACTAGAGCTTGTGAAAATGAACTAGAGATTGTGAAAATGAACTAGATATTGTGAAAATGAACTAGAGATTGTGAAAATGAACTAGAGATTGTGAAAATGAACTAGAGATTGTGAAAATGAACTAGAGATTGTGAAAATGAACTAGAGATTGTGAAAATGAACTAGAGCTTGTGAAAATGAACTAGAGATTGTGAAAATGAACTAGAGATTGTGAAAATGAACTAGAGATTGTGAAAATGAACTAGATACTTTGGAAAAGAAATAGAGATTGTAAAAACGAACTAGTGAGATTTGAAACGAACTAGAGGTTGTGAAAATGAACTAGAAATTGTGGAAACGAACTAGATATTGTGGAAACGAACTAGAGGTTGTGAAAATGAACTAGAGATTGTGGAAACGAACTAGATATTGTGGAAACGAACTAGAGATTGTGAAAATGAACTATATATGGTGAAAATGAACTAGAGATTGTGAAAATGAACTAGAGATTGTGAAAAAGAACTAGAGATTGTGAAAATGAACTAGTGCTTGTGAAAATAAACTAGATATTGTGAAAATGAACTAGAGCTTCTGAAAATGAACTAGAGATTGTGAAAATGAACTACATATTGTGGAAACGAACTAGAGATTGTGAAAGTGACCTGGAGATTGTGGAAACGAACTAGAGATTGTGAAAATGAACTAGAGATTGTGAAAATGAACTAGATATTTTGGAAACGAACAAGAAATTGTGAAAATGAACTAGATACTATGGAAAAGAAATAGAGATTGTAAAAACGAACTAGTGAGTTTTGAAACGAACTAGAGGTTGTGAAAATGAACTAGAAATTGTGTAAGATTGTGGAAACGACCTAGATATTGTGGAAACGAACTAGAGATTGTGAAAATGAACTATATATGGTGAAAATGAACTAGAGATTGTGAAAATGAACTAGAGATTGTGAAAATGAACTAGAGATTATGAAAACGAACTAGAGATTGTGAAAACAAACTAGAGATTGTGAAAATGAACTAGTGCTTGTGAAAATGAACTAGAGATTGTGAAAATGAACTAGAGATTGTGAAAATGAACTAGATATTGTGAAAATGAACTAGAGATTGTGAAAATGAACTAGAGATTGTGAAAATGAACTAGAGATTGTGAAAATGAACTAGAGATTGTGGAAACGAACTAGAGATTGTGAAAACGAACTAGAGATTGTGAAAATGAACTAGAGCATGTGAAAATGAACTAGAGATTGTGAAAACGAACTAGAGATTGTGAAAATGAACTAGAGATTGTGAAAATGAACTAGAGATTGTGAAAATGAACTAGAGCTTGTGAAAACGAACTAGAGATTGTGAAAATGAACTAGAGATTGTGAAAAAGAACTAGAGATTGTGAAAATGAACTAGATATTGTGGAAACGAACTAGAGATTGTGAAAATGAACTAGAGCATGGTGAAAATGAACTAGAGATTGTGAAAATGAACTAGAGATTGTGAAAATGAACTAGAGATTGTGAAAATGAACTAGTGCTTGTGAAAATGAAACTAGAGATTGTGAAAATGAACTAGAGCTTGTGAAAATAAACTAATAGAGATTGTGAAAATGAACTAGAGATTGTGAAAATGAACTAGAGATTGTGAAAATGAACTAGAGATTGTGAAAATGAACTAGAGATTGTGAAAATGAACTAGAGATTGTGAAAATGAACTAGAGATTGTGAAAATGAACTAGAGATTGTGAAAATGAACTAGATATTTTGGAAAACGAACTAGAGATTGTGAAAATGAACTATATATGGTGAAAATGAACTAGAGATTGTGAAAATGAACTAGAGATTGTGAAAATGAACTAGAGATTGTGAAAATGAACTAGAGATTGTGGAAACGAACTAGAGATTGTGAAAACGAACTAGAGATTGTGAAAATGAACTAGAGCTTGTGAAAATAAACTAATAGAGATTGTGAAAATGAACTAGAGATTGTGAAAATGAACTAGAGATTGTGAAAATGAACTAGTGCTTGTGAAAATGAACTAGAGATTGTGGAAACAAACTAGAGATTGTGAAAATGAACTATATATTGTGACAATGAACTAGAGCTAGTGAAAATGAACTAGAGATTGTGAAAATGAACCAGATATTGTGGAAACGAACTAGAGATTATGGAAATGAACGAGAGATTGTGAAAACGAACTAGAGATTTAGGAAATAAACTAGAGATTGTGGAAATAAACTAGAGATTGTGAAAATGAATTATATATGGTGAAAATGAACTACAGATTGTGAAAACAAACTAGAGATTGTGAAAATGAACTAAAGATTGTGGAAACGAACTAGAGATTGTGAAAATGAACTATATATTGTGAAAATGAACTAGTGATTGTGAAAATGAACTAGAGATTGTGGAAACGAACTAGAGATTGTGAAAATGAACTATATATTGTGAAAATGAACTAGAGATTGTGAAAATGAACTAGAGATTGTGAAAATGAACAAGAGATTGTGGAAACGAACTAGAGATTGTGAAAACGAACTAGAGATTGTGAAAATGAACTAGAGATTGTGAAAATAAATTAATAGAGATTGTGAAAATGAACTAGGCATTGTGAAAATGAAGTAGAGATTGTGAAAATCAACGAGCGATTGTTAAGGCGAACTATGTGATTTGACTTTGGACGGGATGTTTTGTGTTGTGGTTTATTCGTATTCGGGTAGGTTGATGATCGAGTGGTATATTGTAAATATCAAATGGACAATGAAACTGAGAAATCGAACTGAAGATAGCGAAACAAAAGATATGATTTGGGATGGAATGAGAAAGAACAATAAACTTTGGTTTAGACTGATGAGAATCTAAGACGCTGTCACATAAATATCTGTTTTTTATAAGAAGCTATCGGGGGATCCATATATTGTCAGCAGTAAACACGAATGCGACAAAAACCTCGTTATTACATGATAGCCGTATATATAGTGGATTAAAGACTGGTTAGGGTTACATTCCAATCATACCATGATGGAAATTCTACTGGAATAAAGCATAATCGAAAATTAAATTATTAAAATGAAAAAGTTTGAAAATAAACGCAAAACCGAATTGTCTATAATTGATGAAATTCGTTAATTTAGGTTCATTCATTGATAATACGGGATAATGTTTTCTGAGATAAAGTTGTGAAGCTGTCTAAGTATCCGGGATTCTAGTTTCCGCTCCCCGATGCTGACCCAGAAAATGACAAACTTTTAAAATATTAATACGGAGATACTCTGTAGGACGTTGATAGAGACCATGTTGCTCGTAAAACGGCAACCGATCTGTCCGCTCAGAAAGACAATCTGAGTAGAATAAGATTACTTCCTATATGGCATTGCTTTTTGTGTAATTCTGCGCTTTAAGTATACAGACATGCACGCGCGCGCTCTCGGGCTATCAACGGACATATCAGTATAGTTCTAAGGCGGATTTGATTCGCCGTCGGGTTGATCCAGAAAGTTTTGTAGTATCACAATCGCTGTAAAAAACGATGTATATTGCTTGTATGCCCAGGGGAATTTTGAAACACATATTGAGGAATGTTCGTGATCAAACTCATATCTTTTACCACGAGCAAACACCAGTTAGATCCCTAGGGGTCGACAGACAACGATCCCTGCCAATCTGCACCATCTCGGTCGAGACTGATTCAATATATATACTTGTATATACACTTGGTACTATCATCTTCGCCCAAGTATGACCGGATCGCGTGGTAGCCTCACCCCGGCGGTGTTGATTACCGGAACTTACATGTTTTATGACTTACAAGGTTTATGTAACTGTAATTAAGGGCACGATTGCTTTCTTTGATATGTATACCTTCATTTTAAAAGAGTTTTCGATTAAGAATAAAAAAAAATCTTGATTTTGTTTTTTTTTATTATGTAATTTTTGTTTTTGTCGGTTTTAAAATCCCCGCTTGTTCTGTGTTGTATATATGAACCAACATTAAAATTATAAAAACTGGTTTGACAATGCATGGGAGCGCTATATATGATACTAGCAGTAATGACGGTAAGGTTATAAATAATTAAAGGGGAAATAACTCTATTGTAAAGAATTAAGGTATCAATGCGATGCAAACCACTGTCCTATATATGATTATTTACACAGTAAGTATCAGTAAACAGGTTTTTACTGTGTAGTCAGACTTAGCATGCCAGCAAAAACCAATCGATATCTGTAACTCTAACATGGTATTATTAACTTGTGACAGTCCTCCTATGCACCGTTTCAAATTGAAACACATATATTTCCCGCAAGTTTGACATTTTGTGTTAATAGTTTTTTGTAACTGGGTTTTTAGGCTTCCTGTGTTCGCTACCTTGGTTTGAAAATAATTAACCAAACTTCATTTATGACATAGTCAGACGTGTAATAGAAATAGAACAGAGACTATGACACAGTCAGACGTGTAATATAAATAGAACAGAGACTATTTTCTAATTATTTTACGAGCCGGAATGCAGTATATAGAATTTTGTTTGTTTTACTCTACAGTGTGTTTCCGGTGAAGGTCGACAGAAATTGTGGGGAGATTACTCATCTGATTCCGACCAAAATTGCTGTATAAGATTAATCGACGTCATTTAATTGCTTGTGTCAGATATTTCTCATATTTCATTAAAAAAAACAACTCCTTATTAATCTAAGTGGTTATTTCTGATTCCGAAGTACCCAAGTTTAGCTCAATTGCGCATGGGCGTTTCGGCAAGTATGGGTTTGAATCTCAGCTTAGAAAAGAGCCGATCGAAGGCGTGTGTTATGTAACTGAACAAGAAAATGGATGTATTGTGATTCCAAATTTTACATTTGTCTGAAGATTTATTCCGTGTAATTATCTCCATTTTTAACGTTCTTATAATTAACAGTTATAAATGGGCCTTAATAGGGAGTCTATTTTTTCTCTATACGTGGGAACTGAAAATTTTTGTTTTCATTAACTAATTAGTACATGGATTGGTATTTATCATTTAGATGGATTTTCTGGTGTCGGATATTAATATTAATTGTAATGATTTACTAAGTAATTTCGAATTACTTTACATTTATTTACGGACACAGTGCATTTATAATGGCTGGTCTTGTTTCTGTTGTTGTACAAGATCCAATTAACCAGATATGTTGTACCAGTATGGTTTTAGAAACAAGAGCAAAACTGACGTTCCAGAGATAAATCGCCAACCTATGTCCAGTATCTGTCTGCTAACAACAATGCCAAAGTAATCATGGAGTGGAGTTCTGTTTGTACACAACTGCACTGTGTTGGAGAAACTCAATTCATTGATTAACAGCTTCCAACCCTATGAAACATCACTGTTGAGCCAAAAGATAACAGACGGAAGTCATTTGAGTTTAATGGCTAATCTTATTATGAATATTAGATTAGTTAATATTTAGTATTCATCTTGTCCATCCAGAATGGATTTTTAGATTTACAATGTACAGCTGTAGAATTATTCCCTTTTATGTACATATGAATTATGCAGTTATTCCGGTCAGTTTATATACAAGGAACGATAATCTAATCAATCCCCTACATTTTAATCTACAACCGAGAAATCGATTTAGTGGTTTTAATTGAAATTAGACTAAGTAAAGTGGTTTTGATACGTGGCATATCGAAGTCGTATCACTGGCAGTGAAACTTAATTAACATCCACATCAATAGTATAGATATGTTGTCGACATTTTTTCTTTAAATGTCAAATGGAAATTAATTACAAGATTAAAAAAGCTTTACTGCACGAAGATTGAATTAACACCAAGCCATGTTAACCGTGCGACATGAAAAGGCATGTATACGATCATCATTTAAAAGGCTTCTAACACATCACATCTATTTTCGTTACGACGTTTTTCATCACGAAATGCATGTACACAATCAGCAACATAGAAGGTGACTACAGTTATGCGTATTACGGCCTGTCTAATATAGTTTCATTCATTTTCATTATCCAACACATTCTGTTTCTCTCAGTGATGTTGTACAAATCTATTACAGTTCATTACAACTTTGAAATACCAACGTTTTAGGGAAGCCTTCATCCCGGCACCGTGATGCAATGAAACGTACATCTCAACAAAACATCATGATTGATTTCAGTATTTGAAACACGTGGTCTATATCAAACACTCGCAGACTGTAGTAATTCTTCATAACAATCCCTGGGAAGTTCCTCTTACAAGCAAATACAACACATATAAATAATAAAAAAAAACAGGCTCGTTAAATTTAATCGAAGACGGAAATTGAAATTATACTTAAGCGCCATACGTACAATATTATGGTTGAAGATATTACGGATCGGTAGATCAAAACGAAACAAAACAATCACTCATATTAGATAAACATTTACGTTTTATGTAGGATTCAAACATTTCTTTGAAGTAGGGAAGTAAGTGCTATTATTACACGTGAACTGGAACAGACTTTTTAATTCTATTACAGAAGGTTTTAACAGTAGAGATTTCACTCTGACAAGAACCAATTAAAGCAAACTACCAGAAGCCTCTCATCTAACCTACTGGAACTCTTGTTCCCAACCCATCCGACCGGTGTTCGATTCCCTGACTTTGTTATTTGAAGGCCCACTATCTTTCTGAAACGGCTTTTAATTTTTAAAATGGGAATTTAAAACGAGATCGATAATTTTGTAGAATCGCAAAAATCATTAACTTACCGTTAATACTACACTTATCATAATCCTCTGAACAATTTAATTAAAATGAATAAAATGTTAATTTTCAAAACGCGGTTCATCTTATGTTTCCCGCCATCGTCCTTAATACCACGTGGTGGTTGAATGTTACTGCGCCCGACGGCAAACCAGCGAAATGAATCTCCTTAGCTATTATATATTATGCAGGTAATTTTGCATATGTTTGGTGATGTTAACTCATCTTATGCCATCGATATGTATTTTCTTATGTTATTAACGTTTTCAAGAAACCTTTAAATTTTGCTCCGGAAAGGTAGTGAGCCTTTAAAATATTTTCTTTTGTAAACCAATTTTAAGTATTAGTTTTCGTGATTTTTGCAAAATTTTAATATAAATAAGTGTACAAGCATTCCGGTGAGTAATTTTTTAAACATACAGGTTATCCTAAAGTTAAATCCATTATTGGAAATTATCTTTATAGCATAAATATCTCCTGTCAAAATATTCCTACAACTATCTTAAACAATAGCCCGGATTTGCACAAAAAAATCTTTTGATTCCAAAAGTTCTTTTATTAGGTAGAACTATATCTTTTTCGTGCTTGGTATGTACTTCAAAGACACAAGTGTATTTTGATATTTCAACTTCTACCTAAATTAATCAAATTTCCCCGAGGCTAAAGCCAAGATACCCCAAAGAAATCCGTCACAGATTGCAGAGACAGAAAGCAGCATGGCAGGTTCTCCCTCTGGAAGGTTAAATCGGATTTACCCTTCTCTATCTTCCTCGTTTATATCTGTTTTTAAAGGGAAAATAAATCTTGCTATCATGATCGAGTACTGAGAAATATATTAAACGCGGGTCTCCGTGTGTTTAGGTAAGACTATGGGAAGAAACGCATTAACAACAAACCCTCTCACTCAGCAATTTCAATTAAAACCTGACAAGATTTACAAGAAATCCTGACAATTGCCACTAGCGTACTTTAACTGTTGTGACAAATGAGAAGTTTTAAATTACATATGGTCACTTCTGGATACAATACGGCAACGCAATCGCAAAAGGTGTTTTGCGACTTTGTACTAATTTAACGGGAAAACCCAGCGCTCGAAATGAAAGTTGAAAATGCTTTACAAATGAACAAGAATTGCACTTTACCGATAATGACATATCTACTTGTGTCAAACCCATCAACCATATTCATTCAACCAGATTTATTTTAGTTTCGAACCATTGCTCGAGGACCGCGCGGCGCGTTAGCCCGTGGATTGTTGACACAAGCGTTTCTGACACCAGGAGCAGTTGATAACCGCGCGTGCGTACTTGAGAGTCGATAATGACGATCGCACGTGTGAGAAGACCCCCTCCCCGACTGTAGGTGCTATCAAGTCGCTTCACTTGAGACGCCTATTTTACACTTAAGTACTAATTAACTTGAGGAGTTGTCGACCCTTGATGTAAATATTGTTTCTCAGTAAATATAATACTTAAATTGGATTCTTGTATTACGAGATATACATACAATGTAGCTATAGCGGCCGAGAAATAATCTTCAATATCATTATTTTTTTATGAAAAAATGGAATAATGCCATATCTTTTAGCAAGTCCGCGCTCTAACGAATTCAGCTTTGAAAATAACTATATAAACTTTGAAAGGGATATTATAATTACATTATCACAAAAGTATGAGTGGAGGGATAGGGGTAAAGGAAATGAAGTAATTAAATAATTCTTAATCTTTGAAAGTTAAAGCACACAACAATTTTAATAAACGGGCGTGTCAACCTATTTTTTTTTTTTACATCGGAACTGACAAATATTTGAATTGGAATCACAGAAATAGATATATGGGGATGTGGTGGCCAAGTGGTAAACGTATCTCAAATTCTACTATTATATGTCTCCAATTCTGGATCGAAAGTTTCAGACCTGTCTGCATGCAGCAATTGCCGGAACATGTGTTGGTCGATGATTTTTCTCTTGAAATTACGCCTTATTCATAATCATAAACTATACACGTTCCTTAAGAGCTCTAATCGCCCATATACCATATATAAGACAGTTACTTAAACCAAATAACAGCGGATTACTGTAACACGCCTTTGCCATAAAATACTAAGGGGCGAATTAATATTGGAAAACAGGCTCGTCGCAGAGAAGCCCTAACAAGGCTATTTTATCGTGTCAGCCAGTTATTTGGACGGATTTCAGCGCCTAATCCACGTTTTACTACTAGTTTCAAAGTATTAGAAAATTGAATTACATGACTTTGTGTAAATGCAGGCGTGATTATTGGTGTTCTCTTTCCTGGTTTATCAAATATCTCTGGGAGGCCTCATATTAAACATTATAAGAGTTGGAAGCAATATTTCAAGCAGATAGATTCGATATGCTGGTATAGTTTTTCTTTACTTCTTAGGGCCGCTATCAGTCATCATTAATTTCTGTAGGTTTTACGCCCATGCCTGCACGTTTTACATTATATTCCTATTATGATCATGACTGTACTATCTTGCATCGAATAAGTAATTAAAGAATATTAAAGCTAACAAAAACAAGTTTAAAAAAACCAAACAAAGAAAAAAATGAAAAAGAACTAGAAAACAAACAAAAGAAATGAAAATTGATGAGAAAAAAATTGCAAAAACTTAAAATAAAAGGAAGGAAATAAACCAGAAGCAAAACCAAGGCTGCCAAATTTTATAAACATGCACGCTATTTTTATTTCATATGTAAATTTTAAAAACACATTTGTGTATGAAGAACCCTGTAGTGTTGGCAATAGAGGCTGAAATCTGATATACCACTTTTAAATGCCAGAAAAATTGACAGAAAATTATATACAAAACATTACAGTAGATATACATATAGAAACTTGATCATCCAAGCTTACACTTTTACTACAAATAATGCAACTCTCTCTCTGTCATACAAATATACTCGGCTACATCACCTAATATCAATTCGAGACCATTATTTGAAATGTACAACTTACAAGAGAGCATTACGCCGAAACGGAAACTGTCAAATTAAGTCATACATTTCTATTTCCGATTTGTAATGTCACTTTTACGACGTATATACATAAATCGCTTTAACAATGACATCACGATAGGGCGATAATTGAAACCAACACCTTTAAGAGAAATTATTTTTAGGGATGCCCGTTTCACTTAATACGTAATTGTCAGACAATTTTCAAGGTTACGTGCGTTTCCATGACGGTCGCGATATAAAACAATTCAGAAACGTAAAATATCCGACAAAGCGCATCAATAAAACAAATCTAAAAAAATCGTTTATCGACCGAGTACTATTTCCATTAATGGGAAAGCTGAATGTGTGCTACATTATAAGCCATTGTTCTACTATAGGTTATTAGAGATATGTCTGAGTCTTTAGCAACCATCGGTAACATGGTAGATATATTTAGTGCTTAATCCATTAAGGCCCACGACATCTTCAAAGATGAATGATGGACGTAGAAAGGGAGAAATATTTGAAGGAATAACTAATATGAAGTAGAAGAAATGGCACCTATGTTTTAGTATTATGTATGAGTTTTGTATCTGTTGAGGCCACAGGGCGAAGACCTCTGCAATTTTACCGATAAAATAGGTAGCTTTTGATATTTAGAACTATTTATACAAGATAAAGTAGTTGATGGATGAGAGTGTTTGTTGGAACATGATCTATAGGAAGCAAAGTCGTGTGTAAATAAACTTCCAAATTCCCCAAGGGCCAACCCCCTCCTACCCCTTCCCACACAAGATCAACCCAGTTTCAGAATTTATTCCTCCCCTGTTTAACAGGTACAATGTTAAGGCTATCACTTGAGTCTATATTCACGTGGTTCATAAAAAAGCTTAAGATTACAGATAGGGCCTAAGACATTATATCGTTTCGGTCGAGTAAGTTATAGAGAAGATCACTATCGCACCATTTCGTCAAGTGTTCTATCAGATGCGATAACGCTCTCTCACATACGATAGCTTATACCATTACTAAAGGTCCAAAACATTTCACCGGGAGCGATTCACTCCGGTGTCACAATATTACACTACAATATCTCTACCCCAAGGTCCAAACTTTTACAGAGCGGTAAAACTCGATTTACCGTGTTTAATACAACAAAGGACTGTGTGTATCACACTATCTTGTCTCGTAGCACTACCCGCTGATCAGAGCTGAACTTGTTTGCCAATGTTTAACGGAACAATTACAGTCGTGTGATGCAGTTTGACGCCAATATGATTCTAAACGTTTCGAGCCTTAATAGAAGAAAATGCTTCCTTATATTGAATTTTATCCGCGGTATGTGGTAAGATATCAGATATCATGACTTTGGATCTATCACTGTAAAGATTGTGTTATTTTCCCATTTTTGAATTCACATTTTGAAACCCACGTAGGAATTTTTTTTTTCTGGTTTCCTTTTTGCCAAACACATAATTGTAGAGCAATATTGAATTTTTGACAGCACGTCTCGAGAAAATTATACCTTCTCTTAAATACAGAGCATTATTTTTTCTTATTTCAATATTAGAGAAAAAAATTAATAACTCAAAAGTTTTTGTCGAATTAGAATGGTAGAAATTGACATTAGCGGATCTGCATTCATTTTAACTTCACAAGAATGAATTAAATTGACTACTTTTTGAAATCGTAATTAAATGCATATTTGTAGCGCCTGTTTCAAACGCGTCCTTTGAGATTTGATCACGTGATGTTGCAGCCTCGGAAGCGACTGCATAAGACTGTCATGTGACACTTTAATAGCGCAGCTAATAAAAATAGCATTTGCTTGTTTTGTCATTTAGCCGGAGATGCAGATAAATGGCACACTGTAATTTCAAAGCAGAGTAAACGTCACAAACCATTAAAGAGAAAAAGAGATTGCAGTTGAGAAAAAATACTTAAATTGAACAGAATTCTCTATCAAAGACTATTAAATGGAAAGGAACACTCACCCCGTAAGCTTGCTTTCCACCCGGTTTCTGGCCCTTGTCATCGTAATAAGTTTCATCAGAAGGAATTTGTTGGTCAGGGCTGAAAGCAAAAGTCACTTCCTTCCGTTTCCGTTCTAGTTCTGATATCACTTCCGCTACCGGTTTATTTAGGGTGCCGTACGTGTTGTTAGGGACTCCGACCAGACCGTTGGCCGTGATGTTATCAGAAGTTGGTTTTCTCGATCTATCCTTATTAGTATCGATTCTCCTAATAATACATATCACTAAGATTATTCCAGTCGATAGTACTAGCGTCACACCTACCAAAGAAACGACGATAATTATATTGATGTTTTTGTTGGAACCTAGCGTTGTCCCAACGATAATTCTCAACGTCTGTCGAGACCTTCGTGGGGGGTCCCCTTGATCTGTTGCAATTATGTTTAGAGAAAATTCACTGCCGGCGAATAATTCAACACTTTTCTGCAAAATTACATCTCCAGTCTCGGAAAATATCCTGAAGTATGACGTAAGATTATCTCCATCGAAACTGTAAGAAACTTCACCATTCAACCCTTCATCCGGATCCTGTGCGCGCACTGTGCCGATAACACTTCCGGGAGGTGTTCCCACCGATATTACTACTGTATTGTTTGTATAACTTGGAAAAAGAATATTGGGACTATTGTCATTTTCGTCCTCGATGAATATTTTCACATTTGCTGTGCTGCTCAAGGTGGGGCGGCCAAGGTCGGACGCCATTACTTTAAAGTCGTAGAATTTCTTTCTCTCGCGGTCTAACTCTGAGGTAGTTTTTATTATACCGTCTGAGTACACCACAAATGGAAGTGTGCTAAAAATAGGCGATTCTTCGGCTAACGAGAAAACGACCCTTCCACTGTCTCCCTCGTCGTCATCCATAGCCATTAGTCTACCTACAATCGTCCCAGCCTGCCGATTTTCTTTTCGCTTAAATATGAACAAATTCTCCAGAAATTGTGGTTTATTGTCGTTGACATCTTCCACGGTGAGCGATACAGTAGCAGTCCCTGATTTTGGAGGACTTCCTCCATCGATGGCGAGCACTTTAAACATGAATGAGGACTTCCGCTCGCGATCAAAAACAGTGTTGGCACGAATCATACCCGTATGAGCGTCTACCTGAATTATAGTATCGTTTGAATGTAGTAAGCGATATTTGACCTCGGCATTCTGACCTTCGTCGTAATCTGTCGCTGTTACCTGAAGTATTTCCTTACCTACTTTGTTGTTCTCGTCGATACTAGCAGAGTATGTCTGCATATGAAATATTGGAGGATTATCGTTAACGTCCAGTACCTCCACATAAAAATTGGCGTTAGAGACGAGCATGGGCGTACCGCTGTCCTGGCACGTGACTGTAACGCTGTGTCTCGCGACACGTTCGCGATCCAGTGCCTGAGATACCAGAACTCTGTACTCGTTTATGTCGAGTACCTGTAATTCGAATATTGTACTATCTAAACTACACATGACGATTCCATTGTGTCCAGAATCCTGATCAACTACTGCAACGTGTGCCACAGTTGTTCCGAAAGGTGCAAACTCCGAAATCCTCGCCACGCCGTTCGTTAAAAGCCCCAGAACAATTTCCGGTGGGTTATTTCCGGAATCAAGTACAGTAACAATAACATATGTCTGCGTGGTCATCGGCTGCTGACCACGGTCACTAACCTCTACGATGATTTTGTATGAATTTCCACGGACATAGGTCAATGGGTTTATCAATATAAGTTCACCGGAAGTTGCGTTGATGAAAAATAGATTTTTAATTTCCTCAGTCTGGTGAGGGCTGAGTCCATATCTAACTTCTCCGTTACGTCCAGAGTCAAGGTCAGTCGCGGACAAGGTCACCAAGGTACTACCTACCGGCATGTCCTCTCGGACGGTGACGTTGTACGTCTTTGGACTTAGCACAGGTGCGTTATCATTAACGTCAGTCACGTGCACATGTACGGCAAGATCTGCTGTTTTAGCTGGTACACCACCATCTTTGGCAACAAGCGTCAATTCGTAAAGATCACGTAACTCTCTGTCAAGCGTGCCGTCGACAATGATGCGCACAACGGACGTTCCGTCCAAATTCTTTACAAAATTCACAGAAAAAGGGAAATCCTCGGGGTACAATTTATAACTTTGAATACCATAGTTGGTACTTCGATCGCCGTCCTTAGCGCCATCTACAGTAAAGGAAGTTCCAGGAAGTACTGACTCCGGAATGGAGAGGGATTGGGAAGTTTTCTGAAAAACCGGATAATGATCATTTACGTCTTCAATATACACCACAATACTCAATTTTTTGAAATAGCTGGTAATTGCTGATTGGGCTGTTATTTCAATGTCCAGTTTACATTGGTCAGTATACGGGCAAATGGCCTCCCTGTCCAGTAGGGACGATGTATATAAGTTGCCCGTAGTTTGGTTAATAGTGAAATACTGATGGTCATCGTCCGTCCTACTCGCTAATACACTATACCGTAATGTCCTGTGATCGCTCTCACTTAAGTTTAAGTTCAGATTCGAATCCAGGGCCACATTTCCAATGAACCTACCCCCGGATTGTTCCTCTGGAACTCTATACACTATATCCGTACATACACACATCCCGAGGGCTAGGGCTAGGACCACGCCCGTCAGACCTGCCATTGCTTCTAAGGAGGTCCTATTCAGTCAAATAGTTTAAAGCAATCCACATGCACTTGTGAACTGTGCCATGGCGCTCGTAGTAATTAAGAATTAATCCGATACCATGGAAGGCTGGTTAGCGATCCACATCCTACTCTGTGGCCGTGGAACCCTGGCAGTCATTTTAAGTCCGGTCCATCCAGCTGAGTTCACCACATGACCCTGTGAATGTAATATTATATCAATATTTGTACACACTATTGGTCGTAAGTATTAAATCACCGACAATGTTATTACAAGACGAGAGTTGAAAGTTAACAGTTAGTTGTAAAGTCTTTGTAGACGGCAGAGAATAATGCCGAAATATTTCATGCGATTGACCACACAAATAGGGTATAGTAATGGTCATTATGTCCTGTTTGTGTGGTTAGCACTGTAGAGGTGACGTGTTAAATTAAAACTTTTTTCTCTATACCAAACAGATAACAGTACTACTAGAACTGCCACCACACACGCCGCCATACCGCGTGTCTGTGTGTACACATCGTTCCTGGCAGGCTTTCAGTGATGTAGTCTCCACCCCTTTATCAGTCTGGGCCAATCAGAAGCTTAAAGTCAGTGTCACAGATACACTCTACCAGGTACAAATCCCCTACACTAAAGCTGTGTTATGATCGCTGTGGGGATTTTATGTTTCGTTCATTCGCCAGTAATCCTTTAGAAATGTCACTGTTTGTGCTCTATTCACCAAACAACACCGATGTTATGGTGGGGAGACTCAAATTAAATTTTCTTATTTGCGGGAGGTGCTACAATTTCCACCAACATTCAAACTAGGGATCGACATTAATTTCATTCAGCATATTAATAATAGCAGAGGGACTACAGTCCTTCACACTCCATTTGGTATTAAAACGATACAAATTCCGTGTGAATTAAACACGCAGATTTTTATCGAGACGGAGAAGAAATCGATAACAATAGCCATACACGTACATTGTCTGAACATGCACGTGTTGCCACGAGGTGTTGGCGGTACATGTAAATTCACACCCCTTCATCAGCTAACAGATCTCCTCCCTCCTCTAATCGACGGGATAATAGCCTAGATCTATATAGTCTACATCCGTTGAGTACATATTACTGACAGATTCTGACTTATGTTTGCCCAGTCTTAACACTCATATAAAACACGTGATGGGTACCCCCTCCCGTGGCTATCATCCTACCCCCTCCAATAGCTATAATCCTACCCCCTCCGTCATATCTCCCTGCCGAATTCCATTTTTCATATAGCGAACTTCCTACTTAATAACACCTAGGGCTTAGACTTTCGCCTTTGATCGTTCAGATATTCTTACACAAATCAAACACTTTAAATCCAGGATTTTCGAATTTTTAGAGACGTTCAGAGTTTAAGTAACACTTTGTTCAGATGTCGAAAGCTTATTAATATACTGTTTTGGTATAACATAGCAAAAAGTTCCTTCGGTGTATTTTGATTTTAATACACATGCTAAGTTGCAAGCTCATTTTAATTTACATACTGTTCGTATTAAATTTCACATTTCACTTGGTGTGCATCTCAACATTTCTCATGGTGTGCATCTCAATATTTCACATGGTGTGCATCTCCATTTTTCAAATGGTGTACATCTCAACATTTTACATGAGCTTTAATGATATAATAAAGTTTAATTATTAATGTTTAAACTGAGGAAGTGTAATTAGAGAAGCCACAAAAGTGCACGCACCTGCAAAGATTTGACAGTGAGATGACGCTAGGGCTCAACAACTGTGACCTACCGCCAGGACATACATGTTGTTTTAATTGAAAGTCTCAAACTGTGGTAAAATATCGAACACATTAATGACTTTGTCCCCGGTCCATTCTGTACACATATGAAATATTTCATTGTATGCAATGGATGTAAAAACGAACAAGAAAATTATAAGGACAAAAATAGCAATTCGATATAATACATTTTTTGTCCAAAAATAGTTAAGCGTAATTGTTCAATTAATGGCTACAGAGAGTTACGTCCGGATCCGTGGTTGATATCCCGGGGTGATGTGAAGTATTGGAATCTGGGACCCACAGCCCAGAGATTAGTTTATAACACAACGATATAATACCGGACAACTATAAAATGGCTACGAGTTTGCCGACGGTTATAACACGTACAAATATCGAAATCAATATTTTCTACGATAAAAATATTTATCAAGTTAGATTCGTAGTAATGTATCTTTATTGTCTCCTAAACTAGATTTCCTGTTCTCTGCGCATTAACAAACACCTGGCAATGGACTGCTGAAACAATATACACACCATCGGTCACCGAGTATTAGAACAAAGACGTCTTACTTCCGGTTACGTCCAACGCATGCTCATTAACACATCATGTCCTCATTCACACTAAAAATGTTCCGGAATTTTTTTTAATGTATTTCATAAATATCGATTTCATTTATTGTTTTTTATTTCTTAATTTGGAAAACTTCAGGACGAGAAACAATTGATCTCGGGTGATTTATGTTTGATCGTAATGCATGCATATTATTTTTCATTTGTACTATTTGACATTTTTTCTTTTAGTAATATTATGTGGCTATCAATAATTAATGTTTGTTTATGTCTGAATGCACGATAGATGAACACAGATTGCAATTGATTAAGTGTTTCTGATTTCTCTTTCATCGTCATATGCAAACATGACAATAATGATCGTTTCCGATATCACAAGAGCCATATCATCACACCTCAAACAATTATCTAGTCTGAAGGTTTCAGAATTAAAAATAACGATTTTCATCAGAGTCAATGAGTCAACACGATACCGGCTCATTGGGTTTCAGACCGACATTAGAAAGTGTGAGAAATTCAATTTAAGAATCGGCAGAATGAAAAGCACTTTACCATTGAATAATTGACTTTTACTAGCAAAATCATAAATATGAAGAGTAAATGCCATTATCTAAAACTTTCCTTCGGTTACATATAAAAACTGAATTTGGCGTTTAAGCTGAAATTCCTCTTATGTTATCGGAAATCCATCCATCATATCCCTTTATGGTGCAAATATGTTTTGTATCATAGTAGCATCGTGTATTGTGAATGCTGTCACACGTAGGACAGTTTATGACGCGCACACTCTAGTATAGTCAGCAAAGGGTAAATGAACGGTGCTTGATACTCATCGTATAGCCGTAAAACCTACGGATTGGAATATATTTGCAGTTATAACACGAGCTAATATAGATCAGTGATGACATTGGCTGTTCAGGGTAGACTTATTGCTTATTAATGTTGTATTGTGTATGTTTCACGCTTGACTTAATTTACACGGTATAATGAGTTAAGCACGTGAAATTGGACACGGAAACTTGTCGTGTAATATTAGATGCTTAAGCTACCCGAAACGACAACATGCTGGGTACATTGCTCGGAAAGAGTTTTAAATATTTGGAATAAATCATACGAGTGGACAGCGACGTGTACTCGTGGGCGACCGTGGGTACATGTTTATACTGTAGGTATTGTAATGTGACGCTGCGCGCGAGGAACGCGAGCGAGACGGACATAATTACATATTCATCAATTCTTGAAATTTTCAGAATGAAGTAAATTGGAAAAGTCAATAGCGGCACTGAATGACAAGTGTCTGTATGAGCGAGAGCGCGGATTACGAGCGGACCGAGGCGCTGCGGTAAGACTCTTCTATAGCTATATACCGATCTGAAATCATTATCTTCAAATATTTGTGGTTTAAGTTTTTTTATAAACGATACAGGGGCCGAACCAGCTTGGGTCAACAAAGGGAATCCATCATTATCTGAGTGATTAGAGCTTTGTCCTGAACTGTAACCAGAAACGCTTTGTATTGTTTGTACAGGGCGTTTGGTAAACTGGACGTTAGAGTACTAGTTAGGAAACAAAACACATTTATTAAAGCCATATCCTGCGACCTATTCGTCATAAAATGATAACTGGGAAACTAACGATCGGTATCTGTATATAACATGCACCATCATTTGTAAACACTTGATTTAAATGGGACCATAAAATCGCGATCGAGCCCCGGTAATTATTTGAGATTTGGCACAACTTGATGTAAGTCTACTCGATCCGATTATTACGTATAGACAGATATCACTCCAGGGGCTATTGTACTCTCGAGGTATTGTTACATACGTACATGTATCATGCAGGACATATTTACATAGAGGGCGCTTATATCTCCGCATTTACGCTAGGGCGCTTTCATACCGGCTTTTACAATTGTAATACATTGTATATGGCCTTGGTATTGCAGTATTGCAGAGAGAGTGCCTGCATAATATTGTCAGAATTTACAGAGGGCGCATCTTTTACAAAATTTACAGCGGGCGCATCTATCCCAAAATTTACAGAGTCCGGGCGCATCTTTCCCAAAATTTACATAGTCTTGGCGCATCTATCCCAAAATTTACAGAGGGCGCATCTATCACAGAATTTACAGAGGACGCATCTATCACAAAATTTACAGAGGGCGCATCTATCACAGAATTTCCAAATCACATCTATCGCATTTAAGGAGAGGGTGCATTTTTCATAACGTTCATTTTGCGTAGAGAGCATCAGCATCGCGAAATCAGCATTGATCAGAGATTGTCTGCATAGAAGCAACATGTTCGTATAAAGCTCCTGTTCCGTAGTACATGTGTTTACGTAGAGGGCACATATTTCTGAGAATTTGCGCATGGGGAGGGGCGCTAGAATCATTTACGCATGCGAGGATTCCTGCCTCAATGTATTGCATCCAGTGCGCTAGCTGCGCTTGCGTCATAGGAAATGTAACATTTGAGTATAAGCAGGGGGAGCATGTTTCACAAATAGCTGTACAATGGCAATATATCGGGGGTTCCAATCAAAACAAACACTGACATAGTATTTTTTCTATATGACAGAATTTCCATCTATATTAGACACAGACAGTATAACGGGATGGGTTAACATCCCTACACACACTGGTTGTAGCTTCAATCAAACGTTTTGTGCTGTTCCTAGAAGGAGTCACCTTAGAGTGATGATCAGATAATTGCTATAAGCTATAAGTCAAACGTCTCGCTAGGTAAATAGTCTACGGTCGCATACACATAGTAATATCGGATAGAAATCAATACATATGATCGCCAATGCTGGTTCCGAAAAACAACAAGGAATAGTAATTGTAATCGTACGTAATTGCGTTCAATGTATCCCTGACTGGGAGCTGAAACAGCTTATTGTATAGATTGAAATCTGCACCCAGGAAATGCTTACCCCCAAATAGTTGTGTACGATGTTATTTTAGCCCTATTTGCATACGATCTAGTGTCCACCCCATGTGCCTCACAACGAGCTACTATTCACCCCTATTTATAGTTTTATATGAAACATTCCTCACCCCTAACCCGTTTTTACACCAGTATGATGTGACCGGTGGGGTGTGTTGCTCGGTGTTTTGACAGTATCCTTCTGTGAGATAGTACTATAAAAAGAGTTCCACTATTACAAGGGGACACATCACAATTAAACATGTACCACAGCCTCCCGTATAGTTCAACCATTGCCGGTTGTGCAGAAGGTGTTTGTTTACCGCTATCCGGTTGTGTACGAGATATTGTTTTATAGTCGGTTGTGTACGGATTGTTATTCACCTTCAGCTATCTGTCTTCATTGCATCCCTAGTCAATTGTCTACGAGCTTTCGAGACATTTTTATATCTTTGTCTGTTGTTCAAAGTGTGTTTCATCCCAAGTCGGGTGCTATAGGAATAACCCTATAGTTTGCTTTAGTACTGTAACTCTGACAAAGTGTAATTGTTCTTCTATTAGAAGTATGCTTCATCGGAAGTGACGGATTGATTCGGTCCGGTGATTTGTCGACCGTTTCGCTACATTCATCACGGTTGTGATATACACGAAGGTAAAGACTTGCCGTACCACGAACAGATGGCAGCACCGTCTCTACAGAGGTACGAACGGTAACCCATTTATCAGGCGGGTTATTAAGGGATCAGGTCTTCAGCTGGAACGCTCGCCTCCATTCTGAAATAAATTGAGATCGTCTTCAAATCTATCACTCCATCGCAAATAACAATTGGTTTGTGCCCGCTCGTTTTCCCGTCTATAGTTTCCGAGACGTATTCTGTGTTATATAATTCCATCGTTACGAAGGCATGGCGTACTCATAATACCTATACGTGTATATCCGACTCCGAGAACACCGTTTGGTACACGGAGCATCCTTATCTTGTGTCTATATTGAATAATTCAAACAACAAGAAACACATTCGTCATCGTTTTGCGACAGAGTCCATTTCTCATTTTTAACGGTATGACATCTCATGGGTTTTGGAGAAGATCTAGGGATGTAAGCCGGACGCCAAAAGTATTTTTTTCTTTTGATATATGATGAAGGTGTATCATGTCTTCTAACGTTCATGTTCATACTAACAAAAGAACCCGAACGATTCCGACAGGAAACGGACATTTCCGGAATTTATGAGGGTTGTATATAGCACTGCCTAGCCATCGTTTTCTTGATTATACACTACTGTTTAAAACCTATCATTTCCCGTGATGCATTGCATCAAAATGTACGTAAATCGTAGAACTTCTTTTTCTACATTGTAAGCGTAGAATAATCTAGCCGTAAAAGTATCTTTATAGTGATGTTGCGATATCAAGACATGTTCTTAATAAACGAGAGATATTTTACACATTTGTAGAAGGGCTTTTTTCTATGACGCCTCAAATATTTCAATCGATAAAAAACATACTTTAAACAAATATACAATTTTGTATTTCTTAAGCATCTAACTAAATCATTAATGCCATTGAACAGAAAAAGAGAGCAAAGCAATTTGTAATACAACAACACAAAAATGACCCTACATGAAAAACGATACATGTTTAATCGATTTTATGCATGATTTACAATTTCTTAAACATATATAGCGGCTATTAATTCATATACATGTAGGTTCCTGTCTTGGGAAAAAACCTGTGTTCATGGAGACAATTTTCGAACTGATATCCTATTCCATACAACAAACTAATTATTTATCCTAATACCATAGTCCTGTTTCACTAATCCCATCCCAGTTACAGCTTTCTGTGACATTTAAAATGTCATTTGTTCTTGAACCGGAAGAGGAAGTTGGCGTATATTTCATTTCCTGGATTAAAGAAACCGTTGTCCTTGAACTGTCAAAGTCATTTAGACTGTGTCATGTTAAAATCTTTACTCGATTTGCTTGCTTTGACTAAGACGAGCTCTATGGAACTATAAATTACACGTATATAAGATATATTCCCTGTGTATACTACATTTTATTGAGATTGTCTACCTTCATCGACCGAACATACTGGCAGATTTTAAATTGTCAATATCACATTTCCACCAGCAACTTCGGACTTTAATGTCCCAATTGTTGTATGTTACCAATTATTCAGGATTATAATGCTTCCAATACCATCACTGCAATCCATGCGCTGCATTTTAAAATGACTTTGAATCGAATGCCTTGTGATTACAACTCCGAATCTAAATAATTAAATTGAAAAGGAAAAACTATACGGTGCAATCAAGGTTTAATTTTTGGATGCAATTTAGGGGCCAAGACGACCACTAATAAAGCCAGGTTTTTTTATTCCATTGTAGTTCACGTGCATAAATGAGAGGGGTGTGCGGTAGCCGGATGTCCGCCCTGCGTGATTTGTTCATTCCGCTCAGTCCCTAACAGCCCGATTCCATGACACCTAGTTAAGACGCCAAATAAATGGCCGATTTCTTTTATAGACAATCACACTAGCTCTTTACGCGGATAAATGGTTCTTTATCACTCTCCACGCTTTTTACTCTCAATTTGCGAGTGTGTGATTTGAACGGCGTCATAGATGACAGACAGATACCGCGAGATTTACAAAGTCTCGTGCTATCTCGGACGAGCATGAACGCGTGCCTAGTGCAAAATGAAAGGACGGTGAACACTTCTGTGCCGATATTTCATGATAAAAGTGTAACCTTGCGCTTATCTCAGAGTACTTAAGCTTTATTTTATTCAAAAGAAATGGGCGCGTGTTAGAAGTGCGAAAGTGTGATTTACTTCGTAGCGACTTCCTGTAAAGGGCGCCCCCTGCTGGCGATTTGATGGTAGGAATCATTGTTTCTCGGCAGATTACCTACCCTAGTTTGTAAACATGAAGCTCTTTTCTCAGTTCTAGTCGTAATTAATGTACAAGTCGGTGTTACGAAACATAACATACACATTATCGTCTCTGTGAAAGAAAGAAATACGAGAAAAACCACCGATTGACTGCATGCAAAGTGCCGTTTACTGTTTCCTGCCAATCGATCCGGCCCAGGTCAATGGAATTGTTAGCTTTGTGGCCAAGAAACCTTGGTCTATCACCTTCATCAGGGTCTACAAACATTAGTGCCTTTTCTTCGTGACAATAAGAGACTGCGTTCTTATAAAATTTTCAAAGTTCTCAAGAGCTCATGCAATGCATATGAAGACATAACAACCGTTTTATTGTGAACAAGAGAAAATCTAGAAAGATGAGCCAGAGTGTTATATCTTACATCAGTACAAATCTGTGAATGTTTCGTGAATAGCTTGACTTAAAAACACGACACACATCATTCTTCTGTACAGAGGGCTGCAACGCGAGACACGTGCACTCTACTGCCAACCACATCTTCAAATCAAATCCGGAGCTCAAATGTCTTCCTTCCTATTCTGGCAAAATTAACGGATTTTTGTGACGTCACCTCGCGATGACGTAGATTACATTACCGCCGTTACCGGGCTTAATTTGCCAGAAAAGGTTTACTCATGTGTCAGTGAACTATCCGTGTACTTTGGGTTATTATTTAGCCTTGGCAGTTATCGCTGACAGCATTGTTCGGTAGAAAATGTCAATGATGTTCGATCTTTGTTTCAGAACAAACATTGGGTTGATGATATGTTTGGAATGATATCACCGATATACAAATTGTTCGAATAAAGCGTTCATTGCATGTGACCGTTTAAGGTAAAGGTCGGAACCAAAGAGCATATAATTTGTAAAACATGCATATTATCAAACTACAAATTGTCTTTTCATATCATTGATTTCACTAGTATATACATGTATTATAATAGTTTTAAGACCGTTACAATACAGAAATAAAATTGTATGGATTGATAAGATCAGTAATAATAGGTTACACTCATTGCAGTATGTGTTCATGTTTTGTTGGGGCCGCGTTGGCCGAATGGTTAATAACTTAAGATGTCCCTAGACAAACCCATTACCTCTGGGTTGCGAGTTCGATTCTCATTTGGGACGGTTACAAGGTACAGACCGCTGGTCGGTGTTTTTTCTTCGGATACTCCGGCTTTCATTCACCAACAAACTGGACAGTATCCTGGCTGTTGATAATAAAGCTAAAACTTAAATTGTTTGATTCCTGATACGCATTTGACGGTTGTTATCCAAGACTGCTTGTCTATTTGCATTCACTGCTCCCCAACATACTAACATGTTTACTACATCAAAGTGCATTAACAGAATACACGCATTGAAATATATTTCCATTTGTTTATTTATCTATTATTGACGTCATAAATGTTACATCGTAGTGGTGCATTGTTACGTCCAATAAGATACTGAAATCTACAAATGCGGTACATCGCCACATCAGACTTGTTCGGTCACTATCTTGACCCATCAATTAGCCTTAAGGAGTCCATCAAGTAGATACCTTCACCGGCTCTTGACCACTGACCATACACTTACATGTGTCCTAACTGCCCATTTCTAACCCTACTGACCATTCCAATGACCATAAGTCTGACGCCTCTCCGATTGACCACTACCATTAATCTCCGTCCCTACTGGCGTAACGTTGGCCGCAGGCACGTGCTATATATCGTATACCCGTGTTGGTCGACAGGTGATCTAAACGAGATCAATACCTGTCCGGCTAAGTGACCACTTCCATCACTTCTAACAAATGTCCAATGATCGAGTTGTATTGAAAACTGGACAGTTAATTATGAGAACTTTGCCCAAACTGGACATTAGATGACCTATTGAGTCGCTTGACCATTAGTCCTTGTTGACATTGTGTGTAGCTACCGTGTCGGTCATTATTGCCGTTGACTGGTCAGAGATTCGTGTATTTGGTACCACAAATAACAGACCATATCGGTTATTCTAAAATGTATTTATATATTATTGACTCTAATTGATTATCTTACTTAGTATATATTAATAATAAATGTGTGTTTCATCAAATTAATTTTATCGTTGTATTTATATCTCTACTTAGTGTCGTAGAGACCACCTGTCTGTACATGTATTCATATAAATTTCTGAAAGATCAATTACGATTTCACTATGAATAGAACCTGTGTATAAAAGCACCTGTTTATACCGACCACAACTTTTTAAATCGACTGTATAGAATATATGCATAAATACATATCCTTGTACCTATTTACTGTACATTGTATTTTATCATTTCTATAATGCTCCCAAGTGTTTTCTTTATTTGTGTAATTGAATCTACACGTATGAGGTATTTATCTCTTTGAACCACTGACAAACAGTATAAACTTATCAAAAATCCACTAAGCTTAAGCTATGTCCAATATTGTAGATGTGGGTAGCTATAGTTTTAAAATATATGGGTAACAATTTTTTACCTTTGCTACTTTGTTTTATTTATTTTTGTCATTGAATCGTCACGAGATATCTTAATAAAGTGTTGAATGTATAAACCTACCATATGTCACTAAGCCTGCTGATGAAGGCTAAAATTCAATAGCCAATATTGTAAATGACTTCTGTTGGTAGCTATATTTCTCCAATACATATATATGGCTTATAATATTTCAGTTTCCAAACATTTTATTGACAGATCTAGAGATATGTTGAATGTCAATAGAATCGGACATATTAATATTTGCCGTTGCAATCAATGATTTTACGTGTTAATTAGCGAGCGTATATCATTGCCATCTAGATCCACAGAACATTGTATATCTACTACCTACTTACAGCCTATATATAATTAGCTGTTATATTTATAATTAATATTTACATTAGTCCTATGCCTTTCATCTGTACGTGTACATACATATAATTATCGATATCGAAAGGCCATTATTTTATCTATACCCATCAAACTGAGTTCATTTTATCGCCTTTCTCCAGACTAACTGGAATGATAATAATAATTTGTTTCTACTATTCAGTTTGCTGAGTACAACCATCTAGTATATTTTTCCACAGAAAAGGTGTCTGTGACTCCATGCATACCTGATGAGTCTGAGAGAGTAAGTCTGGTACATAGTTACGGGCGTAATCTTCCAGGTAAAAAAATTACATCCGTCACGCAACACATGTAGGCAACCATTGATCATCACTTTACACTTAAAAATATACCTAAAATGTCTATGTTTTCAATTGTATGTAACAAAATGTATTGCTAATGCGCTTGTAAATGTAGGCATGAGAGTATACAGTAATGTTATATCAAGCTAACCAGGCTTGGCATGGGAACCGCCCTTCGATCTTCAAATGCACCAGAGATTAAAGTGCATATGTAAGTATTGTTATCTGTCATCTAATAGATTTGATCTCGAAAGAATAATGCAGTTTCTCGATATTACCATCCCTTTGTATAACGACCACCTAAGGTGTACTCGTGTCGATAGGGACACTGTATACAAAACGTCAGTTTAATGTCATAGACTGGAAATAATGTAGATAGTCGTTATAAACAGGTGATTATCTATACCTATATCTATACCTAGCGATCATCAACAAGAGTTTTCATATGTTTCTCTATACATTGCGCTTTGAATGTTTCTCTATGCCCTGTATTTTGTAAAGAGACAAACTGAAGTTTGATACGTAAAGGCTATATACCGCCGTCTCTCAAAACATTACATACACTTGATGAGAGGTCGTCAATATATGACCTTGGCTTTCAATACGACGTTAACCCTAATCAACCAATCAACGTGCAGACTGAGCACAAAAAAACACGAAACTCCATGCCATAAAGTTATATTGAAGGATATCCCACCGTGGTCGTTTTAGACAGGTGATAATCACACCTGTTTATAACGACCATCTTTGGTGTTTTTAGGGCTGATATTTGGCACTTTAGTAAGCGATCTGAACAAAAAGGTTGTAATACAGATATATGGACCGGTGCCTTGTCTGTTAATGGGTGGTCCCTTTATACGGGTTATTTCATACCCAGGATAATATAAAAGGTTGTCAATGTTTACAGGTTATACGGGTTATTTCATATCCAGGATATAATAAAAGGTTGTCAATGTTTACAGGTTATACGGGTTATTTCATATCCAGGATATAATAAAAGGTTGTCAATGTTTACAGGTTATACGGGTTATTTCATATCCAGGATAATATAAAAGGTTGTCAATGTTTACAGGTTATACGGGTTATTTCATATCCAGGATATATTATAAAAGGTTGTCAATGTTTACAGGTTATACGGGTTATTTCATATCCAGGATAATATAAAAGGTTGTCAATGTTTACAGGTTATACGGGTTATTTCATATCCAGGATAATATAAAAGGTTGTCAATGTTTACAGGTTATACGGGTTATTTCATATCCAGGATAATATAATTAAGGTTGTCAATGTTTACAGGTTATACGGGTTATTTCATATCCAGGATAATATAATTAAGGTTGTCAATGTTTACAGGTTATACGGGTTATTTCATACCCAGGATATAATAAAAGGTTGTCAATGTTTATAGGTTATACGGGTTATTTCATATCCAGGATAATATAAAAGGTTGTCAATGTTTACAGGTTATACGGGTTATTTCATATCCAGGATAATATAAAAGGTTGTCAATGTTTACAGGTTATACGGGTTATTTCATATCCAGGATATAATAAAAGGTTGTCAATGTTTACAGGTTATACGGGTTATTTCATATCCAGGATAATATAAAAGGTTGTCAATGTTTACAGGTTATACGGGTTATTTCATATCCAGGATAATATAAAAGGTTGTCAATGTTTACAGGTTATACGGGTTATTTCATATCCAGGATAATATAAAAGGTTGTCAATGTTTACAGGTTATACGGGTTATTTCTTATCCAGGATATAATAAAAGGTTCTCAATGTTTACAAGTTATACGAATTATTTCATATCCAGGATAATATAAAAGGCTTTCAATGTTTACAGGTTATACGGGTTATTTCATACCCAGGATATAATAAAAGGTTGTCAATGTTTACAGGTTATACGGGTTATTTCATATCCAGGATATAATAAAAGGTTGTCAATGTTTACAAGTTATACGGGTTATTTCATACCCAGGATAATATAAAAGGTTGTCGATGTTAACAGGTTATACGGGTTATTTCATATCCAGGATATAATAAAAGGTTGTCAATGTTTACAAGTTATACGAATTATTTCATATCCAGGATAATATAAAACGTTGTCAATGTTTACAGGTTATACGGGTTATTTCATATCCAGGATAATATAAAAGGTTGTCAATGTTTACAGGTTATACGGGTTATTTCATACCCAGGATAATATAAAAGGTTGTCGATGTTAACAGGTTATACGGGTTATTTCATATCCAGGATAATATAATTAAGGTTGTCAATGTTTACAGGTTATACGGGTTATTTCATACCCAGGATATAATAAAAGGTTGTCAATGTTTATAGGTTATACGGGTTATTTCATATCCAGGATAATATAAAAGGTTGTCAATGTTTACAGGTTATACGGGTTATTTCATATCCAGGATAATATAAAAGGTTGTCAATGTTTACAGGTTATACGGGTTATTTCATATCCAGGATAATATAAAAGGTTGTCAATGTTTACAGGTTATACGGGTTATTTCATATCCAGGATAATATAAAAGGTTGTCAATGTTTACAGGTTATACGGGTTATTTCATATCCAGGATATAATAAAAGGTTGTCAATGTTTACAGGTTATACGGGTTATTTCATACCCAGGATATAATAAAAGGTTGTCAATGTTTACAGGTTATACGGGTTATTTCATATCCAGGATAATATAAAAGGTTGTCAATGTTTACAGGTTATACGGGTTATTTCATATCCAGGATAATATAAAAGGTTGTCAATGTTTACAGGTTATACGGGTTATTTCATATCCAGGATATAATAAAAGGTTGTCAATGTTTACAGGTTATACGGGTTATTTCATATCCAGGATAATATAAAAGGTTGTCAATGTTTACAGGTTATACGGGTTATTTCATATCCAGGATAATATAAAAGGTTGTCAATGTTTACAGGTTATACGGGTTATTTCATATCCAGGATATGATAAAAGGTTGTCAATGTTTACAGGTTATACGGGTTATTTCTTATCCAGGATATAATAAAAGGTTCTCAATGTTTACAAGTTATACGAATTATTTCATATCCAGGATAATATAAAAGGCTTTCAATGTTTACAGGTTATACGGGTTATTTCATACCCAGGATATAATAAAAGGTTGTCAATGTTTACAGGTTATACGGGTTATTTCATATCCAGGATATAATAAAAGGTTGTCAATGTTTACAGGTTATACGGGTTATTTCATACCCAGGATAATATAAAAGGTTGTCGATGTTAACAGGTTATACGGGTTATTTCATATCCAGGATATAATAAAAGGTTGTCAATGTTTACAAGTTATACGAATTATTTCATATCCAGGATAATATAAAACGTTGTCAATGTTTACAGGTTATACGGGTTATTTCATATCCAGGATAATATAAAAGGTTGTCAATGTTTACAGGTTATACGGGTTATTTCATATCCAGGATAATATAAAAGGTTGTCAATGTTTACAGGTTATACGGGTTATTTCATATCCAGGATAATATAAAAGGTTGTCAATGTTTACAGGTTATACGGGTTATTTCATACCCAGGATATAATAAAAGGTTGTCAATGTTTACAGGTTATACGGGTTATTTCATATCCAGGATATAATAAAAGGTTGTCAATGTTTACAGGTTATACGGGTTATTTCATATCCAGGATAATATAAAAGGTTGTCAATGTTTACAGGTTATACGGGTTATTTCATACCCAGGATATAATAAAAGGTTGTCAATGTTTACAGGTTATACGGGTTATTTCATATCCAGGATATAATAAAAGGTTGTCAATGTTTACAGGTTATACGGGTTATTTCATATCCAGGATATAATAAAAGGTTGTCAATGTTTACAAGTTATACGAATTATTTCATATCCAGGATAATATAAAAGGTTGTCAATGTTTACAGGTTATACGGGTTATTTCATACCCAGGATATAATAAAAGGTTGTCAATGTTTACAGGTTATACGGGTTATTTCATATCCAGGATATAATAAAAGGTTGTCAATGTTTACAAGTTATACGGGTTATTTCATACCCAGGATATAATAAAATGTTGTCAATGTTTACAGGTTATACGAATTATTTCATATCCAGGATATAATAAAAGGTTGTCAATGTTTACAAGTTATACGAATTATTTCATATCCAGGATAATGTAAAACGTTGTCAATGTTTACAGGTTATACGGGTTATATCATATCCAGGATAATATAAAAGGTTGTCAATGTTTACAGGTTATACGGGTTATTTCATATCCAGGATAACATAAAAGGTTGTCAATGTTTACAGGTTATACGGGTTATTTCATATCCAAAATAATATAAAAGGTTGTCAATGTTTACAGGTTATACGGGTTATTTCATATCCAAAATAATATAAAAGGTTGTCAATGTTTACAGGTTATACGGGTTATTTCATATCCAGGATATAATAAAAGGGTATCAATGTTTACAGGTTATACGGGTTATTTCATACCCAGGATAATATAAAAGGTTGTCGATGTTAACAGGTTATACGGGTTATTTCATATCCAGGATATAATAAAAGGTTGTCAATGTTTACAGGTTATACGGGTTATTTCATATCCAGGATATAATAAAAGGTTGTCAATGTTTACAAGTTATCTTTGAACCATTTTAAGTGGCATTCCTCATACTAAAGAATCGAACTCTCAATCTTGGGTATTAAGGATGCAATTGTTGTAGAAAGGCGAATAAGTCAACTGAGTTCCCGTAGAAAACCGATAGATCTTCACACATTACGTGCGTGACAATATTACATATATTGTGGTCTTTTAAATTGAAAACCTGGAATGTCAGTTGTATAGCGTCATTTATACACATGGTCACTTTCATGTTAACTGGGTTTTTTCCAATACTGGACAGGTCAACCATTTTAGACACTAATTATTCTTGTATAGTGATGACAACTTCGACAATTGTACATTTTACTTTCATTTCATATGATTGACTAGGAAAGGAGCCCATCAGATTTGGAATCAAGTTTATGTAGCTTCTTTTGAAATTTATTTATATTTTCAACACAAAGCTGTATATGTTTACTTAATTTTATCAAAACAAAGATAATTTTCTAGAGAAGAGAAATTTGAACACTGCAGAAATAGATTACACTTTAAGTACATTGTATCAATTGAATGAATAACTGTCTATACAACATGGTAGTTATTATCACAGATAAAAGTACAGGAAAATGGAGTTGTCTTGAAATATGATCAAATAAAATTAACATGACACTTGAAAACGAAACGTATCAAATAGCACAACATGTCGACTATTTCGGAAGTTTGATAAAAAGTGTTGGAAAGAAAACCGTCCATAAATTTTTACATTTCAAATTTCTAGAGACTAAAAAACATCTGCAAAAAGTATAATGCATTGTACGATTCAGTGGATGGAACAGGTTTTCTCGCCAATATAATCTACACTGACATATAGGGATTTCCTAAAAAGTTAATTGAAGCTAGTTGGGGAGGGGGTAGTAGGGGGTCTGTGAGAAGGAGTAGGAAGCTGGAGGCGGACTAGAAGCAGATACTGCCATTCTAACACCTGCGACGCTTGGCATATCAAAATTAAAACCGTTTGTGTGAAGATGATGGCAACCGGCCGACCACCATCAAATTAAAACAGTCGAGAGTAATCGCAAAATAAATGAAATCTTTCAAATAAATGCTTGAATTTTAAACGACATACAGAATTTCTCGGATTGAAAAAGAAATAAATTGAATTAGTGAGAAGTATT
Source organism: Argopecten irradians (assembly GCF_041381155.1). NCBI lineage: Eukaryota > Metazoa > Mollusca > Bivalvia > Pectinida > Pectinidae > Argopecten > Argopecten irradians. The sequence goes on along the minus strand of NC_091140.1, from coordinate 13,399,338 downwards.
CATTAAGTTTCTAGATAAAAACAATGAGATGAAATGAATATTTAAAAATATGCCGTTATTACCTTGAGTATCTGTGAAGTGCCGTGATGGTTGAGAGACGTTCAGGCTGTGTGTATAGTCCCTTACTAACGATATCATATGTATATACCGCTCATTTCCCGTGATTCCTAGAGCGCGACCACATCAGATGGGTTATTCGTTTGTCAAACAAAACCATATGTAATTGATTTCAATAATTAAATCCAACTCGTGAACCCACCTTTCTTTTACAGCATGAAATATTCAGACAGGTAAGAGTTCGTACAGATATAAATCCAGCGTGCACGGTATAACACTCGTTCATGTATCAATATTGATGTCCATTTATTTGACAGGAGAAATAATGTACCCTGGGGCACAGGTCACTCGCGAGCGGTCAATGCGCAATTGCGAGCAAGGTTACTTCCGGTCTTGACGATGGTACCCGGGGTGTGTTGTAGGTGTCAACGACGCGCGCCGAGTGATATCATTTACTAAGTTTATAACGGTAAACAACCTCTTGTCTGGAGAGTGACCAATGAGTGACCGATGGTCAGAACACACATCTTGACTTAAGAAGTTATGGTCAAGCGCATTGTCATTAAACGTAACGTTTTAAGTGGCTTACTGTTCACGTCTGGGTCCTGCTACTGACGAAAGTCATTAGTGTAGTGGGACAGAGCAGTGCAAGGAGTAGCATTGCGTGATTGGATCTGGGAAGGCCATAGAGCTTAAATTTTGAATGATTTTCCTGAATGGTGCGTAACGAAATCTGCCCCATTGTATTGGTATCTAGAAACAACACTGAGGAATCACTTCAAAGAGGAATTTAAGTTGGCATGATATATATCAGAATGTAAATAAAAACGCAAAGCTCTGTATGACCCACGAATAGATACACATAGTATATTGAATTTCTGTGTAAGTCGAATTCTCTTTTTATGTGTAATCGTGTATTTCGCGTGTGATGTAGAAAGCGAACGCAACATCTATCGTGCTCGTGTTTGAAACAAAATCTTAAAACAAACTGGCGCACATTATGTGGTGTTGACATAACGTTATCGTAAAGGATTGATTTACGCCGCCATTTTAGCTTATCTACCGCTCCTAGATAGTGTTCTTAAGGACGTCCATGTCTTGTTAATCTTTGCCAAACAAAGATGGACGACATCGGTCATACAGTTACCACTGAACATTCTTAGTCATATCGGACCATTTTAGGTTTTTTTCATGCATGTTGTACAATTTCATTTCCCGATGAGTTTTTTGCTGCGTATTAAGCGACCTTTTGACCGTTTTGATGACCTCTTATAACCCCTGGTTATTATTTTTTGTCAATACATTAAGCGACCTCATTGTCAGTGATTGTATTCTGACTCATCTTTCTCGCTTTGCAGGACACAATCAGAGAACTTTCCGACATTGTTCTTGCAATTGGATCCGGAGAAATAAATCCGGTCCCGAATTTTAATTTAGAAATCTGTCAGCAGTGCCTTGAGTTTCTCTTGCATTTGATTAAAGATGCTTGACTCTCTTGGCGACTGATCAGCGGAACGTCAAAACCAGCCGACATTTCTGACACTAAAATTGCTAACTGATTTCTACCAAAACAAATTCAATGGAAGCGATGTTTTGTAAGGTGCGGTTCGGAAACATGTCATTCATCTTACCTGTACCCTGACTCAATTACTTGACCTTCTTACTTTCTCGAATAAAGAAATACATTCTTTTATAGATTATCATGGAGCAGGTATCTGATGGTTTAATTGAAAAACGACTATACATCAGTTTTAAAACCAATATAGTTTCAGTATTAAACACCGTGGAAATTGAAAAAAACTCCAATTGACACCTATTAAAGGGTGGGTGTTCACATGGATACGTTTTAAAGTACCATAAACCATATCATTATTTAATGATACGGCAATTTATCTTTTAATGAATTATTTCTATATCCAGTTCATGATTAACATTGGTTCTATGTATAAAAATTCAGAACATAATAAGAATCGGACCAAATGACCTTGCTCCCTCCGCGCGTGGCTTATTACTTTACATACGGGATCTTTGAGATGTCGGCCAATGGGATTAGCTAAGCTTACCAGATAGTATTCATTAAACTTTATATGTAAATATTTCAATACGAAAATAAAATCCGTTGTGGAGTTTCAATTTTCCGTCTGTAAAACCCATCTATATCTTATTTAAACTCCCGGGGCACTGTATATATACATTTACACCAGAATTAGACCCCCGGGGAGATGGTTTTCTGTCACGCCCGACCTAAGGATTAGAGACCCCGGGGGAGGCGATTATTACTAACACGACGTTACGCCAAGTGATCACATGATTTAGTCTGGGATTTGACCCGGGGAAGGGGGTCTAGAAATATCGCCACTATAACCCAAACATGGCCGACTAGAAAACTTTTTCGTCTGGCTGGTTTTGTCGCTGTATGAGAGAGCTAGAATCTAATTTCATGTCTATCATCAAATTTAATCCCCGGAGCTGCTTTGAATTTTCTCCACATAATGTATTTGTACTTGAAACAAACTTGATTACAGTAGCACTACAAGGTTGGCACACGCTTTATAAAACCCTACACGATGTAATTCTATCATAAACTCATATTTTTGTGGGGGATATTTAAATAAATCCGTGCTTTTTATGATAATTATTAGTGATATACCGAGGATGAAGTGGTCTTTTGAGCCATGTTTTATTTCCTACACCAACCCGTCACGGTCTTTCTCTAAGGGGTCGACCCTGGCGAAGAGGGTACGTCTCGCGTAAAACCCTCATATACAACTGTTTAACTTCAAACTTTAAGATATAATTGGAAGACAATATGCAGACGTACGTAGTTTAACCACATGGCCGTCTTTCAAAACTTTAACAGACGAGTACTACATAACGCACATGACCTCTATAGAAGTCAGTGGACCGTGTACGACCGGAACTTTTTGTGTCTGTCGGTTCCGGGTTTTACTCTCGCCTCGCTTGGTTTCTTTGCGTCGGTGCTGTGAGACTGGCAGTGTATACGTCGATTTCTGCATATAAAACATGTGTTTCGGCTTAATATTTCAATATGTACCTTCATGTTTGTACATTTACAAGCATATAACTTTCAAACGATTCGATTTCTTTCACATGCATGCAATCTTAAAAATTCCGAGCATCACGAAATCTGTTTCCTAATATCGAACACACTGTGTGTAATTCATACCTATGAATAGACATGATCTAGCATGGTATACTCATAAACCAGTAAATTATGTATATATACAAAACTCGACGAGTGAGTTCTCCCTGCACGCGCGCGGAACTCTCTCTTCATGACGCTAGGTTTATTGGAATATTAGAATATAAACGAAACGCAAATTAAACACAGCCTCACTGAACACGGAAACATATATGGCGACTTTTAAAGACAAAGGAACATTTTATAAAAAATAATTTGGTTGTTGTGTAACTCGTCTAAATAGGAAACCTATTTAATGTCTGCCGCCATAGAGTCTTTGTTTAACTATCACAGCTTTAATACCCCCAAAACTTATACAATTATAATGTGTTACTTTGTCATACATGAGTTGATGAATGGGTCCGCAAGTAGTGTATACACGTGTTATAGATAAATCTTAACACTTCAAACTTCCGGTACATAGATTTCATTTGTGTAATTTCCATTCATTGCGTAAGATATTCTAATATGTATGATTATTTACGAATAGGATAAAGGGTTGGTTAACGGAATGATTCAACGAAAAAAAATTATATTGTTTAATGTTCCGACTCCTCTTTGAGATATATAGTCTGTAAGTGATAAATTGTCATTCAACATAATAGGAGTGGGACGACTGGTTTTCGTATTTGACTTGCAACTCGAAGAAAAGAAGCCCTCCTAGCTATAGTGAGTCTGTAGAGGTGTCCCCTGGTAGGGGATGGTGTTGTTCGCTGTCTTTGGCAGTCTGTTTCAGTGACAAAGCATAATAAATTTCACTATGACAAGGAGACATAATACGAACATATTCACAGTCTCCCAAAGCACACACACTTAAAATAACTTCAATTTTTTGTAGGACGTTAAAAATGCTCCACTGCTGACAAATGATATTTTTTCACTATCAAAAACAGGAGCAGATGATTTAGTATTTTTCTTCAGTTACAAAAGTTACTTACTTTACACCATTACCACCATTGAAAAGTTTGAGCTCCTAATTTTACTTCAAATTAAAAATATAAAAAATAATTAATTGCATCCCGAAAAAAATCCGTGGCACTATATCCTATATGTATATCATATATAGAATGAAGTACTGATTGCGTATGGATTGCACCAAAGGTAAAATAGATTATTTTATATTATTTTTTGTGTTAATTAGACAGATATATACATGATTAAACACCAATTATTGCCCCAATACCATTATGCTCTGTCGGCGGTGGAGCATCTTTAAACATATCGGTGCATGATTCACTCTGTGTTTCCCGGCCGTTTTGGCTGTGTCACTGGGCAAAATACAACTCCATTGACCTCCATACATTATTAAGTTATCACAGACTACTACATGATAGGTGAATATGCCCCCCCACCCCCGCAAACGAACGATAAAAAAATTGTACAATGAACCCCTTGCAATTATATCTTTGCTGTTCTGTCTTTATTTGCTGGTAGTGTGATACGTAACCATTCCGGTGCATTCTATCAGTATGCTATCTTTCCCTTGTGTCTTTGAAATGCTGTTTTCCACACTTAGTTTTACAGTGTTGTTAATATTTAAAGGAATAACACTGACGTTTTGCTTTGTTTTGCCATGTGTATGCACGACTGACGCATTATGTGTACTTACATTTACGAGGTAGCCCGTACTAAGAAACCTATAATTTCTATGTGTTTTAGAACAGATAATTACTCTCCGGCCTCAAGGTTCCTATCGAGAAATCGAATTATGTCCGAACATCGTCATGGCCGATAATGTGACGATATGAATTATTTACTAATGTATGATTTACTAATCTACTTGGCCGTTGTCGAGGTGTCCCGAAGAGACCCTTGCGCCCCGAGGTGTCCCGAGGTGCCCGAGGTCAGTAAGTAGTTCATTATAACACTGCAGATGTAGCTTTATAGGATTACATCCCGCCATGACGATGGCCGATGCCTTCCTCTTGGTCTCCATCATTTGTCACGGACGCTCCAGTCTCGCCAGTTCCAGAAGATGGGAGGTGAAACCAGTCAGCATGACATCAAACACTAGTATCGTGTGCGCTGGGACAGCAAGGCCGCTCAAGCGCAGGAAAAAATATCCCGAATTGAAAATTATTGATGGGTAAAGCAAGTATGAGGTACTAATTAGCAGCATATCACGGTGGACATTTCCGGGATGGTCAGTCCGGACGCCGTGTGGAGTGGTCAATCGGGTGTGATGGATGGACCACTGGGCCAATCATCGATCGAGTCAACCGTAACCTCGTTAATCATGTCCAGAGAACGCGCACGTGGTATTCCCAAGGTTCTGGTGCAGTCTCGTTCAAGCGAGAGTTCGACGGCTGTGTCTAAAAAAAAGATAGTTCTAACGGTTCTACTGCTAACAGTTCCAATGATTTATCTTATAGACAGAGTTAACGACATGTTCTTAATGAGAAATGACCATCAGATTCGTGCCCTTCATCCAAATGCCATGTACCTAACTCAGTCAAGATGTGGTGAGATCCCACTCAAATTAACGGTAGAAATTAACGTTCTCAGTACAAAGAGAAATGGAACCTGACTAACTCAATAGTGATTAAAAAGACTCAACGAAACAATCACATGTCATTATAGAGCCTAAAGCACCTGATTTGAACCATCGTCGGCTAAAATCGCTCCTTTATCCATCCATCTTGATCACATTACTCACAGGGTTTTATTAGAATATATGGGACTGATGATAAGACAAAAGAAGCTCATGCAGGGGTATGATTTATATTCTCTCCTATACTTAACCAGCAGAAATGCCATGCCCTTGTAGATGTAATGAGTTTGGTTCGGAAACAGACAGAAAACACCGCGTGTAATCCCTATCTAGCTCTTTAGGCTGTAGAAATATTACAGACTTGATATTGCTTAACTAAGACTTGGGTACACCTGGCTTGGGTACACATGGCTTAAAACTTACATCAATAAAAACGCTAATATTGTAATACATGTACCTCAATAACACATCCCCGATTCAGGCTCCAATCTATTAAAACGATAAATTTAAAGAAAAAATAACCTTTTGTTCAATGTCAATCCCCGAATTAAAGACCAGACGTCCCGGAAGGATTGGCTTATTCTTTCTCCAATCTTCGTTAAAGGCAAGGCCAAACAAGCCTCTACGTTTCCTTCAACTATCTATAGATTACATTGTAAGATAGACCGTCCTTTCTGGTTTAATCTGAAGAAATTAATTTATTATCAATTCTTATATTTAATTTTAGGGCATAACCTAATAATAATAATAATAAAAAAAAACATAAAATGTCACCAGGTTCAACTTTCTTCCAATGTTACTTGAAAGAAATATATATATACTAATGATTCAATTTTACGGATTATGATGATTTTTTTTTAAAGAAAAAAGTTTTTTCCAAACCTATAAAGAACATTTCCATAATCATTATGTTCATATATTTAGTATGAACTATCGCAAAAAGCTATATAATTAGCAATGAAATGAAATATTGCCAGTTTTGGATAAATCCGGACCTATTTTTAGTGAAAGTACTTTCTTGATTCGAACACTCTTGGAGGTCGAATGTTCACCTATCCGAAGGGTTCCTCTGTGTATTTCCGTTACCCGCAATAAGACCCCTTCTCAGGCGCAATTGAAGCTTGTCATTTGGAATAAATTGAAAAAATCAAGTGATACAGATAAAAAAAGCTCTGTTTGTTTTTTAATTTCTCAATGTAGTTGATTCGATCGCCGACGCGTAAAAGTCAAGAAATTTCCTTTCGATGTCGGGAAATGAAACGGCACACTGATAACACTACATAATTTAGGAGAAGCGAAAATCCCATCGGAGTGCTATCCACATTTCAAATCCCATCGGAGTGCTATCCACATTTCAACACAATATCAGCTCATCCTCGTAGAAAACAAGTTCCAGATAATTACATGTAGACTTCATTATTGACGAACTCTCTTTAGAACTCTGTGAAACAAACATTTTCCAATTACCGATGGTATAGTTTCTCTGTTTTAGACTAATAACAGTTAGATATCTTTACAATAATAACATTGTACTTAACGGATGTTTTAACACACAGGGAAACAATGGTTTCCTATACAGCCTTCGATAGCTTGCTGTCCAGGTGCTGTGGTCAGAACTAAGATAAGATACGTATCTTGGCCTTAGGAATTCGGACAACGGGTTGCTAGGTTGTTTATCAATGGCGTATCTGCAGTTACTAGCGAGGAGAATATACTGAAGCGACATCTATTGGCGGGCACCTGCTCCTCAAAAGTTGTGTATAATTTGGTCCTGACGAAGCAGTATATGAGGTTTTGACTTCCCAATGAGGATGGGAATCCTACATATATGGACACATATCACCCCCTCTCCCGATTTAAGACGGCGAATTACAAATTGCTAAAAGTTTTTATCTATCCTGTCGCCCATTTCGAGCTGTCCCTCTAATTATGTATGCTTTTAGGTCGTCGTTTGATAATATTACAAAGGCTTGTTTGTACGTAAAGTTTGTCATTTTGTTGCGCCGAAACATAGACGTTTTTTGGTCATGTGTCCGTCGATATTTAGAAAACAACAATCGCCAATGAAAATTTGTCTGATTGTCATCCATTCATTCGCTATAAGTACAATATATGTTCTGCAGTTTTCTGGTGTCAGATTTTAGCTAGAACGATTACCCTAGAACGAAGTTAGATAACACATATAAAATGGTAATTTGAATTTTCGTAGCTCTGAACCCGATACTTCATGTACACGTACCTCCCCACGTCTCTCTATTACAAAACATCCGCCTACAGTCTCCACCTCGTACGCACCGCACACCATTCGACCGTGCCGTATTTTCATTACAGGAGCGTCAACGAGCAACGCTGAATACCGCAATATAACAAGAGTGACTTTTATTAAGCGATGCATAATCTCGTGGGTTTTCCATGCTGACAAGATTTTGACATATCTGCCAACTTCAAAACCATTTAGGCTTAAAGTAAATGTGTGATATTGGAATCAATTCCCTCCATGCTACGCAATTCCGACTTTCAACATGCTCCGTATTTTGATTTCAATTGGCAAGGCGATCGTTACGGTAAAGCATTATTAAAGACAGGGACAAAGAATCCCGTGAATATTTACCTTATTGTCGGTTCTGACGACAATCGATACATCTCTAGTTTTACTGATCACGCACCAACAGATAATATGTTTTACCTCCGAGATGATGTAAATTTCATTGAATGAACTTTTACTACAAAACCTGTATACGAGGGCATAGGGGAGCACGTGATACCCATTAAAACAAATGTTCAGAAGTCCAACCAATCTGGTTTTATGTGTCAGGGTTTTGGCAGTAACGCGAGGCACGGTGTCATTCTGACCGAGCTCCGTCAGTTTGCAGCAGTTCGAATCAGTGATAGCTGCTGACAGGTTCTAGATTTCATACTACAGCGTGTTGGATTCGTCAATTCAATAGGATTAAGTCTTTGCACCTTTTTCTGATTGTGGTTTGGTGCGAGCCCGAAGGGTCTTGTTTTGTACTCGTGTGGAGCCCAAGAGCACCGGATTCTGTATGTCAGACAGGTCAAAGGTCAACTCAGAGTACTTTTTCTCCTCCCTTGAGAAAAGAGTTGTTCACTGGTACACTGTCATTTGTTTTCCATTTGAATTAAACTGAAGTGTGAGTGAAACGTATATGTATAAAAGTACTTTGGTATAGACCTATTACATTTAAATAGACTTAAACTTTGTATCTTGTCTAGTTATGCCAATTTTATCTGGTGTGTGTGGGATTTTAAACATTCTGAAATTACGTTTGTCTTAAAACATCGAGGAAAGCAAAGAATAAACCAAACATATATCTTTAAAATCCAAACAATCGATTGTGTGTTAAAAACTAACTGCGTTAGAGATAAGAAAACAATTTACGCTGGTTTAATATTGTTCTACAGAGCAGATCGAAGATGTTTTTGTATACTTCCGGTTTTTGACAAATTGCTTTAATTACCGTCGTTCGTCTTATCAAGTGTAGTTAAGAGTTCGACGTTATTGAATATATTTTAACAAAAACTAGTAGTTGAATATTCATTGTTTTATAAAGCACTTTTTAGCCAGTATTGCACTGCGTGTAAGTCTCGAGAATTTAACCTTCGTTTAGTTGTACTTTAGTTTGTAATTGAATGATCGTAAATTGCTACTTAATTTAGTATCATTTTTGTGTCTTCTTTCTTAAAGATTCTTTTCAATAGAATGCCTTCTTCGCATCATTTCGTATTTTACATTTTGTCTTTGACCTGAGGAATAGTTTTGGTCCTGGCTTTGGTCGAGACACACACTCTTATGTAGTCGGGTTCATTTTTGATAAGCGATCAAGGCTTAGTGAGGCGTCCTGTGACATTTCAGTATAAGATGGATACGTTAGCCTGTGGTTTTGCTGCAGCGGTGTGCTTTAGTGAGACATTAGTGTACGTACTATAGGTAAGAGTTAAGAGTTTCCGCTAACGCAATGAGACACTACAAGAATAACCCACACTCCCAAAACACTTTTCCTCACAAGCCTGCTCAAAACATGAACAATTTATAAGTTGGCGTTTTAAATGGTTTTAGCTGACGATATCCTAGAAAGTAATCAACAACGAAACGATCAACATAACTCGATCATTTTGGTAGGATTTCCATATGGGGTGCTTTATTTATAATTGATTTCTGTATGTGTCGATTTCCTGGCGAGGCAATTTGTATTGGAAATACGGAAGTACGAAACCTCTTGGACAACAATTCGTCACTACAGTAACTCTGCCCATCAGTCCATGACGTCACGAATAAAGCAAACTTAATGTTTTTCATTACCATAATGTTCCGCACCTTTGTCATCATCATGATTAGCCGTCCATATGGTATAAGGTGTTTAGTGGAAATACGTAAGAAATATATTTTCATGCAAATATGATCTGACATAAGCAAAGACATCAAGATTCAAATGTCATCTGTAATTAATCACATACACTAGTGGTAATACCTCCTTAATCTACAGTGCTTATCTGCGAGGCTATATAGGTCTTAGAAAAGCTTCCATTTTGGGGATTATTTTGGAATTTTGATACAACATTCTTATCAAGGAGTAAGAAAAATGTATAGTTGCTTCTGTTGCAATCAGTTTAAGGTTCAGCTATACTTATGGCTAGATTGACTGGTCTACAAATGTACTGAGGACATTTTACAACTCTGTAGTGAGAATTTGGATCTTAAACATGTTTTTAACATTTTCATTTTTATGCAGCGTTCAATGAGCCATTGATTCCAGATTAAAAAACTACTAGAACATTGACAAGTGTTTGACGATGCCTTCTAGTATTGTTTCTAGTTTAAGTGCACATCATGAAAGTTTTGACATTCTGTATATGTCTAGGTCGCCTTTGTCATGTTGGTTCCAAAATATCGGATTTGTAAGATCAGAGACACGAGAGCTCGCTCGGCAGAACCTTGGAAACGCATAATTGATAAACTAAATCCCTCTTGTGCTTTATTTTCAAGTACAAAGCAATATCAGCAAAATTTAATTCCATTTCTAAAAGCCTTCGTTAAAAACTATAATAATGGTAAGTGCTTATATCTGTATTTCTGAACAGAAACCACTGACAAAAATGTGAAAGCCTTCAGATGCTCGTATTCGTGAATGTTAACGTTGCTGACATTTGAAAGACGACATATATCATCATATAGTTTGGGGATATTTTTTGAGTATACCAATTGGAAGAGAAAATACCAAATATGAGAAAACATATATTTATTACTTTGTTATGCCAGCATTTCATCCAACAAAGGCAATTATTGGTGTCTTCGAAGGGCAATATCTCGTCATTTAAAGAATTTAACGCTTCATTTTAAGAGGATGGCTCATTGGAGAAACATCATGGGAATTTCTCTTTTGCCTTTGTCCTCTTGTCCTCAACAACGAAGGAAAGCGTGTCTCTTCATGTACATGAACGTATTAAAGATGTGAGGAAGGTATTAAAGGTGTGAAAAGATACATTAATGGTATCAACTTTCGGTGGGCAATATCTGGTGACTAATGCCTGATAACCTTAACTGGTTGTAAAGAAAACAAAGTACATGACTCACAATATGTAAAATAATAAGAGATTTGTAAATTGTCAAATAAGTCTAGGGATGACGGATCCCATTGCTTTTATAATAAAGAACTGTAAAGCATATAGTTATATGTATTGTGTGTTGCTGTAGAGGTGTGTATGTGTTTGAGGAGACTGTGGTAGTTCTGTGATGTGTCTTCTTGTATTATTTTATATTGCTACCTCACTTAACCATACTGCTGAAGCACCGACTAGCACACCCCACCTGGTCACATTTTACTGACAAAGCAGTCTTTCCATTCACTTAAGTTAATGATGAATCCGCCATGTCCTTAACAGCGAGTTGAAGCAACAATTCCTAAGACTGGTAAATTTCGATCTAGGCAGTTATCACAGGCACGTATGCTTAATTCGAGGTCAAAGGTGAGGCATGGAGGTCGAAGGTGAGGCATCATGGTCAAAGGTTAGGCATTGAGGTCAAAGGTTAGGCAGCGTTAATGGAGACCATGAGGAAGAACTACTACTTCAGATCGAAAAGAAAATAGTAAAATCTCAAATTTAGTCGTCTTTTGCGATCATGCAATAAGAGCAACAGGTATCACCCTAACGTTTTATCTGCATAACGGATTCAATGGGATCCACAAATAAACAGTATAATCACAAAATAATTGTAAGTTGTTCACCAAAACCATTTCACAAAAAGTCATCGTCCTTACAAAATCCGGTTAAACGGTTAATGCTTTATTTTATACATCCGTCAGCCAATTCTCGAGACGACACTAATATTTAAACTCGCTGAAAATCTTGACAGGAGTGACAACCCACTTAATGACATAACTACGGGCACCAGATATACGATTGTCGATCGTGAGCCACCAATACGAGAAAGGAAATGGATTTATAACCATATATTTTAAACTAATCTTTGTTTCTTTAAGAATGAATTATAAAGAGGTTCATTTTACATATAGCATCTTAACGCACGGATTAGATCAGCGCAGTGCAGACGTTCTCGACAATCCGTCTTCTTGAGAAAATAGATAACTAAGAGACTAACACGTGACATTAACATTTCCCATCACTGCTATATTTATGATAACACAACTCGTCTGAAAATTGAATCATACGGCAACGTCAACCATTTAATTGAAAACATAAAACGAAATTCTTGTCTGCCATTCTCAGAATTTGAGCAGTTCCTCCATTATTCTAGAACATAGTTTTAATGACTTTTCTGTTGAATAAAACTCTATTAATTCTAAGGAAAACGCTGTCGATCAGTGGTTGTTTAGACGAAAATAGTTTACTTAATGAATGTTCTCTGTTAGGCTTGTTTAGGCACCCCTGTCTATAATGTTATTGGCCTATTTGCCAGGATGTCGATGATTTTGATGTTTGTTGAGCTGGTGAAGTACCCCAGGGACGATAAACACTCGTGTTGTATTTACAACGATATGCTTACACAATTGAAAACATCCTTAACGTAGTTATATATAGCCCCGGAGCTCCATATTACATGTAATCTACCGAAAATGGCGTTCATGTAACTATTAATTTAAATGCATGTATAGATCTGGCAAGGTTCCACTGCGCATTCATGTGTTTATTGCTAACAGAAGGCGCTTCACTGTTGCCATGGAAATAACCACAACATGTGATTAGCGATAATGTTGCCCGGTTGATGATGTCATTTTCGTTTTGAGCATAAATGTACAGAGGATGTTGTCATTTTTAGCGTGAACAACATTTTCACGGTCCATTATACTTCAACGTGGCAGGAACAAATCTAGAAATAAGAGTTTCCACAGCTACATGTCACCATGACAGCGACAGGAATCACATGTTGTTGTGGTGACAAAATTACATAATATAGTCTAATATGTTGCCGCTTCGTTGGTGATACTGTTGCGCAGCGAAGTGCAGTCAACCGTGAGTCTCTGACGATTATTGCTGCGGACAAGAGTTACAACCTGACGGGACAATAAGAACTACATGTTACCAAACATATAAAACTCGTTAATTTGAAAAATGGTACGCGTCGCCATGAAAACAACAGGATGCACATACACCTGTACAGTATGTCAATTTAATTGTTCTTATCACCAATATATATCTTCTTAATCCTAGGATATTGCAATGTTGCACGTGTTTGCAAGTCCATATCAGGGTGCTATTGCAATGTATTCTTATTCAAATGGGACCAGTCCTACGCATATATTGTTGTTTTATCCGCCTGTCGGGAGGCGTTCATCCGGGAGCACTATCATGTACGATCGGGGCGTTCTGCCTTCCAATCTGTCAAACCCTGTTCACCATTCTTAGATTCTGATCAAATAAAACAAGTACATTTAGCGAGATCATAAGTGCAATCTACCTGCATTGTCAGAATCGTTGACTAAAATTTTGACAATAGGCCAGCAAAAACGAAAGGCATAGAGAGCTCGAGATTGAATTAGGCGTAATCGGTATGGATTCGGTGAACGGTTGCTGAAGTCATAGTGCATCTTGTATTTACTTAATTGGTGATTTGTTACAAGACTTCGCATGAATTATACAAACATATACAACAGTCCTTTTTATTTCCGTATAAATAATGTATTTAGTAGCAGGTTAGTGGCTATAGCCTCACAAACATTACCATATTGGTAAGCGAAGGGAGACAAGTAGGAGAGAAGAGGCTACGGCGGGAATAGAAAAGTGAGAGGGGCAAACAATTGGAAGCGGCAATACCAAAGAGACAAAAATGGGAAGCGGCATGGGAATAGAAAAGCCGGAGGGAAAAAAATGGGGAGCGGCATGCGAATAGAAGTTAAAACCAGAGGGGTTAAATGAAGAGCGACATGGGAATAGAAAAGCGGGATGGACAAAAAAGGGGAGCGACATGGGAATACAAAAGCGGAAGGCAACAATTGAAGGGCAACAGGGGTACAATACACAAGAAGGGAATTGATTGAATTGAAAGATGGCAAGATAGAATATAAAGATTTGGAGGGTCGATAGATAGGGTAGCGAGAGGGGCGACAATGGGGGAGGGTGGCAGAAGAATGGTAAAGTCCTAAGGGCAACAACGGGGAGGGACAGAAAAAATGGAATAGTGGAGGGGTAAAAATAGGGAGCTACAAGAAGGGAGATAATGTGGGATGTGTGACAATGTGAGTTTGCGTATGGAAAGGAGGGAGGTATCAGACAGATCTAGAGAGGGGCGATATTGTGTATGTGCTTCGGAGAGGGTAAGGGTATAGGAACAGAAAGAAGAGGTTATCAAGGAAAGTAAGGAGAGTGAAAGAGAGAGGTGACAAAGTATAGAGCAGAGTCAATAATAGCAGTGGCGTGCCTGGATGGTAGGTAACTAAAGAGGGCAAAGAGATGAGTTTAATTCAGGTACATGTCACTCTTGAGAGTTAGCATGCACTCTAAAATAAATTATTCCAATCCAGAAGAAATCGATTTCATTGTATAACGGCCAAATATATGTAAAACTAAATCGGTGACCAAATTAAAAAAAAACCACATCAAGCGATCGTATCGAAACATAAAAATACTCGAATTTTAGTCTAGGTACACATTTTAATGACGAGCCGAATGCTAAACGTTAACATTTTATTCTATCCGAGGGGTTTGCGCACCAGTTGTTACCATGGTTGTTAAAATGGCGGATGATGAACCAATGTACTGAAGCCAAGCGGAGGGAAATGGTTTTGACCTGCAGGTTATTCTGGCGAGGAATTTAATGGAATTACACGTGGTTTCTTTTAAAATTCTGTTTCATTTCAGAGCAGAATGATTGTTTAATCAACTGTGCTGATTATGTGACGTGATGAGATTTAATTATGATCCCTCGAATACAGCGATTCCATGCTTTACCACCAGATCCGGAAGTACATTGCGTAATATTAAAACCAACATACGGAAACTGGCAGTAAAAGCGTCAACACACAAAGGCCAGTTCCGAAATTTCTTTTGATGATTGTGCATACATTGTATGTATCACATTATCACATAAGCATCGCATATAATTAAATCCCTCCCAACACTAGAAAAAGTAATGATAAACACAATGAAATGTCCATTAACATGACTCTTATATAAACATCGTGTTTGGTACCGAAATACTTCCTTATATGACAATAATTCAATTTTGCTTGTTACGAGCATTACCATTGGCTTAAAAATTTACTTTATCAGTCCATAAAGGAAAAAATGACGTCACCGTTTGTGACGTTGCTTTTGATTGGCTGAGATGACGGCGTTATGATTTCATAGACAAAAGAGTCCCAAAGTGAATTTTGAGTATTGAAGAGATTATTTTTAGTAAATTGAATTATAAGGATTAAAATGAATTTTTTTTGATGTTATGGAGATATAACACAAAAATCTGAGTGTACTCTCATCATAAACCGCTTCGCGTACACTCAGATTTTTGTGTTATATCTCCATAACATCAAAAAAAATTCATTTTAATCCTTATAATTCAATTTACTAAAAATAATCTCTTCGCGGTTTATTTAGAGTACACTCAGATTTTTGTGTTATAACTCCATAACATAAAAAACCTATTCAAGCCAATCCTTAATTAACTGATAATATTATGTTTAACCTCATTAAACAAACCAGTACGGCGTAGGTATCAAACTAAGGATGGTGCAAGTTTTAATGAGAATTATGCAATTATTATTATGGCATTTTTTTCTAAAGACCGTCGAGTTATAGGGAAAAAGCTAGTAATGGAACGGTTTTGAGTTCGAATCTCAGTATGGTCGATATATGTTCTGTCATTAAGAAAGACACTTTATAACATTTTTTCGTGAATGAAAAATTGCGCTTTTGATTTCAAATAAAAAAAAAATATTTTTCGTGAATCTTAATTCTACGATCTATGTGATGAGATATAGCTTTGCATTTTGTAATATTTACTGATCTGGTTATATAAGTTATGTAACTGTTCATGTGGATGAACAATGCGACAGATGTTGGTTGTAAACTATTTTTGCCTAAATGGCAGCTCTGTCAGTATGACTTACATATTATTTAGGAAATTTTTGGCTAATTGTGCTGAACAATACTGAGACTGCTGTGGGTGATTGAGATCTTGGTGAGGAAGACTCATTATTGTCAGTATTTTGAATAAAAAGTTACATACATAAAACAAGAATATCTGTAATGAAAATATGTCCTTTCCAATGTTTCTGGTGTGTAGAAATTATAACTAGACATATTGCCCATGTAATTGTATGTAAGTTGTAATTAAACTGGCTCACTAAAGCCTCACTGTATGCAAAAGATGAAGGTAAAATCGTAGTGTTGTACAGTAGATACTGCGACAGAATGGTGTAACATTTTCCGGAAAAATCACTTCTTGTTCTGTTAATTGGAAATGATTGGATTTGGTGAGTTAGGAAACTGATTGGTACCTAGAACATGTGCCAGTGTCTGTTGAAGTCTCGTCCCTGTGTAGTAATGTTGTTCAGCTCAAGAGTAGTCAGCCGTATATTGGTTCAAAGTTGTAAAGATAACTCCTAAATCATGTACACGCCTCTATAAATAATTTCATAAACCTTTAAATACCTTATATAGTTTTCGTATTTTAATTTTTTTATTTAAATATCAAAACATTTCAAACAGTTCATTTTATTTCTTCGAGATGAATGAGCTGCATCTTTTATTAGTGTTCTTTGTTTGTTATTGGTTGGTTTGTTAGTCTATTTACGTCCTACTAGTTTTAACAATAAGATTTATTTAAGGACGGCCTCTTTGTATGTGATGTTTGGTTTTATATTTGGTTAATGAATTTAGGGGCCGCGGTGGCCGAGTGGTTAAGATGTCCCGACATATTACCACAAGCCCTCCACCTCTGGGATGCGGGTTCGAATCCCATGTGGGGCAGTTGCCAGGTACTGACCGCTGGCCGGTGGTTTTTCTCCGGGTACTCCGGCTTTCCTCCACCAACAAACCTGGCACGTCCTTACATGACCCTGGCTGTTAATAGGACGTAAAACTAAACAAACCAAACCAAAAAAGTTAATGAAATAAAATGCTCTACAGTTGTACGTTTGCCGCTTTTTCAGTCAACTCCCGGAATTGCTGAAATCATACAGCTCTCCATCGATGATTATTGTTCTTTGTCTACCACATCACATGCAGGTGCATTGTATGTTTTTGTAAGGAAAAGGTTACTCTCTCCCTAAGTATTTCACACCTGCATTTGAACATCGTAAATGTCGGCCATCTTCAAAACGTTCATATCATCAAGTGTCAAATTGCACTGGATAGAGATATACAGTATATGTAGCGGGCCGTCAGTGTGAAATATCATAATTCTGGTGCAAGGTGAGTCATAAGGATATTGTTTTATCTTTCTTGAGCCTGCTGATAACCACAACTTTACCTGTTTAAGAATGCATTGTCACTGTCAGTGACGTCAAGGTAAAAAATTATAACTTTGAACATTTTTCTACATCGGGCGAATTGATAATAGGACAGAATACATCGGACTCTCGCTAAAGTAGGAATGACAAATTACACATTGTATATTTTGTACTTGTTGGAGGTCTGCTAAAGTAGACGGTGCCTAATAATTTGAACCAAAACGAGGTTCTTTTGTGTTAAACAAAGCAAAAAATTTCCGTTAACCGGACTGGTTTACTGAAAAAGAAAGACTGGTCTCACTAAAACAGAATACTCTGATTTTTCCTGGTAGGAACCATTGTTGTTACGTTATGTAATCACTAGTGTAGCCTAATTGAGACACAATAGCTGAAAAGTTGGACGTAAATCCACAGAAATGGTCGAAGTTAAAGAATGTAGACCAGATGGATTGATCGTTAGGTTAGCAGACACAAAGCACGGTACTGTAGACGCTTGTGTGTGGCACTGATCGTCTGAACGCTTGTTCGCAACGCTTAGATCTATGAGGAAAGAGAACCAATTATCAATCAAAGATAGAGGTTTGAAAGTCGTATCGTACATGTGCAGACCACCAAGGCTCGCGCAAGGCCATTGACCATGCACTGCACGCGAAGTCTGTAAAGTGAACGTGTTGCAGAAATATGCATAACGGCAGACATGAAAGGAGGGATCTTAGCCATTCAGACAAAGGGATTACCTCATAATGACTGGTAAATCAAGCAGATTGAAAATGATCAAACGATCAAAAATATGGTGGAGCATAAAGAATCAAAGGAATATGGGATTATTTATTTCATTTTCAAAATCAATGAACAATTGGAGGCAATTGGGTGTAGTAAATAATTGACATGCGGAAGTTAGCTGGAAGAATTCAAATTATACTTTAAAGTGTACATGCATAATGTATTACGTATTCGGTTTTTAAACTATCATACATCCCTGCAGCAATTGTGTACCCGATGAAACCCGGCTTTTATACTTTATTACTGAATTACCATAATTGTTCCAGTCTTATAGCATGCGGGCTGATGCCGTATGGATATTTTCTGTTTCAGCATGTAATTATAGCTTGTCGGAATCAATTTCAATTTTTTAATTTAGACAAAACGATTAGAAGTTCACAAATAATACAATTTTAGGGCAGATTTTCGGAAATTCATTCCATACACTGCACAGAATTGCACTAAAGCGTTTGTTGTGAAGTAATCCGCACGCCGCACTGTTAAAGTGTATCAGCTTAGATGGGGTTCAATTTGTGCGAAACGTTCAGTAATGATATAACCAAAGCATCAGAAGGGCTTCCTAATTAAACACACAATACTAATCAACATCGCTACGAGACACATGTAAGTAAGAGAACATCTACACGAGAAGAATCCTCGCGTGCTTCCCGGCTTCCATCGAGATGACCTTGAGAGGTAAGTGTGACCTCGAGAAGTGTCGAGGACATCTGGAAGCATGCATGTCTTTCATTTGCATATGCACCTTCACAATAGAATGCAATATTGAGTGGTAACCTTGGTGAGATCACGACCTGCTGGGGGCAATGTCCGTGTCTTATATAATTGGACCCAAACATGCAAAACTTTCCGCAGTGTCAATACGGACAAAATATGCATGTGTGTTGCTTCCGTAAGTAGATATCTAAATAAAGTGTGGTCTTGTTCCGTAAAAGATATTTCATGGTGTATTTCATCTTTATTTCCGGGATAACTTACCACTTATCAATTTGGTCGGTTATATAAATGTGCAGCGATATTGCACGTGTTTTAAATGTGTGCCCCAAGCATGTATATTGATACTGGAATCAGATCATGTGACTGCATCGTACGCCCTTCTTTTGATTGAATATCGACCGGGGTTATTAGGTACATTGCACATGAGGTTTTGGAACATATAAACCGGGGAAGGGGTTTGTTAAGGGATGAGAAGGGAAAAGAACATTACATGTAAGCAGGAAAATGAAACAACAGCACAATGATCCCTCAAAAATACAAGAAATGTAACAATTTAATAAAATAAACGGATTTTTATCATTACATATTGCTATCTACATGTAATAGGTTAAAAACTTAAGTTTCATTGCTGTATGATTTTATACAAACATAAAGTGAGCACTTTAAGAAGCAGAGAAAAAAATGGTATAATGTTCCAGGAGACCACGCGCAGCAGTTACAAATGAGAGGCCATGTACGTACAATATGTATAAGATATGTCTTACCGTTTACACGTGTCCGTCATGTTACTAGGTCTGCCCTGATGTTACTCAGTCTCGGAGACTGATAAATACACATCCTCAATAACAAGTTGTGGCACGTGTAAAAATTAACCACCATTTAACACCTCGCTATGACATAAAACCAAATGAAATACGAAGCATAGAGACGGATTTGAAGCTCAGACATTTAACCAAGCCAACGGTTGTTAGCAGATAACACTGTCTTAAGTCATAGGGAGTGTGTTTTAGTTAACCGTATAATTCATAAAATCGTTCGTAAAACCAAACTGTTTTTGACGTTAAAAGTACTTCAAACCTACTGCAAAGCCAATTTCTTTCTTATGCAATAAAGCTAAACTGTAGGTAAATGTTAAGATAAAAGGACGACAGATAGTTACAGAAAAGAATTAGAAGCGAAAAAATACGTATTTGTTTCATATTCTGTTTTTGTTTCAAAAGAAACTAATACTTTCGTTGCAAGCCAACTGAAATGTTCTCTCTCTTCGTTGAGATTTTGAAGTGGTAATTTTACGCCGCAAGGGTTTGTATGCGTTTATGAGTGTTTGACATATTTTATTCACATTATAGAACTAAAGTATATCTAGGTAGGTGTAGATAAGTTTAACAATTTAAATTCCAAACCTGACATACATTAAGTGGTTTAATTGGAAATTATAGCAAGCAGAGGCAGCCATAAAATGCTAGATAAAAAGCGTTTGTTCAAATTTAAAGATGTTTCATCGCTGACAATTGGTATTTTTTCACTATCAAAAACAGGAGCAGACGATTTAGTAATTTTCTTCAGTTACGAAAGTTACTTTACACTATTACCACCATTGAAAAGTTTGAGCTTCTAATTTTACTTCAAGTTGAAAATCTAAAAAAAAAATGATTAATTGCATCCCGAAAAAAATCCGTGGCACTATATCCTATATTGAATGAAGTGCTGATTGCGTATGGCACCTAAGGCAAACTAGATTATTTTATATTATTTTTTGTGTTAATTAGACATAGATATACAAGATAAAACACCAATTATTGTTCTAATAATGAATGTTATTTATGCTCTGTCGGCGGTGGAGCATCTTTAGACCGAATTAAAATTTGGGTTTCCTCTTTATAGTGCTGAAGATGAGGATATGGTTTATTGTGTGGCAAATATTGGTGCTAACGTCAGCACATAGAGCGACTGCTGAAAATCTGAAAATAATTCTGTAATTTTTCATATTTTATCTGCTAATGAAAACAAATAGTTAATCTGTCAAGCGCTGAAGATGGCGTTCCTCTGCCGTACTGCATCTGTCATTTCGGCAATTAGTCATTCTTGATAACTCGACGGGTTCTACCAATATCGGGAATATGTTAAATGGTTCTAGAGGATGATAAAATGCCTGGGATGA
The DNA here is from genome assembly GCF_041381155.1 of Argopecten irradians. Lineage (NCBI taxonomy): Eukaryota > Metazoa > Mollusca > Bivalvia > Pectinida > Pectinidae > Argopecten > Argopecten irradians. Next base: position 13,378,003 of record NC_091140.1, on the reverse strand, counting down.
TTTGGAATCGATAAACTATCTGGAATTTGAACTTTTAAGATTTCCTTTAAAGTCCAAAAATAATTACTTGTATGCCGTTAAATTGTTTCATTGAATGTTTTAAAACACAGTAAAACACGGATAAGTCGAAGCCGACGGATCCAAGTAAATATTCGACTTATGCGATTGTTAGGTTTAACCGCATTTCTATAATGGACATCTCGATCTGGCCACGATTTCTTGAAACAAAAAGCACCGACATAGGTCAAAATCCCCATGAACATGAGTATGTCAAAACATTTGATTTAAGTTTTGTTTTGACAGAAGTTTGTTTCGAGATAGGAACACCTGATGACATAACTGTCTTTTCGTTTTTTATCAAATACATACATATTTAGATAATTGTATTTAGGATAAAACATTCAAATCAATGTCATAAAAACAATCAATCAGTAGTTTGTATTAAGTTTGGACCAAATTTATAAGGCTTAAACAACCTGCCGCACGTATATGTTCAAACATCCTGCAGACAAACTACGTAGAGAACCTGCTACCTGTACATACCTGTAACTCATGTCAGCTGCGCGTGAGCACGAGACTGGTATATAGACCTCTGCTGGCTCCCAGACAAGCAATCGAAATCTACAACTTGTATTGTTTTTCAACCAGATTTGGCACTTCATAAGACGTGTACATGTCGGCTCGGGGGAATTCGACAATGGTCGAAGCACAAATGCTCAGCACTCAAACAATAGTTTAAAAAGCAGCAAACCAGCCGTCTCCTGCAGCGCAGTAGCGAGCGAATTATTGGTACCAGTAGTCAATTGTTTGGAACAGATTCTTTAACACTTCCATGGAGATTTTCCGTGGGCATGCATCCAAGCAAGTCCTTGAGTGATAGATACGGTCACGGATCACAGATTTCGATACCCCAACCACTGAGTGATTGGCAAGTCTTGATCACATGAGTGGCACGAGATATCAATCAAACTTGTCCGACAGATATTGGATCCAAAACTTGTACAAGTAAAAGTAGTGTTCCTGGAGATACTGTATTGGAATTATCAGCTGTGGAACACGCTTACCCTACTCCGTAACAAACTCGGAGAGCCATACTCGGACATAAATAGGCGCGTAATCAGCCTTTCCGTGCCGTGGATAAAATCCATCCGCGGTCTATAGTCCGGATGCGGTACAAACCTGGACAGACTATCTATCAATACAAATGGATATTGTTTCGAGATATGCGATTTTGAATTAAAAGAATTGCAGTGAAATGAAAGTCTGATACTATAATCCATACAGACTTCCTAAACGACAGACATTTACATGTGATTTCATTTAATGTCATAATATAGCAAATCCCTACTCGCTGAACTCCAAGTATCCAAGGGATTCAAAGCAAAATACCAATCTAATATCTGTCTTTGAACTTACGTTCAGTAGAACCAAATTGCCCCATTGCGTAAAAGCTATCAGATGCCAACTCGTTGGTTTTTCGTCGATCTATGACGAAACGTTTCAGAAAAAATGATATTTAAATATCAGCGAAACCGGCATTTTTATTTAATATGAATGAACATTATTAGATCAAAGAGAAATCTTTTGAGCCCAGATTTTGTAAAACTGAAATAACAGAAACAGATGGTATTTCCACGTTAATTGCTCAATCAATGAAATAGCCATTACTAACAAACAGAAATAAACTGATGAGGCATATAAAGTCGCATGTATATTTAATATACGGGTCGTAGACCGTCCAACAAGTGTACCTGGTGACTACAGATATGATTAACACCAAAAGATTGACATTTCGATTAATGTCATGCAACTTGGTTGGAGTAATGCATTTTGCTTTCATCTTTCATCTACCACCCCTTCATCTCTGATTTTGATACTGACTGTAGGTCGCGGTCTTTCTCAAGGAACTCCAGCAGCACATGCTAAAATTAAATCTTACTTAGTCCTATACGTATCGTCTATTTTAGATGTTATTTAGCCACAAAACAAAGGTGAATCGCAAATCATTCATTTGAAAGACTGCGATGTTTACAAGGTTATTTTTACTGTTATAATTCATTAGGATTGGTACATGTAATTGATATAGATAATTTAATGCTAAGTCTCTATCGAAACTTCAACACAAAAATACATTTCGTAATTATAAAAATGTGGAATGGGCACCCTAAAGTAGCTAAAGTTACCCCATACCGTCACCAATAGACCTTACCACGTGTGCATGGCGTAGTAAGACGACACAAACGAAAAGGCAATGCGGATGTGAACCTATCTTCCACCGGAAGTGAATGATTTCGTTGATGATTTATAAAGAACTAGCTTGGGAATCTATCTTTTCATATGTCCTTTATTTAATGAACAAAGATCATCACTCAGAACCAAAATACATAACTCTAATATCCCCCACTCGCATTTTAACGCAAAAACTCTACTGCATGGCTGTGACAATTGTGATGAAGAAAAAAATACATATTTATTGCAATGCATATCAGAATATATATCTGAAACTAAAAGATTTTTTTTAGATTTTTCTACTATGATAGGTTGGGGAGACACACTAATAATAATATTCATTCATAATGTAATGTTAAATGTTAAAATATTTTGTTGATAATTGTACTATACCGGATTTGTTTGGAGATGGCTAATATAGGCTTTGCCTGTTGCCAAATCCATTTGCATATTATTTGCAATAAAATTTGTTGAAATGAAATGATTTCGTTTGGTTGTGGTTTTTCTAGATCAGCTTTTAGGCTTTTTCATTATAAACGTTTCAAGAATATGATTAAAAGAATCGGCTTACGTCGGTATTAATAATTGCGTTATGCCCTTCACTAAAGAAGCATCCAAGAGAAGAATTGTTTTGTCCGTGGTACGTGCATGTACGTGTATTACCAAATCGACCTATACAAATACGTAGGTAGTGCAGTTCAAAAGTAAATACGGAGTAATTTTTATATACACATTGTATACTTTTAGTTAGATATACGAATGTAAATTAGCCAGTAATCTAGCGGTAATTCACCGTCCGTACTATGTATTGAAATAAGACCAAATAAAATATTTATACAAAGGTTATGCTGGTACTCTATTGGGACAATTTTCTTTTTTCTTTAATGGTTATTAATGACACTTAGAAATCCATTTCGTATGTTTTGTTTTAATGGTTTGAAATGTAATGACTGCCGTTTAGTTTTCCTTTACTTTACTAGAAGTCACAGAACTAAGCCATGCTCTGCTCTCTTAACTCCGAACACAACGGTTTGTTTATTAGAAATTGATCAAGTAAGTATGTCTATCCGAGCGGCGTTCCGGATAAGTTGGTTACGGCAGCAGTTTCACTATTTAGAATGCCCTGATATTCCTCACAGCGAAAGAATAGTAATCAACTCAACTAATTCACTTTATCCGGAAACTATGATGAACAGAAAAGAACATGGAACAATTTGTATAGAACTAAAACCAGTGATGGATTCACAAAACCGTTAACGAAATGCCTTTTACATTGCGTTCCTTCATCGACCTTACATCACTTAAAAGACTTGTAATAGCATTTCATTGATTTGGCGGTTTTATAAAGACGACCATTATCAAAATAAAATAACGCTCCGTTATGCTGAAAGAATTCTAACATAAACCTGTCGAGTATTTTTAGGTAATCTACGAAACAAAAAATACATAAACTTTAGAATGTTTTTAATGAAGCAATGAAATGTTCACTTTCTGTAAAGCCTGATTTTTGGCAGACGTTGATGTTGTCGGCGGGAGGGAAATACTTTAAATAACAATAGAGGTAACACCCTACGTATATATGGGTCTGGAAATAAACTTTTTAGTCTGATGAAATGAACAATATTGCCAGCGTGTTTACGAAGTTTCTGGTGTGTGCCGAGTGAAGAGAGTGCGAGATGCTATTTACCTACCAGATTCTACTGAAGTGTGACCGTGGACCTAAACGTTCCTGAAATATGCCAGCTGCCCGGAACCGGAAGTAAGAAAACAATTCAAGTTTTCCTGGGCGGACACTGGTTTGATAGATTTTATTATGATATACGATACCTGTTAAATATGTCTTTAACACGTTGCCACATCCTTGAAATTATTAGTAGTCACATGGACAACTTGAACCAGTGCATGTAAACTTGTGTATTACGTCACACGGTGTGACGTATTACACACATATCAGTTCTCGGCTGTACACTCCATCATCCGAAACTCCTTGGGAAGTCAACACACATATATATATATGTAACTCTGTTCAATACTAGCCGTAATTTATCGCTCGGTTAGAGAGAACTTCTCTTAACTCGATCGGTTGAGCGTCAGACTAGTAATCAGGAGGTCTCGCGTTCGATCCCTGGCAGAGGCAGGTATTAAATTTATTGTAAAATCCTGCACCCTGTTGCATTGGCACCCATGTAGGAACTCGGGAATGATACTTCACGATACCTGCGAAGGAATCCCGAGTTCGATCCCTGGCAGAGGCAGGTATTAAATTTATTGTAAATCCTGCACCCTATTCCGGACAATACCCAATTGGTTCAAGATGTACATTCCATCAGCGGAGAAGGTTTTGTGGCGGGCAATACACGACAGCTACAAAAACCTCTCGAAGATTCCAAGATATTAACCGTCGTTCGTTTGGCATATTTTGGCAATCAATGTGTACATGTTTATTGTTTACAAGTAAAAAATACCTAAGCGACCGGGATCCGATTTCCAGATCTCACTTATATATGAAAGGGGCTGTATAGTACTTCTAATCTGTCAACCATGCGCTTCTCTTAAGAATTAAGTTAAAGATGCTCCACCGCCGACAGAGCATATATGATATTCATCATTTGAAAAATAATTCGCGTTTAATCGTATATATGTATACCTTATAAACACAAAAAATAACATAAAATAATTTATTTCGCCTTTGGTGCATGCCCAAACATTACTTCATTCTATATAAGATATAGTGCCACGGAATTTTTTCGGGATGTAGTTGATTATTTTTCATGTTTCTAACTTGAAGTAAAATTAGAAGCTCAAACTTTTCAATGGCGGTAATGGTGTAAATTAAGTAACTTTTGTAACTGAAGAAAAATACTAAATCGTCTGCTCCTGTTTTTGATGGTGAAAAAATACTATTTGTCAGCGGTGGAGCATCTTTAAACTGTATGTGTGCCAGAAAAAAATAACGTAGGATATACATGAAATTTCAAGGTGAAAAAGTTGCAATCATTTGAAAGTCTTTAAAAGCTTTTAGTTTTTGGTTAAGGATATAGACTACATCGCTTTATCATTGGCTAAAGAGGGTTGGTCACGTGGTTATATTTGTTGGGCGGAAGTTTTAAGAAAGGGGGTGGGACTTGTATAGTATGAGGGCGGGGAAAAGGTACAGCAGAAATCACGTGACTTTCAAAACAAAACGGATATCCCAACGGGGTACCCCATTTATCTGGCTCCAAAAGACAATGGTCGTCCGCCGTCTAATTCAGATATATGACTTAATTTAGCTTCGTTTGTCGTATACAACTGTAGACATCAGAAAGTGAATTCGTATTTATGTTCAACGGCAGGAGTTTTCCATGTTTTAACTCTGATTTATATTGGATAATACATATCCATGTAGGCGACTGTCACCAAGAAAAACCCTCATAAGGGAGTTAAAAGAAGTACTTTCTAGTATATGGCTTTGTTGTATTTAAGTCATTTCATACCTATTTATTGTTTGACATCTACTCATCACTTTTCATCGCCGGGTTCGCCACTTATTTCATTGTCATATTTTATAGTCTGTTCGATGTTGAGCTTCTGTCGCGCAGTTTGTTGATTCTACAAAAGTACAATGGTACAAGATTAATCCGGATTCGGAAATGCTAAAGTCTGTAGATTGTGGTGGTTATCTCATAAAGTGATGGCTTTACACGTATATCTGCTGTAGGCCTAGTGCTTATGTTTGCATTAAAGAACAATCTCCAGCAAACTTCGTGACTCTATTTATTAAATTAAAGAATGGTTTGAATGCTGGAGTAGATGTTTCAACCTGAATTTAGGTCAATTGTTAGCATTACACTCACATCATCATGTAGTACATGTAGATTGATGATACTGTATGTAATGATACATAGATCTCAGTTTTAATCTATAACATCTTGTGATCTAGAAAGTTATATTTTATGGACGTACAAACAAAATAACGAAAGACCCAGCAAGACAACAACCCAGTTGACGACTAAAACAGAGAAGATAAAATAGTGCAATTCGTCTCCCTTCAATAGAAGAGTGTAAACAGTGCCAATCTGATGTTATTGTCACAGGAGATATAGGGACCCGTGGTATGTTGTCCTGATGTGGTTTTAAGGGAGCACGTTGATAACATTCTCCGACCGATGTAAACAATACCTCTGGAGATTCTGTGTTAACATCCCGCTGTTTCTTTGTACAAATTCTATTATTTAATTCGTCCTGTTTACTAAATATCTGATATCACGGACAAATAACTAGAAATCCTTACCCACGGGCGGTCCCGTGAACCAACATATAGGTCACGTGCTGAAGTTGTGTATCATAATAGGCTTTGGTGTATTATAAAGACAGTAATATGTCATATGTATGTGATAATCTGTGTGTCTTAATACATAAAACCTGGGGATCATCCGTCCGAAACGACCCGGGGAACTGATTTTCTCATTTTGAACTGAGGTTTATATGTGCTAATCTTATCTAATCGTCAAACATAAAACTGTGTCGTTATCACCTGATCACACGGATGTCAGAAGTGTTTTAAAGACACAAATCGTGTTTTGACAATGTCGAGTTGTATGTTGAGTTTATGACCTATATTTTGAAGACCAAATACCACTATCCCAATCCTGTTAGAATCATTTGTACCCGGATACTAGTTTGGTGACAAAGAAGCCATGAAAGTATTATTTAATCAGTTTGTAAGACATAAAAGAAATACATCAAGAGCGATTACATATGAGTTCTTAGACTTATTCAACTTAGTTCCATTTAGTAAATATGAATAATGGTGAGGACGCTCTGAGAATGTGATGAAAACGGCTTTCCTATTGCGTATAATTTATCATTTAAAATACACTGACAGTGAAGTCTCGCTAACTCGAAGTGGACGGGACCACAGTGACACTTCGAGTTATCTACATGTAAATATTCGAGTTAAGATTACTTAAGATATCTTGGAAGATTTACTGGTAATTTGGTTTGTATGATTAGTTAAACATTCTATTAACAGCAATGGTCATTTAAGGAGGGAAAAAATCTGGCAACTGCCCCTCACGGGATTCCATATTGTGATCCAGAGGTTCAGGGCTTGTGTTAATTTGTTAAAACACCTAAATCGGCCACCGCTCGGCCCATATAGTCGGACAGACAAAACACTTCGAAATAAACAAGTCAATCTGATTCGTGGCTTAAAACATTCGAGTTATGAGTTCAAGTGATCGAGGCTTATATATTATATAATATCCTACACTGTCGTCCGTCATAGAGTTTGTCAGTTGGCTATGTATCATAAATATCATTTTGAAGCTCATAAAAAGAAACCGATAGGTGCAAAAAAGACAATAGCCCAAGACAAAGGAAAAATCGTTAAGTTCTATTATTTGTTTGAAGAATATCGTTGTTAGAATGAATTAAAATCGAAAGGTTGAAATAAACCTCAGGGATTGAACTAATTCACCAGCCGGGTCAACAACCTGTTATCTCAAGAGGCCCTTCACAAAATTACCTATGATCTTGGATACAAACGTGATTTTCGTAACACTTTTGTCTTTTTAATCTCATTCTAGATAAGTCAATTATGATTTTATGTAATTTATAATTCATATGTCATAAAAGTTCATCTGTGGTATATGTTTATAGACTTGGTGATTTTCAAGGTTAGCGATGGCTTAGACTCTTGAGACAGTCTCTGGAAAATAAGAATTATTAATAAAATATGGATAGACGACTTCATCTTTACGACATGCCTGCCAATAAAAGTTTCAAACAAGGGAGAGGGGTGGGGGTCAGACTTTTGCTGAGAAATTCTTATCATATTGCAAAACTGAAAAGAGTCTAGTGCCCATTCTGGTGATATTCATGTAAGGATCTGTGATATTCATGTAAGGATCTGTGCACAAATACAGGTAGGGTTCGTTGGAGATATGGACTATTCTGAGGGGGATGCGGTAAAGTACTCTACGACCTGCCCTTTAAGACGCAGTTATTTAAATGTCATCACTTAACGAGGCCATGAGAAATCCGAGATATTACAAAATACCAAGCCACGTGGTAAAGAAAAAAATGTCAAAACTAGTGCCAATACTCAATTACTGTCAACGTGGAAATACACCAGAGGAATTAAGACGGAACATATATGGAATGCTATATGGCCTAAAAATTCCCTTACGCTTATCTTGTAACAAGAAGATATATAAAAAAGGAGGGAAATAACCTGTACTCATCGATCAAGTATTTGATTCCAGCGTAACTTGGCTATACCGACACATTCGGATACGGCAATGTGTCTGTATAGACTGTGACGGCGACGGCAGTTGGAAAAGAGGCCCAATGACATTGACGGTAGTCTGACTACCTTACAATATACACAAAAAGAGAATTGTATATGTTCCAAATGCCAAGTGTTTCTCAAGTCAAAGTCAACAGTTGAAAGAATAAAAAAGAGAGATATAAAACAATCAATATATGCATCTTGAAAACAATAAGGGACTTATTCCTGTGCGGTAATACTTCCGGAATTATCCTAACGATTCAACAATCGAAATAGTTTCAAAGGTCACTGCCTAAATAAAATCAACAAAAGGCACATTAAATTTGTTCCACCTAGATTTTATTTTAAATCTGTTCAACAGTTAGAAATCGGATGAATGTTTGAATGCATAAGATTTGAACTATACCAACTACTGCAAGTATGGTATGGGCGAATGAATCAGAAATACCAACTATCGAAGGTTTCATGACTAGTGTTTAGAATACTGGATATTCAGATTACCAGTCAGTCTCACAGAAGACAAACAGATTTCCGGAATCAGTACTTCCATTCGCGTGTCAATGAAACATAACAGTGAAAACCAAACGGTCAGGAGGTGGCGCCAACCGGTCAACTGTGGGATATATAGCCCCTTATTTACATGTAAATGTTTTGTCCACGACTAAATGTCTTGTCCACACTGTAGAACTAGGAACTGATTACCGTGCTATCTTGTTAGACTACTGTTAGACAAGCGTCCGCGTTACTCCATTATATAATTTATCCGTCCAAAGACGGACTAGGATCCGTGTTGAATTTGGTATTTCCATACTCATCCGATTTATACTATTAGTCGTTATAAATAGATTTTCTATTGTAGGTAACAAGAATATAAGCCTGTAAACTGGTAGGCGTGTGCGCTGTTTCCACCAAAGTTTCCGCTGACCCTGAAATCAGACATAGACCTATAGCTACTGTCAAAAAGATGAATGTGATTGTCTGATATTGAGGCAAGAGGAAATTTGAACTACAACATGTAGTACAGTACAGTAGTATACTGTAAGTAAGAAACTTCTTTGCAGCATTGAGCTATTTCGCGTTCAAAAAATAATTATAGATATTTGGTAATACCAATGACCGATGCCAAAACAGATGCCTATTTCTTAGTACCATCCCATCGAAATATAGTACTACTGAAGATATTAAGCTGGAGACTCAACAGATCACATTAACTGATAACTGGACAACCAGACCTGTAATTCTCAAAGACTGAATGCCTTATTTGAGCAATAAAACCGAAGATACATGTAATGCCGTTGATTGCGAAACAAGTCCTACAAGTTATATATATCACTTACAATGGCTCAAATGTACAAGCGCGAGGGGGTCTTGGAGTGGATGGAAACGGGAGAATTCACGTGATCGGGTAGACGAGTCCCTGATGACCTTTCACGCCCCTGCCGTGGATCGAACCCCTGGTCGGCTAGGTGAAAGGTGTATGGCTTAACCACTACACCACCAATTTTCCCAAACATATGTTATATGTTTCAAGCAATTTGTTTGGCAAATAAATTCTTAAAACTTCTTGAAAATCTTAAACATTTGAACCCGACAAGTCCCTCCCGGTATAACGGCCAGTGTGTATGTCGGCTAATTGATGGGTATAGATTTTACACAACAATCCATTTCGTGTCTGTTGTAAGACAGTTCACACTAGGCCCATTACCCATTCGGAGCCCCTCGTCTTTGTCCCTGCTGAGTGATCGATAACTTGAAACGATTTTCGTCCCGTGTCTTTCGCAATTTAAAACAATTTAAGTGCAGTGTTGTTTGTCACTACCACCTCTGTTGATACACACACAATCAGGTATTAACTCTGCTCAGACGGCCAATACGTCCATGGAATTTACAAAACAACATTTTTCAACATATAACGTTTTGTCTGCAATGTGTTTGTGGTGGACTTCTGAAGGTTTATAACTGCAGGTACCACAGGGGCTCGCGAACAGAAATATTCATCTACCGAAGGTTGTGATTAATATCCCAAAAACTCGAAAAAAAGACGCGGCTTATTTTCTTTAACAGTGAAATGTAAGATGCTTATTGTCAAATAAGGGTTATTGTCGAGAACTGCTTATTTCCGATAATGGTGTTATTTGGAATAGTGAAATATTTCACAGCCTATTTTCAGGATTTTGTTCTAAATGTGTAGTGTAAGTTAGCTTTCCACGTCTTTTTAGCTTTTCCAACAGTGGAACATAAAACTTTGTCTACGATGGGTCAAAGCAATCGGCATTTTAATTATAAGTAGTCGGTACCTTCGTTTTGGTTTTAAAACGTGTTTTCAAGCATTAATTCTCTTATAAAAAAAATCACTAAGGTTTAATTGCGATTCTCTAGCACTATTATTTATTGATCTCGCATTTAAATGTAACATTTTAAATATTACCGTTGAAAATCTTTACATAGCTTTAATTCAACGACATTTTGAATGAAAATCACAAAATCCTTTTTGCAACACAGATGCTTTCCAGATCTTTGTCCATCCCATCATTACTGTCATTGACAATTACAATTGTGCATGCTGCCAAATACATGCAGCAGATATTATATCACCAGTTCTTTTCACCCCATAAATTCGTAATCCTAAACAGGGATGAAAGCAACCACTTCTGAACTCAAACGCTTTCGTTCTGAAGCGAACCCTAACGCAGTGAATAGCCACCAATCGTTACACTCTGTTAAGGGTCATAAGATGGCCTTTTAGAACGACAAAAAAAAAAAAAAAAAAAAAAAAAGACAAAATTTCTAATTTAGTCCTCTCTTGCAATCCTGCAATGGCGAAAGCAGGACTAAGATATGTCATCCTTGTATTGCACAGTAGAAAAATAAAACCCGTCCTTGGTCCGCGACCCCCTGTGTGCCGATGACGATAATTCTAATGAGTTCGTTCTTTATTGGTTCCACTCCCTCTAGCGATTAAACAATGTGATTAATGTTTGTCTGCTTTAAGGAAGAGACCATGATTTTAAGTAAGGCCACGTCAGGTCCGAAAAGTCTACAAGATCGTGGATCGTCCTGAAGGTCAACTAAGGACAGCGTGCACGAACCGGATGTGTCACTTTACAACTTCAACAACCAAATGAACTTAAGTCGTTCGAAAAGGTCACCGGTCTTCCAAATAAAAACCCAAAATAAGTGATCTTTACATTGTAAGTGTGGTGTCCTGTCCTAGACACACAGAAACCTCTAACATTTATTAGATCTGTCTTTCTTTTACTTAGTATTTCTTTCAGAATGAATAACTGGAAATGTTGAACGTAAGCTGCCGAGATTAAAGGTAAAAAAACTGCGACTATATTCCCTAGTGAGTCTCCGTGAACTCCAAGTCTATTCCATTTTTGGCTTGCAAAAAGAGAATTAAAATGTCAACAATATAAAAGAAAAATATCTATAGCGTGGTATTTGATATTTTATCCCCTGTACATAGATAACTTTTCGAACCGCCTATTGAAATAAAGAGAGAAATAAAGTGATTGTCGAGTAGTAAAGCCTAACATATACTAGTCCTTCAACAAAGTGTCTCGGCTTCGAAGCCAATACCCTGGTACAAATGTATATGTATATCAGTTAATCCATATTACAACCAGTGGCCCATGAGCCTTAACGGTCACCTGAGTTCTGATACACAATGAAAGACATATAATCTCTAAAAGTAAAGTCAATGAATTTTTTTAATTTGACTTTTTAATTTATGAAGAGTATTTGCTTTCATCAAACCTTTGAAATCAGGAAAAGTTTTTAAGAAATTTTAGTCCTATTTACCCTGTTTGGCCCCGCCCCTCTGGTCCCTGGGGTTCAGGGAGGACCAATATGTTAAAATTCTATATCACCAGCTAATAATTCTAATTGAGTTTTATTTATTTCCTTCGAAAGTTGAACGAATAATGCTCATAAATGTGTTTTTCCTATACAAAAATAGTAAACTTAATCCCCCTCCCCAGGGGGAAACGTGATACCCCAGGGTCATATAATTCATATTTTTTGTAAAGGACTTTAAGACATCGGTGAAAAAGTACATGATTCTACAATTTCCAGAATTTCAAAATAATTTTTTTGAAGTTTTAGCCTATTTGACTTCTTTTTGCCCCACCCATAAGGCCCCTGAGGCTCAGTCATGGAAATGTAAATCAGATTCAATGGCCATCTCATACTGATAATTCTGACAACATTTGACTCCTTTCCTATTACAAAGGACTAAATTATGCTCAAAAATGTGTTTTCCCTATATAACCTGTAGTAAACTTGGCCCCTTCACTAATGGATAACATGAGATCACAGGGTCATATTATTCACAATTTTTGTAAAGGAACCTAAGACATTTCTATCTACGAAGAGTATTTGATTATACCATATCTGTGAGTGGAGAAATTTTTTGTGTGTGTTTTTTTGTCAATTTCACCCCGTTTTGGCCACTCCCGCAGCCTGCTGGGGGGGTATAATTCACAATTTTGATCGACCTTATGCCTTAGAAGGTTTATGCAAAATTTCATTGAAATTGCTTCAGTAGTTTTGGAGAAGAAGTCGAAAATGTAAGTAGTTTACGGACATACGACGCACGACGGACGACGTGCGAAACTTCGTCTCAGGTGACCTAAAAGGTCGGTGCACTTTTAACTGACCGCAGCTGATAATAAAACAAAACACAAAGAAACAAACCCTTCTTGTCCGAAGTTAAAAATATTATGATTTGCTATAAACTATAGCATGAGCATGGCTAACCGAGAGCTAATCCATTAGCTGAGAAATAGATACATGAAAATACATTTTTGTACTGAAACAACACGCAAACTTGGGTTCTGTCCCCTGGCTGAGACACACCAAAGTCTATAAAGGGGTAGTTTCTGCTCCTGCTCAGCGCTCAGCATACAGGGAGTGGGACGACTGGTTCGCCCGTTGTCAGTATAATGTGACCGGGTGGGGTGTGTTGCTTGGTGTCGCCGGCGGCATACTTCAGTGATATAGCACTATAAAAAGGGCAACAGTTCCACTATACAAGAAGACACAACATGAATATACCGCAGTCTCCCAAAACACGCACCTCGCACAACATACACACAACACACCCATACATGGGAGGTCGTCCTTACACGACCATAGCTGTTAATAGGACGTTAATTATTAAAACAAACAAACAAACAAATACATGGTTGTTGAAACCTTAAATCTAAAACAGACAGATATGCTTACATGGATTGGATGGCATGAATTCCGGATAGAGGTTTCGGCCTTATATTTATTCAACGCGTGTTTAAAATAGCGTTGAGAGTTAATTCTTTGTGAAGTAAATAAGCTAATAATGATAAATCAATATAATTTCCAATCAAAACCGCTCAACGGAGAAAGGAGACAATGAACAATTCAATTGAAATGGTGACTATTTTTTCATTAGGCGAGCTGAGGTAACGGTGACAATTTTAATCACGAGATTTGGCCTTAAACTGGCAAAAAACACTGATTTTACATCAAAATACCACTATTTTGGGAACGACTTACATCTTTTCTTAACGTTGTTGATCACGATCATAGCACTTCAGTGATAATTCTATCTCGTTATACCAAATGCGACGTTAAATGAATATTTGTGTATTTTGTATATTGTTAATCTGTAAACTTAATAGTAAACTGTACACTAACTACACATTATCTTAATACCCAAAACCAGTCGTTCTTTTCTATAGGTGTGGGGATTGTACTCTTATACACTCATGGAAAGTTGACTTACTGATTTTTTTCAGGTTTTTTTTTCTTTCCCTTAATCGACCCCTTCTTTCCTATAATCATCCTTTAACACATCCTCGGTTGAAAATGAGATGTCTTTTATTGAGAATTCGTCCCCAGACATGTCTGGAGTCGAGTTTTTCTCAGAGATATAACCTTCTCAACAATTTTAAGATCTGGTTCGAGCTTCCTGACTTTGGCTGACATACAGTGACCTCTTACAGTGCTAGTGAGACAGCCCTATAAACGAGCTATTTGAAACTTTTCTTTCTTCTTCTTTGCTGTATTTTGTAGAAGGAGAAGATCGAGTATATTGCAATTTTCCAAACCCAACTGCAATAAGCACACGTTGCCTTTAATTCTCATCAAGCAATAAAGAAGGGACAAAACCAATATTCCATGAAATGACAGTGGTCAAGCATTCTTCTACTGGTCAGCAAAATAGTTTTGCTCTGTTCGCCGATGAAGGCGGCTCTGAGATTGGGCAGTTTTGACCATTGAAAGCATTTTGCAAGTCCGCTTAATGCACATGCAATATCAATCAGTTTTAAAGAAAAACTAACAATTTTGTGGGTGAGTCCAAAGCGCCAGAAGTTTGGGAAAAAAGAGCAGGGATAGGCAAGTATTCAGAGAATGATGTTCCAACAGACAAGGTGACTAGGTCGACATTTGATCAAATTACGTGGACATATTATCCTGACGGCGACAGACGGATGTGATGGATATTGTCTGATGCGCGCGACACCCCAAGGATCAGCAAATACGTGTTTGACCAATCACGGTGCGCTGACCGCTGACCACGGGTCCATTAATAAACCGAGTATATCGTTGTAACTGAAAATTGGACAATTAACTATCCCTATATGTTTGAAGGCAAAAAACATTGATTTAATAGAATTCATATATTGACGAACGTAACATTGACGAACAAAACAAAATTTGGTATTGAAATTTTATTTGTAGATTTAATATGGCAGCAGAGACATCCCCAAGGTCAAATTAACAAATTCTTCCAGCATTTCCCATGGCTAACATGTCATGGTTTTCACTATGTTTACCGGATACGTGTTGAGATTGCGTTCACCAATCAAACTGAATGCAACTTTTCTGTTGCTATTGAAACACATTTACAATACCGTAGGACCGAGAAAAATCCGAAACTGAAATCTAGAAATTTCAATTTGTTTTCGAAACGTCTGATCACACTTTCAAGTGTGAAGCATTCGGTCTTGATTTGAGCGAAATAATTCCGCACCTATTTGATTGTATGTCCCATTATCAGCGTTATTGCTTGGCTACGTCTATCGCGGCCAATGATATATGATATAACGACACTACAGTGACACTAGACTCTACTGGGACCCTGTCGACAATACAGAAAACGACACACTCCTCTAAACATTCCCTGAATGAGATTGCTTCTTTAAAAAAAACCATCACTTGTATTTGTCATCAAGTCCATGTAAGCGTCCCGTAACGCTGATGACGGAGGTCAGACAAACGCTTTATCGCAAGTCTGTAACATAAATGTGAAGATGGCGAACCCATCCAGGGAAAGCCGAATCGTTGTGTTTGTATGCGACATATTGACATTTATAGACACGAGTTTTTACCCCATACTACACACAAAAGGATAAGGGCTGATAATAAATACCAAAACGTATTTTCAATCTTCGCTTACAAGCGATTATAGATTCTCTTAAAAGAGTTGGACAAACCATAAGCCGATCGGACATCGGCGAGAGATGATAAGTTCGCGCTGCAACCGTGTGTGTATTCTGGCGTGGACAAGATGGCGTCCTGACTCAGAGATAAGTCGGTCCCAATAGACATTTTCCCGATGTCACTTAACTATATCAGCAGATACATACAATACCAAATTATTGGAAGTAAGTGTCTCCCAACCCAGATAAATGCTATAGCACCTCGATAGCCGTGCAGGGTCTCTCCCACCCAAGATAAATGATACAGCACCTCGGTAGCCGTGCAGAGTGTCTCCCACCCAAGATAAATGCTACAGAACCTCGGTAGCCGTGCAGAGTCTCTCCCACCCCAGATAAATGATACAGCACCTCGATAGCCGTGCAGAGTCTCTCCACCCAAGATCGCACCTCGGTAGCCGTGCAGAGTCTCTCCCACCCAAGATCCACCTCGGTAGCCGTGCAGAGTCCTCCCACCCAGATAAATGATACAGCACCTCGGTAGCCGTGCAGAGTGTCTCCCACCCAGATAAATGATACAGCACCTCGGTAGCCGTGCAGAGTCTCTCCCACCCAAGATAAATGATACAGCACCTCGATAGCCGTGCAGAGTGTCTCCCACCCCAGATAAATGATACAGCACCTCGGTAGCCGTGCAGAGTCTCTCCCACCCAAGATAAATGATACAGCACCTCGATAGCCGTGCAGAGTCTCTCCCACCCAAGATAAATGATACAGCACCTCGATAGCCGTGCAGAGTGTCTCCCACCCCAGATAAATGATACAGCACCTCGGTAGCCGTGCAGAGTCTCTCCCACCCCAGATAAATGATACAGCACCTCGGTAGCCGTGCAGAGTGTCTCCCACCCCAGATAAATGATACAGCACCTCGGTAGCCGTGCAGAGTCTCTCCCACCCCAGATAAATGATACAGCACCTCGGTAGCCGTGCAGAGTCTCTCCCACCCCAGATAAATGATACAGCACCTCGGTAGCCGTGCAGAGTCTCTCCCACCCCAGATAAATGATACAGCACCTCGGTAGCCGTGCAGAGTCTCTCCCACCCAAGATAAATGATACAGCACCTCGATAGCCGTGCAGAGTCTCTCCCACCCCAGATAAATGATACAGCACCTCGGTAGCCGTGCAGAGTCTCTCCCACCCCAGATAAATGATACAGCACCTCGATAGCCGTGCAGAGTGTCTCCCACCCCAGATAAATGATACAGCACCTCGGTAGCCGTGCAGAGTTCTCCACCCAGATAAATGATACAGCACTCGTAGCCGTGCAGAGTTCTCCCACCCAGATAAATGATACAGCACCTCGGTAGCCGTGCAGAGTCTCTCCCACCCCAGATAAATGATACAGCACCTCGTAGCCGTGCAGAGTCTCTCCCACCCCAGATAAATGATACAGCACCTCGATAGCCGTGCAGAGTCTCTCCACCCCAGATAAATGATACAGCACCTCGATAGCCGTGCAGAGTCTCTCCCACCCCAGATAAATGATACAGCACCTCGGTAGCCGTGCAGAGTTCTCTCCCACCCCAGATAAATGATACAGCACCTCGATAGCCGTGCAGAGTCTCTCCCACCCCAGATAAATGATACAGCACCTCGATAGCCGTGCAGAGTCTCTCCCACCCCAGATAAATGATACAGCACCTCGGTAGCCGTGCAGAGTCTCTCCCACCCCAGATAAATGATACAGCACCTCGATAGCCGTGCAGAGTCTCTCCCACCCCAGATAAATGATACAGCACCTCGGTAGCCGTGCAGAGTCTCTCCCACCCAAGATAAATGATACAGCACCTCGATAGCCGTGCAGAGTCTCTCCCACCCCAGATAAATGATACAGCACCTCGATAGCCGTGCAGAGTCTCTCCCACCCCAGATAAATGATACAGCACCTCGATAGCCGTGCAGAGTCTCTCCCACCCCAGATAAATGATACAGCACCTCGGTAGCCGTGCAGAGTCTCTCCCACCCCAGATAAATGATACAGCACCTCGATAGCCGTGCAGAGTCTCTCCCACCCATAAATGATACAGCACCTCGATAGCCGTGCAGAGTCTCTCCCACCCCAGATAAATGATACAGCACCTCGGTAGCCGTGCAGAGTCTCTCCCACCCCAGATAAATGATACAGCACCTCGATAGCCGTGCAGAGTCTCTCCCACCCCAGATAAAATGATACAGCACCTCGATAGCCGTGCAGAGATGTCTCTCCACCCCAGATAAATGATACAGCACCTCGATAGCCGTGCAGAGTCTCTCCCACCCAAGATAAATGATACAGCACCTCGATAGCCGTGCAGAGTCTCTCCCACCCAAGATAAATGATACAGCACCTCGATAGCCGTGCAGAGTCTCTCCCACCCCAGATAAATGATACAGCACCTCGGTAGCCGTGCAGAGTCTCTCCCACCCCAGATAAATGATACAGCACCTCGTAGCCGTGCAGAGTCTCTCCCACCCAGATAAATGATACAGCACCTCGATAGCCGTGCAGAGTCTCTCCCACCCCAGATAAATGATACAGCACCTCGATAGCCGTGCAGAGTCTCTCCCACCCCAGATAAATGATACAGCACCTCGGTAGCCGTGCAGAGTCTCTCCCACCCCAGATAAATGATACAGCACCTCGGTAGCCGTGCAGAGTCTCTCCCACCCCAGATAAATGATACAGCACCTCGGTAGCCGTGCAGAGTCTCTCCCACCCCAGATAAATGATACAGCACCTCGATAGCCGTGCAGAGTCTCTCCCACCCCAGATAAATGATACAGCACCTCGGTAGCCGTGCAGAGTCTCTCCCACCCCAGATAAATGATACAGCACCTCGATAGCCGTGCAGAGTCTCTCCCACCCCAGATAAATGATACAGCACCTCGGTAGCCGTGCAGAGTCTCTCCCACCCCAGATAAATGATACAGCACCTCGATAGCCGTGCAGAGTCTCTCCCACCCCAGATAAATGATACAGCACCTCGGTAGCCGTGCAGAGTCTCTCCCACCCCAGATAAATGATACAGCACCTCGGTAGCCGTGCAGAGTCTCTCCCACCCCAGATAAATGATACAGCACCTCGGTAGCCGTGCAGAGTCTCTCCCACCCCAGATAAATGATACAGCACCTCGGTAGCCGTGCAGAGTCTCTCCCACCCCAGATAAATGATACAGCACCTCGATAGCCGTGCAGAGTCTCTCCCACCCCAGATAAATGATACAGCACCTCGGTAGCCGTGCAGAGTCTCTTCCACCCCAGATGAATGATACAGCACCTCGATAGCCGTGCAGAGTCTCTCCCACCCCAGATAAATGATAAAGCACCACGATAGCCGTGCAGAGTCTCTATAATTGAATAGTCCCGGGCTGACTTGCGCCTCTGGTATCGCATCCTTGGTGTTTAATTCAATGATTACGATGATTGCTAGCTGGCCTCTATGATACAGGTACATATTGATGGAAATATATCGTGAAAATCTCATCAACAAAACGTATACGTATACATAAGATGGGGGCTGTATGGTGGCAAGTAAGCGACACACAAAATTCAGGAACCAAACGCCAGATACAAGCCTACAGTGGTACGAAGACTGTGCCAACACTGAAGACAAGATAGATCTCGAGCTCAAAACTGTCATTTATCTCCAAGCGATATGATCTGAAAGTGCCCTTTTCAAATCTTAGCTGGACCACTGTAACAAAACGCAAAAAGGGCAGGAATGGAACATAAGTGTCCCCATTCATTAAATAAAATATAGACTATATATAGCGAACATTTACTAGACAATTAGGATATAATGTGTAAGGAGCCCCTAACAAGGGATTCAGTCCAAGTTTTACGCAAGAAATTTATCCCCGACGCAAAGGTGACCACACGTACGATAGCCATTAGTCCCTTACAAAAGAGATATCAGGGGCCAGGGAAATCTTACGGGAGACACATACTGAGAAATAAGTCCTTCAGTACAAAGAAGTACTACAGTAGACTAAAAGAGTTTCAGGTCAACATTTATCCAGAAATTACCACATCGAACAAGAAAAAAATGTGGGTGGATGAAGCAGATTATATGTATTGAGTGGGTAAGTGTAACGGTTCTGGATCAGGTCGATCGCCGGCGTCCAGGCACAGTGTAATGCATGTCAGAGTGCGAAAGGTCCCGTGTTCGAATCCAGGTATCGCTGTGCATTTTTCGCTGGTGCTACCTTTGGTGCCGTGACTTAACCCTGCTTCAAATTTTTGATGGTAAACTTTACAGGGGGATACCTGAACTTGGGTTGTGGGATGAGTCTTCGGGACGCAGACTAAAAAGGGAAGGAAGAGTGAGGAATTGATAGAGCTTCCGGTTAGTGTTCGGAAGATTCGTGTTTGATCCCCGGTCTGGCCGTGTATTCCCCCTCAATATAAGTATCAAATTACAACGAAAGTGCTTATCAAATTATCGATGTCATAAATTCGACTTCGTTGCTTGTTTAAAACATTGACTTGATTAAGAATGAACACGCGATTTTTTTCTCTCTACCATCACGTATTTTTTCTTCCATTTTAAGTAACTGATCATTTCGTTGCACTTCCGAATTGTATGGTTCAAACAAATAAAAAAGATTATTGAAGATTTGCCGATTGACAAGGCCAGCGTAATGACGCAGCTTAATGAGCGCGCTATGATGCAGCCGCCTCCCGCTCGTTGGCTGTTAATTAATCAGCTATGTCGTGTATTATTGATGGGGTTTATTTCTTTGGGAGCTGCAGTTGATTGTACTACAGGAAAATGAAATCCGAGATCGGGCGGTCTTATCTGCTTTCAAAGTCATGATATGGTGTTAATTACTTAGTTACACTTTGATGTGATTTTATAATGTATAGTAAATACCCATTCATGCATATTTCAAAATCGATCCAGAAATTAATATATTGCATTTACTTGAGGCAAAATCAAATATAACTGTTAAAACCTGCCATAATTTTTGATGCTATGTGAATTGGTGCAGATGCATTTATATCTCTGCTTCTAAAAGAGTACTATTTTTCATCTCGTCCACATTGAGACCATATCCGCCATCTTTAATTAATCACGTGTTCTTCGCTTGGTGCGATTTTATCAGGTCCGAAACGCAACAAGTACCTGCAGGGCGTTACTCGTGTCTTGGGCAGTATGTCAGTGAGCACAGGCAAGTTCCAGGTCTTCAACCTCCGGTCTGTGATCACTGAACCACGACTAATGATTAGGGTAATAACAGTTCCGAGTGATAAATACTTTATTTCGAATTGTTTGGTCATTTGTAAATAATGGTAAATATTGGATGGTTGATGAGCAGAGTAGGAAATAATTTACCTTTCACTGTAATGACCGGGGTTCGATTTCCTGTCATGTTGATTTTTTTTGCTGGCACTTCGGTTTGATAAAAATCAAATAAATTGCAAATATCTTAGGTAGGTCCCACTTTTTAATGGTCCGAAGCTAGCCGACATTCTGACGTAGTTTCCGGGAACACCACGTGACTAGTTTCGTCTTTCCAAACTCTTACTAAAAGAGGTCACGAACTATCCGACTTCCGTTCGGCAACAATTTGTAACTTCAATGACGGTCAGTTAAAAATAGCGAAGTCATGTTTACAAAGTTTTCGAAGTAATTAAATATTCTTGATGTAGCTTAATTTTATCTTCACATACTATACAAATAATATCAATATCTGGACCTATCTTAAATTAACCTTTTGCAGGTACTAGTGACGTATTTTGGGACTTAATGCATTCAATATTTTAATTTCTGCGGAACATCTGAAAAAGATGTTTCTGATCTTTTTGGCTGATCCACTCACAAATTATTGTCATTAACTTAACTTTATAGATATTTCTTTATTACAAATGACAGAGTGATGGAACCGATATGGATCTTATTCTTGTAGAAATATGAAATTAACACTAGAAAAATTGACTAGAATCAGTTTGTTTTATATCAAAAGTTATGCGACAACATGATATACGACCATCGATGTACTTTCTTTTGATGCTAAGTGTCGATGACGTCACTGTAAAACGGTTTTCCTAAAGGTTACGAGTATATATTACTTTAGAAACTGCTGTCCCTTAAGTGTGCGTTAGAGAGTGTGGTCCCTGTTACATGATCACTTGGGGAGATATCATTGTCTTCACATTAGATTAGGTGGTGTTGGCCATTCAGATATCCCGACGAACACGTCTCCTCTCGAAATCTCTAATTAAACCTGATTTAATTGATAAAATCGAGTGACGCCACGAAAAAAACCATTACCAAATGCATAATGTTTTCTATCAGTTTCTTCCCACCGTCATCAATTGACGATTGAACCCCCTGGCGACGTGTGAGTTTTTACGTATATCGCTTCAAGGGTGACCTTGACTCCAGAATACAGAGATAAATTTTCCGAACATGCTACCGTGTAAGCTGAATCTGCACAGCAGTTTATAAGTGATGACCTTGTTGGTTTTTAAATTTCGACAATGCTGATAGATGAATGTAATACCCCCTCCCTGATTAATTTCAGTTGATTCCAGTCACTCTTTCCTTCGATAAACCTCAGATAAAATGAATTACAATTTTCGATCAGATTTGTCTCCGTTAACAAAAACACAAATTATGTATATTCTTTTTCTGTTGTTCTATCAAGATAAACGATGGCACCGGAACGGAAGTAGTGTCGATGGTAATCGGTATCAGATTGGCGCTGCAAAGCGATACTCAAAATCCTATACGAATCAAACGCATAAATGGAACACTGACTTATGATACATTTGTCTAATGAAAATAAACTTTCCATTTATATTTGATTAAACGACGAACTTAAACTCGGTACAGTTCGTAAACTCGGGAGCAACATAGGGAATATGTAATCAGATTTAGATAAGAAATCATAGCGTTCGGGAAGGTGAACTAATGAGTTTTTAATGTCTGAATTTCATAACATCAGCACAAAAATGCAATGTGTAAATAAATATTGTCATGAGTGGGGCAAAGCAAAAACAAGGCATATCAACAAAAGGAATAAAATCTTAATCAGGAGACATTCGAGAACGATCCAGGGATTGACTCTTTGGTAGGTTTGTTTATGTTGTGAAATAACAAACTATTAAACAATGTAAACATATTACGTATGATTTATGCGCTATCGGATTCCATATCTATTGTATATATAAACTGAGAAGTTTCGAGAAAAGAATATGTTGAAAAGTGTTCTCGACATCTGATTAGATTTCCCCATGCAATAACATGTGTCGTTGACGAAATGTTAACAAGGGCCTCCCATATTGTATAAGAAGGATATACACAGTAGTTGTTAAAAGAGCATAATATGCTTCTGAAACATATTTTGTATTGTCGAATGTCTCTTCACTTTGTTATTGCCCGAATTTGCTTTTGCAGTAAAATTTTATTGTCGGTAGAAGTCTTCTTTGTTCCTTGTCCAAAAAATCCGTATCATTTAAGTCAAAGGCCCCATTGCAGTTCAAGATTCCGTTGTTCAATAACACGCCTTCCAGTAAACGTCACATTGTTTGAGAGGAGCGTTGCAGTTCAAGATTCCTTTGTTTTCAATAACACGCCTTCCAGTAAACATCCCATCGTTTGAAAGGAGCGTTGCAGTTTAATAATCCTTTATTCAATAATTCGTCTTTCAGTCAAACAGCAACAATGTTTGAAAACAGCTTTGCAGTTAAATGTTGCTTTATTCAATAATTCGTCTTTCAATCAAACAGCACCTTATTTTAAAGGAGTGTTGGGGTATAAAATTCCTTTATTCAATAATTCGTCTTTCAGTCAAACAGCACATTGTTTGAAAACAGTTTTGCAGTTTAATATTCTTGTGGTCAATAATTCATCTTGTGGTCAAACAACCCCTATACCTGAATTGTCGCATTGCAGTTCAATATTCCCTTATTGCGAGTTATAAATGTCCATAGTAGATATGGTCCATTTGTAGTTAATATTTCGCTATCTATTGCTTCAAATTGTATGCGTCATTGTTACAAAACCGGAGCTTAATATCATCTTTTTGGTGTTGCCTTTAAAAGGTTTAATTTAGAGACATTTTTTCTGGGCAAAAAAGCAATTAACATAAACACGTTCTGCCCTCAAATGAGTTATTGCTAGTTTGAGCTAAACCAAACTAAGCGCCTGTTTTGGTGTATGTTATACGAGCTTTTACATGTAATCAATCATAGAGTTAAAGAAAAGTTTGTGTACTTGTAATTATGTTTTGTATATCGATGTTTTAGACTTTAGTTTCTTTGGCCAAACTAAGAACGCTTGCCCTAAAAGGTTTTGACACCAACGAAACAGATAAAGCAATAAACCGAGTCTTAATAAGGAAAGTATAAGGCAGAAACAACGTAAAATCGTATGTTATATTTAGTTTTAGTGTTAAAACTAAAACCAAGCACTGTATTATAGCAATTTGGTAAGTATATAGCTTATCACATTCTACCGCCATGATGTCTTTTATATTGAAAAAAAATTATCAAAACAATTACATATGAAGTATTTTAAACTCCAGACTGTCTCATACTTTGTGAATTTACAGTAATAGATTTTATCATTATTTGGGTATAGCAATGCAGTAAAATATCCAGTCCTAACCTTTTCTGCAGTGTGAAATATGATCAATGCATGGACTGTTTTGTGGTTCTCTTTAGTGTGTTCCTTGGAAACAGTATTATACATATGTAGGCACTCGGCTAGAAATAATTCTTTGTTTTTTTATTGTCTGAAGTCTGGATCTCTATCGGCTCCAATGAAGCAACGTTTGTTTGTTTGTTTGATTATATTAACGTCCTATTAACAGCCAGGGTCATGTAAGGACGGCCTCCCATGTATAACGTCCTATTAACAGTCAGGGTCATGTAAGGACGGCCTCCCATGTATAACGTCCTATTAACAGTCAGGGTCATGTAAGGACGGCCTCCCATGTATAACGTCCTATTAACAGTCAGGGTCATGTAAGGACGGCCTCCCATGTATAACGTCCTATTAACAGCCAGGGTCATGTAAGGACGGCCTCCCATGTATAACGTCCTATTAACAGTCAGGGTCATGTCAGGACGGCCTCCCATGTATAACGTCCTATTAACAGTCAGGGGCATGTCAGGACGGCCTCCCATGTATAACGTCCTATTAACAGTCAGGGTCATGTCAGGACGGCCTCCCATGTATAACGTCCTATTAACAGTCAGGGTCATGTCAGGACGGCCTCCCATGTATAACGTCCTATTAACAGTCAGGGTCATGTAAGGACGGCCTCCCATGTATAAACGTCCTATTAACAGTCAGGGTCATGTCAGGACGGCCTCCCATGTATAACGTCCTATTAACAGTCAGGGTCATGTCAGGACGGCCTCCCATGTATAACGTCCTATTAACAGACAGGGTCATGTAAGGACGGCCTCCCATGTATAACGTCCTATTAACAGTCAGGGTCATGTAAGGACGGCCTCCCATGTATAACGTCCTATTAACAGCCAGGGTCATGTAAGGACGGCCTCCCACCTATGCAATGTATAGCGTGTATGAAGTGCGAGGTGCTTGTTTTGGGAGACTGCGGTAAGTCCGTGTTGTGTCTTCTTGTATTGTGACTATATGTTCATAGGTGAAACTCCAACTGCTCACTTAGAATTTAAGAGTTATTAATAGTTTGTTGTAGTTGTGTTGTCCTTGATTTTTTATATTAATGTCTATAGTCATTCTTTTGGAAAAAACCATGTCATTTTTTTCTAACAGGTCTTATTTTCTTGCATTTTTCATGTAGATTTCAAATCTGTAAAGATAAATGGGTGTTCTCGAACTACTTTTTGAGATATTTGAGCTTGAAATATACCATCCATGCAAATTTGCTGACCGAAAATAGAAAAATTCATAAAATTATGTTTTCTGTAATATTATGGTGAATGTAGTCTCGATCCTGTTGATTTTTTGTCCTAAATTTCTTACGATAGAACAATATACAAAACTAGTTTATTTTTACAAATGCCAACTAATTTTTGTTATTTCCCAGCACCGTTTCTATACGTAATTACCATGTTTTGCCATATTTTCGCCCGTAAAAAATCAATGAATAAGCCAAAAAGGAAATGAAAACCCATGTCAATTTCACAATATTTGTATATGATATGCCCAAGGTAATATGTTTTTCAAATATCATATAAAAACA
Organism: Argopecten irradians; assembly: GCF_041381155.1. Lineage (NCBI taxonomy): Eukaryota > Metazoa > Mollusca > Bivalvia > Pectinida > Pectinidae > Argopecten > Argopecten irradians. The sequence goes on along the minus strand of NC_091140.1, from coordinate 13,351,857 downwards.
CGGGGTTCTCGATCAAAATTTCACAATTTTGTAAGCTTGAAGTTTGTAACTCGCAACCCTACCCCCATTTCATCCAGTGCTAAGATGGGTTATATTTGACTATTTTTTGAAAATCATGCCGCAAAAAAAATTCCACATCAGTTCATACGTTTTTGTGATATTATATCTGGTTTATGTCTGTTTGTTTTTATGATTTTCTCCAAATTGTGTGTTTAAAGGAAATCCGTATGCGATTTTTTTAGAATTCCGGAATTTCGGTCCGGCCGGGTCCCGTCTTATGATTTATAGCGACGAACGGCACTTCCGGTGTTTAAAAATCCATTCCCATTTACGACAGGGACCGCAAAAACCTCAGAGATAGCATATAATTTTCACTTCACTGCATTTATTTGATTTATTTAATGATTTTAAACATTCAATATTATATGTAGACAATTTTCACCTATTGAAAAAATATCCAAGTGTGATGTCGTGGTGTATCGGAAACCATTCTGGAATTCAAAACAACCTCCGCAACTTCCGGTATAGCGTCATATGAATTGGCGCGATTTTCAAAAGTATGGACCTACCTTAATGTCTATAGTCATTCAAAAGATTCCTGGTTTAAGAAAAGTCGCAGTTCCATGGATGAAAAAAGCTAACTGTTGCTATATGTAGTTCCGGGAACATTAAACTGGTCAAAATGTTCGGTTCTGAAGTGGTGTAGTACATGTATATGTCACAAGACCTGACTACTCTAACCGACACATGAGAAGAAAGGAATACACCAGTGTACATTGCGTTTTTATTTTCTTAACATGAAATTTGTTAAGCTCAAAAGAATTTCTGAAAAATATTCCTACTTGTTAAAAATCATGAAGACTTGAGGATGTATTCTTCTGAGGTTTCATTCTCGTTGAAGTCTTGTCTCGACAAAAGATCAAAGAAGTTATGATATTTTCGAATACAATTTATCAATATCTGTAGCAAGTTGCCACTTGCAAAATTTGTCAAGAAATACATTTCTATTCTTAGTAGACTTTTTTTTATACAGTTATTGAAGATATGGGCCATTTGGCGGACATTTTGTAATCGTGTCTTTTTTCTTGTTGAGTATAGCCAGTTTTACCATTTTTTTTCTTCAGTTTATTTTTATTCAAATTATCACTGCGCCAGCATTTTTAGCTGTATAGAGCTAATTTTGCTGTATTTTTTTACTAGGTTCGTGGTAATTAAAATATTGAGTATTAATGTGTGAAATATACACTTTTGTCACTTTGTTTTTACATCTAATGGTAATTTGAGCACTTTCATTTCTTACTCTAAAATATTGAAAAATAACAAATATTTAAATGAGGCAAAAAAAGTAAGCACACGGACCTCCATTTTTCTGCCTAATTTGGAAAGAACAAACCTTTCCCTATTGATATGCAAAATAATGACAAAAGTTTAATACCAGAACTAGAAAAGGTTAAAGGCAAAAATGACTGAAAATTGTGCATTTTAGCTCAAAATTAAGGGGTAGGGGGTAGCATATGTTGTTATTCTGAGACAAAATATGAGTCTTATTGATCACAACTGGTATATTTCGAAAGAAACATCCATACATATCACCTCCTTTATGGCTTTTATCTCTCGTCTTTATGGTAAAAACTTCAAAACTCACATTATTTTTTTATATTTTGTCAAATTAGATATCTTTGAGTGACAATAGCTCAAAAACAAACACACGGACATATATTTTCCCCATTTTCTTTTAGGGTATTAACACGTACATATTTCCAAAAATCTATCTAAGAAAAAAAGGTTTAATACAAGATAATATTGACCTGTCAGAGGAGTACATCCTAACATTTCCAGTGGTCTTATGTGTTGTTTTGTTTTTCATGATATCTAATAAAGATATAGCATTAAGCACCAATCACAGCCCCGTCACGATAGCCGGACATTAGTGCTGCCCAATCTGTAACTAGGATATTGCATGTGTCACGTGGGGAAAAGGCAATCCGGACAGATCCGCGCGGGAGTGGTCAGTTCGTCCCATAAGGAATGTCGATTAGCTGGCCCGACAAAACTACGATAAAATATTCATCATGCTGTACAGAGGTACCATGGAGAGTTTAGTTTGAGGAATGACGTATTAGTTCAATGCAAGTTTTGTACAGAATGCTAGTATACTACGGTCAATAAAATCTGAGATTTACTCGTGTAGACCGACTAGTTTGAAGTATACATTTTTAATAGCCACGCATGTTGTCCGTTCAATTTTTCGCCTCATAAAAACCGCTGTGCCAGCCGAGGTTAGCAATCCAAATATTATCGCGAACATCGGTGCAGCTACTCAATCATCACATTTCCTATTGGCTGCGCATGCGTTCATGGAGTCTTGTCACGAGCGAGGTATTTTGGTAACGATGCATGCTATATGATCTCAGACGGACAGACGTACGTGTGTTGAAGGAGAAAAGCCTCGTAATTATATCTCACCACCACTTCACATGTCTAAAATATCCGTACTAGCATACATTTTCGCTAAAGAAGCATTCTTTAAAATGTGCTAATCCCATTCTGTTTGTTTTTTTCGTTTAAAAGCCTTTCGTCAGTATGGATACGATAGGGTAGACTACGGCATGACTGAGGTGAACTTCTGTATCTGACTTATTGGTGCACATTTATTGGCTCTCAAAGATACTATTACAGATAACAAGGACAGCTATGATCATTCCCGAAATAATCCGAGTAACAGTGAAAGACGTTTGGAGACGTTAGTTATCTTTTAAGTACGTACGGCTGCTCTGATCTTGATTGTCGTATCAATATGGCCGCGATAAGATTGTTGAATATATCACTGTGCCAATGCACTATTTTGAATAATGCAAATTTTAAAATGTCTGATTTAAGATGGGAAAAAAATGAAAAACTTAGAAAGAGTCAGCATTATCAGTCGTATGTTATCAGCGAATGATGTTCCTTTTTAACTACCGTAAGGTCAGCAAAAATGATAGCATTTAACATTTCCTCCTAGCCTTATAAAAAGCTATATCAGTGAAAAATACTCGTTTTCAAACTTAAAAAAACATGTCAAATTGATTACACTTTTAAAATAAACGACATAATGTTTTCCGAACTCGTGACTATCATTGACAACAAAATCAGTCCACAGATGAAAATCCGCCAACGCAATCGACCCGTCGCAAAGACCACAGGAATGCAATGGTAAACAGTATTGGTCGTTTGTTTGATTAATTCACGTCCTATTAACAGCCAGGGTAAGGTAAGGACGGTCTCACGTGTGTACGATGTGTAGCGTGTGGTGCGTGTCCTGGGAGATTGCGTTGCTGTTGTGTGTTCTTGTATAGTGCAACCGTTTCCCCTTTTTAGTGTTATAATCACTGAAACATGCTTCCGAACACACAACCCACCCGGTCACATAATACTGACAACGGGCGAACTAGTCGTCCTATTACCACAGAGGAAGAGACAAAGGACAGAACCCAGAGCCTACCTCACAGGAGTAAGTGTTCAACATTTAAGACAAAGCGTGAGGCGGTGTCAAGGAAGACGTTATGATGAAGAAAATTAGTTCGGAAGAAGAGAAACATTAAAATCACAAATTTTGGCGCCTTTTACGATCATGCAAAAGTGGCAGGAGGTACAATTCTAACGCTTTACCTGTAGGGCCACCATATTGGTATATTGGTCAATCTGTCCCAAATTCATTGCGCTTCCCAATTGACATCAGAGGACCGCAATGAACTCTAGCTGGGAGAAATTATACATTGGCAACATCCGATGCTGTCCTCGTCCTTACGGCAAGTCTGGCACGAATTCAGAGCAGTATCGAAAATGGATGACAGAAAACAAGATGGCTTCCCACAATATGATACAAGAGTTCCACCCTATATAATTGCTTTTCCTCTGATCTAGTAACTACATGAAGACATATCGGTAGTAAGCTCAATAAAATCATTTCAAAGTCTTGCCGGGGTCGTTACAACCGCCGTGAAGTAATTTAAGATTTCCAGGACTTTTTATTTCCCCTCAGTGTTTGTATAGTACAGCGATGGGGGTATTTGACCAGCCATAAGTAACACTAGAACCAACCTTTCGGAATACATCGGACTGGTCGGATTAACTACTTGCTGATTGATGATTTTTCCCGGCAGTTTGGTTAATGAGGTGGGAATTGTCCGCCACATGTCGGCACTCTAGTCTGGCCCCGTAACACCAGGCGGCTACTCATGACCTAGAAAAACAGGTTGTTAGTCTTCCCAGAGTAATTTCGCCAGACTATCATACCATTTGGTACCCCTCAGAATATATTACATGTACTCTGTTTAATAGTTTACATTTGAGGAGCTCCGGGTGGACTATCCATAAATAAACCTACCATTGACCAAAGGAAAATCCTTTGCCATTATAGACTGGACACGAAGTGTTAATGTTGGTTCAAGACCAATAAAAATCATTCAATCAATTAGAAATTAATCAAATATATCAATCAAATAATACAAGCAAGTAAGCAGTTGGATGGGGATGAATGTTTAATTCGTCTGCTTCATTTTATTCTATGACATGTCAGCAGCTACATGTATGGTCATGTTGAGCTGGGAAACAGGAGAACCATAAATAAGCCGGTGTCTTTGTGCCGAGAACTCAGTATTGAAGGTGTCATCTATATCATCATATAGTGTAGATCATTTACGAATATACGAATGATATCTACCAAATCCAACTAGCACTGTCACTATGGTTACAGTAGTAATCACCAACACAAAACAAAAGTCAAAAAGGTAGTATGTAAAATATAGATACACATGTGTATCTAGCTGGTAATAGAACCAGTAATAAGTTCACAGGTTCTTAAATGTAGACAGTGTTTATTTTGTGTATGATTGCATAAACCCTCTTAATAAAACAATGTGTTTACATTTCGTTTAGTGTATAAGCATAATTCAACCGAGTTAATTGTCTGCAAACTTGATTAAAATGCTAGCTAAATGCGATACGCAACTGCCTTTTAGACAGCGCGTCTCAGCGCTGAGACGCCATTTCTTAAATTATTACGAGATATAATTAAAATTTTGGTGAAAGGTGTCATCTTATGAATAAGCTTGCCGATCAGAAATTTAGTTCCTGAATATATGTCGATAAAGAGGGTTTACGGCTCATGTTAATCGAGCAAGTATGTGTCGAATACTTTTATCGTTAATGCGCTTCACAGCCACGCAAGCGCATGCGCGCTTTTGGAATAATGAAAGAATAACACCAAATGGTCGATTGAACTTATAAATCGATATAGGACTATTTCTACTTTTGTTTCAATTCTTCTCATATTCAATTAGAAGATCAAAAACAACAAAACATTTGTACCGGATACAGAAGAGATCTTCCTTAAATAAAAAGGCATAAATACATTTTAACGATGTCAACAAACAGAATCCATATTATAGGAATCATTCAATTTAAGTAGTTTGCAAATTGATTGCAAGTTTTTTTTTTAATATTGTTTTAACTTTACATCGGAAATCGTGCTTATGAAACCATGGAACTAAAATTTTCCCAATCGCAGAATGAGGGGTCAAACATTTAAGCAGTGGCCCTTCAACACTTGAAACCCACTTGCTGCAATTGCCAATTAATTGACCGTAAGTCAATGATTTTTCTTCTGGTACTTTGGTTTCCATTTACATCATATATCTGTCTCGGCCTTAATGACCTTACATATAATGTCTTTAAAACAATATAAGTCATAAACCCTACTAGGCTGACTATATGTCAATACATATCTATCACAAATGACTAGCATGATCAAAAGGCGTGGTATATCGAAATAGTGAAAAAGCGGACATCTTACATTTGTCAAGGTTTGTCTGAATTCACTCGAATAACGATAATCCGCAGCAATGTGCCGATCAATGTGTATAATTGTATCTGACGTCACTAGACTACACTTGAGAAGCCATCATAGCTGAGCAAGTGGATGTCTCCATCTTTTTCTCGCATTTCGCAAATGATCAGTTACATGAAGGGACGCGCAAAATGGAGATTCAAATGTAACTATACGGTGTTTGGAAGGTTATAAAAAGACATGTTCTCGAATAATCACCCCGTCCATTTATTTAAGTATACAGAAGTTGTTTTTATGTAGGTCGGATGTTCATGCGGACGGTCGATTCGTGGTCGCTACATGTAATGAGACCAGTGCGTGATGAAGTTCCCGAACATCCAAAGACAGCTCCGGAACTCGTCTAGATATTTCATTCTAATTTCCTTTGTCGTTAAAGTACACCCTGGCAGGTAAGCTTTAGGCGCATGCGTGTTTCTATGTACTTCCGACATCTTACTTACCGACTATACGGATCATTTGCATATTTTTCTTTGTGAAATTATTTGACAGTTACCGAACTATAAAGAGCATGCTGGGACCGACGAGAGGAAATGTTAGTCTGGCAATGAGGAAACGCGCGATTTCCGTCGGAATCAAAGATCAATAACAGCAGAGAATAACTGCAAGCGCTGACAGACGACTTGAACAGCATCAATGAAAAGGCGGGAAAACTATTTCAGCATCTGCTGCCGTTGACGGACATGGGTGATTTAAAGTATCTAGCTTCAATAACACGGCCAGAACACGTTGTTTCTACATTATCATTGGCATTCTTTAGCTCGTACAAACAGCATCAATGACGAAGGCTTTAAAAAAAAACCCGGCATATAATAAACTCTTCAAATTAATCGGAAGACGTTTTTAAATTTAGATTTGGTAACAGAAGAATGCGAGTACTGATACGAAGACGTGTTGCATTCATCACGTGATAAATGTAACACGTGTTATCTACCACTGGTATCTGACATGACGTTTGGCTTACAGAAACATTTTCATTCTGGAGTTTTAACATTTACTTTTATATGCACCTGTAGACAGATTGTTTTTGTATGGAGCAACATTTTTAGGATGGTTGAAATTTGAATGGTACTACAAACAGGGGCTAAGGAATTATAATGGTCGAATGATTTAGATCAATCGGCCTATTATGCAACACGAATGTGCATGTTAATATCATTATTTTCTTTTCTGATTTTGTAATTATCACCATATGAACATTTTAAGGTATGTGAAAACGAGTCAGAGCATATGGTGTTTGATAATACACTTTATTCATTTTACAAGAATTCTAAAATAAAGCATACCAACATGTATTGATAAATTCTCTGGACCTAGGTTTTGTAATTAACATATGAATATCAAACGTATATCGATACAATGTATTTTAGTAAATGACATATGTTTATATGAACCTTATTTTGTATACAAAGTCACCGTAATGACAGTTTGTAAATGTGAATACTACATGTACAATGTAGTTTATATGAAAAGACCACAGCATGTACATCCAATGCATCTTGCGATGAAATTAAAGTGGAAGCATGCTGTAACATCGCAATTGAATATTGGAAACGAAGAGTCAACTTAGGAGATTATTTGTTGTTGTTTTTGGTGAATTTGTTATCTTCCATTTGGCAATACCTTTACCTACCTGTTACCTGTATTTCGATTTCCTTTGTTGTGACCTGTAAAGGAGCTGATATTACTAGGATGAGTCAGGCTTTGATGATTGACGAAAACTCAAGCCCGATACAGTGTACCCAGACCTCTCTATTCTCTTCAGTGTACCCAGACCTATCTATTCTCTTCAGTGTACCCATACCTCTCTATTCTCTTCAGTGTACCCAGACCTCTCTGTTATCTTCAGTGTACCCAAACCTCTCTGTTCTCTTCAGTGTACCATTTGGTTACTTTCTATAAAATGCTACATGCTATGAAACACGACACGATAATGACAACAATCCTAAACCGAGCTCGCCTACCGGCTTTCTAAGGTGTTTGACGAATTTGACCTGGTCGGGAATGTCTTATCCGGTGTCGTCTGCAGCATTAGCACATTACTTCTCAAAGACGCATTCATTCCTACACATTCCCTATCAAAAGACGCGCTATTTGTGGTACTTTGTGTACAAGATTTTAAAATGGATTTCCTATGTCTCCCGCTACAACGTAAATGGCAATTGTCTTCCTTTTCCTCTGTATTGAAATCTAATGACTGGTTTATTTCAGTGTCGTCTGATATTGATAACCCGAAACCCGAATTGTTGATTTTGTGGAAGTTCCATCAGTGTTAACCTTTTATTCTCAGCATTTCCTCTAAAGGTATGTTGTTTGTTTAAGTGTTAAATGACGGAATTGCATGATGGCTTGTTTCGGACAGTTCGTGATTTCGCTTTGTTCGGTGCGAAAAACATTACTCGAAAAAGAAAAAAACCCAAAAACCTGCTAAAGTTGAAAGACGAAAAAGCAAACAAAACACTAAAGCTAGCATACGAAAAGCAAAAATCCGCTTAAATACCAAAATAGGAAAACACTAACACCATTTATTTTTTGGCAAGTTTATGCCTTTTCTATTGTAAGCGTTGGTGTGTCTTTTCTTTTGTTTTCGCTTGGCATCTATTCGTACACAAAAAATCGAAAAGACGAAACGCCCAAAACATTCATCATATATCTGGGCTCTATTTATCTTGGGTCCAGTTGGTTAGTTAGTGCTCGCTAGTCCGTTGTTCTACAATATAACTTGATGTTTCATGGTACTCGGTGTCGTTGACCGAGTATTCTCTAGTGAGACAGCACTATATCGGTAACAAGAGTGGCGTTATCACAATGCGACCCAACACATACATTTGTATGTATATAAAAGAGTACCACAAATTTCATCGCACACAAGGTGGGAAAGCCCTTAAATGACCCAGGTAGAAAGTTAAAAAGAATAGACCCCTACCATACTGTATGTTGTGTAGCTTTGTAAGTTTGTTGGTTGTGTAGCTTTGCAAGTTTGTTGGTTGTGTAGCTTTGTAAGTTTGTTGTTGTGTTGCTTTGTAAGTTTGTTGGTTGTGTTGCTTTGTAAGTTTGTTGGTTGTGTTGCTTTGTAAGTTTGTTGGTTGTGTTGCTTTGCTTGTTTGTTTGATTAATGAACGTCCTATTAACAGCCAGACTTATAAAAGGACGGCCTCATAGCGTGTATGAGTTGTGTAGTGCGTGTTTTGGGAGAGTGCGCTATACTCGTGGTTAGTCTTCTTGAACTCTAGTCCTTTTTATAGTGCTACATAACTGAAGTATGCCGCCGAATATACCAAGCAACCTTTTCCGCTGTCACATTATACTGACAACGGGCGAACCTGTCGTCCCACTTCCAGTATGCTGAGCGCAAAGCAGGAACAGAAACTACCACTTCTATAGACTATGGTGTGTCTCGACCAGGGGACAAAACCCAGAGCAAACCTCAGAGGGGCGAGCGCTCAACAGAAGGCCAGAAATGAGGCGGTGGCAAGGAAGATATTAGGAAGACTAATGTCAAGTTTGGAAAAAGAGAAAAGATAATAATCTTATCCTAAATTTAGTCGCCTTTTACGATCAGGCAACATTCGCAGCAGGTACAATTCTAGTGCTCTACCTGCCGGGAAAATGCTGCTTTGTAATTATTGGTTGTGGGTTTTTTTGTAAGTTGGTTTATGAAGTGTTGGTTGTGTTGTTTCGTAATTGCTGTTCATGTTCATTTTTCACATACAATTTCAAGAGCCCTACAAATTCTGCACGGTCCTGAAACTTGACCAAGGCTTACACAACTTAGCCTTTTTGACCCTGTCCCCATTTGGTCTCTGAGTTGTGAATCCTTCTGGATACGCGCTCTTTTTAACCTGCACATATCCTCTTATGAGTAAGGTATAAGTAGTCTTACGTCTCATATGATCCACGCTTCAGTTTTATTGTACAATGTAATTCCAAACCGTCCCCATACACATCTGGTTGTTAGTAGTACCCAGACGGACTGTGTTCCGAGGTGCGACTTATCTATATGATCTTTGCGTTTGGTGTACCAATGACATCCTTTCTCCGAGTGACACCAGTTTAAGGTTGGTGTTATATCCTTAAAGGTAGGTTTCGCCCAATGAAATATAAAGACTACGAAATTGAAATTTATCCTATACATAGATATAATCTTCAGATCATTTTCAATGCATACAGCGAACGATATGGGTGATCAGTTGCCTAGCTTGACCAGGAAAATACTCTTCTAAAAATAGAGCGAAGTCAAGCTTTACATTGAACATGACGTCTTTTTTCCAAAACGAGGCCGCAGCAACAAACGGAAGCGTGCAACAAAATGTCAAATAGAAGTGACAGTTTCCAAGTACTTCCTAAATGTATGCATGTTGATCCGACCGATTTACGCGGAAGTCTACCGCTTTTTAATCTACCGTCTACCGCATTGTCAACCGTATCTTCATATCCAAAATTGGTTTTGGCGATACTGTAAGATTAAATCAATTCTTACATCATCTTAGATTTGTTGTTTTTTTCTGGATACTTTATTCAACTTCTAAAATCTGGCACATTCAGTGGTTTGAACTGTCAACCAGAACAAATACCCTTCCCTAAAAATCTGGCACATTCAGTGGTTTGAACTGTCAACCAGAACAAACACCCTTCCCTAAAATCTGGCACATTCAGTGGTTTGAACTGTCAACCAGAACAAACACCCTTCCCTAAAATCTGGCACATTCAGTGGTTTGAACTGTCAACCAGAACAAACACCCTTCCCTAAAATCTGGCACATTCAGTGGTTTGAACTGTCAACCAGAACAAACACCCTTCCCTAAAATCTTGCACATTCAGTGGTTTGAATTGTCAACCAGAATAAACGCCCTTCCTCATGTTACAAAGTAACAGGTAATTTGAATAACTGTATTTTGCACATCAGTCCTTATGTAGCTTTAACATGAAGAGGAATGTTTACGGAGACTAACAGAGACGTTGTTTACTACGTTATGCGTTATAAACCGTGCGAATGAAGGTTTCGAATGGAGAAATACACAAGTGTATGATTAAAAAATGTCACCAAAGCTATTTCCGCGTAACAGTTATTGCCTTTCCCAGATCAGAATACGGTCTGACTTTGATCTCTGTCCGTCTTGATTGGTCTCAGATCAAGATATATTGTCGACTCGGTGGTATAATACTTTGATGTCAGTTTCTGTTGTAATAACTGTACACACAGATGTATCATGTACAAACCTTTATCTTTGAATATTCCATCGACATTTAATAGCATTCTTATGTCTACAGGCATCAGCTGATCAATCACGCTGAGCTTTGCTTTTCTCCCTCCATTAAAACGATCTTCAAAATACCTTTCTTCCGTCGTGAGGGATCAGGCGAGTGATCCTGTTGAAACGCTGTCGAAATAACGTAACTGCAATGTATTTAACCAATAAAAACTCATCTGAAAATCAATTTAGGACGGGATCCTCAGGGATTATTTTAGAACGATGCCATTGACGTCTTTGTATTTGGATATTAACGATAATGGCGATTTTATACACACACATAGAACATCCATTGGTATAGGACGCCAATTATATATACCAGCTTGTCAGATGAGAGATACTGCATACCGTATGTAAACAAAAATGCATACAAGGTAATGAGATATTAAGACCTATGTGCATGATTCGTGATGGGAACTTGTCTTTTTGTCAATGCCATATTGTCAGCCGTAATTCGGCCGCCAGATCACTTACAACAACTGGTATGATATTAGAACAATTCTCTTGAACTGTAATCCATCATTAGAACAAAAAATAAAAGCATCAACAATTTTATACTTTGAGTTCTTTATCGGCCTTGAGCTTTCCACACAAATTTTGCCAGTCGTAGTGCCACCTCCTGCTTAGCGCTCAGCGTAATTGGTGTGGAACGACTGGTTTGCCGTTGTCAGTATAATGTGACCGGGTCGGGTGTGTTTGTTCAGTGCTATCGATGGCATATTTCAGTGTGATAGCACTATAAAAAGGACAAGAGTTCCACTATCACAAGGAGACCGAAGATCAGGTAAATCAGGTAAATCAGAGACACAACACGGATATACCACAGCCTCTCAAAGCACAACAAATATTCACACACCGCAACATGTCCTTAAATTAGCTTAGATGTCAATAGGACGTTTATCTTAAAATCACTAACTAAACTGAGATAGAAAAAAATCACTTTGTCAGAAGAAGAGATATCATAATAGGCCTATCCTACATTTAGTCGCCTTTTACGATCATGCAACAGACGGGACAAATGCCCTACGTGCATGACATTGCAGGTAGGTCGAAAGAATTGTGCCTGCAGCCCCTATTGCATGATCTTAAAAGGCGACTAAATTTAGGATATTATCTTTTCTATCTTCCTACCTTACTTCTTCCTAACGTCTACCTTTCTATTGGCATTCTGTCGATCGCTCGCTCCTGCGAGGAAGGCTTTGGGTTCTGTCATCTGGCCGAGACACACCAAAGTCTGAAAAAGTGTTGTATAAAGGGAATTTGACAACTGGATCGCCCGTTGTCAGTATAATATGACCGGGTGAGGTTTGTTACTTGGTGTCTTCGGCGTCATACAACATTATTAAAGCACTATAACAAGGGCAAGAGTTCCACTATACAAGAAGACACAATACGAATATACCGCAGCCTCCAAAAACACACACCACGCAATACACACGCATTAACGAGAGGCTGTCCTGACATTACCTTGACTATTAATAGGAAGTTAATCAAACGAACGCGAGTTAGGGTTACAGTGAAGATAAGAGACAGGTTTCCAAATTTAGTTACCTTTAGTTACCTTTTACTAAATGCTGCCATGTAAATTGTAGTCTGGAATAAAATGTCAATATTGCAACAGTAAACAAATTGGTGATGAATTTCATTATTAGTTATTGGATTGTAAAACCTAAACTGCTCAAAAAACATCGTATATTGATAACTACTTCTGGTTACGACCGAATGTTGTAAAATTTAATGATCAACTAATGAACTATACTTAAATAAAAGTAATGAAGACATTGTGTACATTTATTAGGCTAATGAACAACGTTATTTGTCTAAATCTTAACGCAAACTATTCACATAATGTATCATATGCTGTATAACTTTATCGAACACTAATGATTGTATATAGCATAGTAAATATGTTTTCTCAATGCATTCACATGGATTGCTACATGAGCGCAAATGTGTGAAGCGCTTAAATAAGTAAAATTATGTACATTTGGCTAAAATGTGTAGATTTGCAGTAATTTGGAACCCATAAACATTCTGAAAGATCGCAATTATCACAATTCGTCTTAGCGTTGAAATAGTTACAATGATGCATTACAATTTTGCTTAAACTGTCGCATCTCTTAAATGATATGACAGTATGAGAACGTTACTGTAGGATACTACCAGCTAGTGTTTTGGTGTTATCTTTGTGATAAAAGTTCCTACTATAACACAATCCTCACCTATATGTTTAGATTAAACATATTTTATTGTATCAAATATGTACAATAGGATTGGGCACAAGTTTTCCAACTTATATTAAGCCCTATCCATACAATATCAGGTAACACATGCAAAATCATAAATGTCTCTTAAATTATTATTTTACTTTTGAACTGGAAACAAGTTTCCGATGTAGACACGACAAGCACAGACTACCCTGGCGTTGTTGGTTTGACAGCAACCTCAAAAACTATTTATAGAAACCGTAGATCTTCTCTTTAAGACCTTTCAATTGTTTTCCTTGTGCTTTTCGACCGCAAGGTTTGTTATTTAATTGATTATATAAACGTCATGTTGACAACATATGCAATGTATTTTGTGTATAAAGTACTGGTGTTCTTTAGGAGACTGCAGTAAAGTTTGTGTTTTGACTCATTTTAATATAGTGGAAACGATTGTCTCATTTTAAAATGCTATCTAAATGAAGCAAAGACAGAGAACATGCATATGGGGCCGCGGTGGCCGAGTGGTTAAGATGTCCCGACATATTACCACAAGCCATCCACCTCTGGGAAGCGGGTTTGAATCCCATCTGGGGCAGTTGCCAGGTACTGACCGCTGGTCGGTGGTTTTTCTCTCCGGGTACTCCGGCTTTCCTCCACCAACAAACCTGGCACGTCCTTACATGACCCTGGCTGTTAATAGGACGTAAAAATAAACAAACCAAAGGCTAGGCAGCCATCCCACTTTCTGATTGCTGAGCGCCAAGCAGTAGCAGAAACTTCTCTTTATATTTGGCCCTGCAGGTAGGGCGTTACCTGCTGCCCCTATTGCATGATCGTAAAAGGCGACTAAATTTAGAATCATATCTTTCCTCTTTTTCCTAACTGACTTTATCTTTCCTAATTGCCTCCCTTGGCACCGCCTCACTTTTGGCCTTGAGTTGAGCGTTCGCCCCTGTGAGGAAGGCTCTGGGTTCTGTCCCCTGGCCGAGACACACCAAAGTCTATAATAGTGGTAGTTTCTGCTCCTGCTTTCTGCTCAGCATACAGGGAGTGGGACGACTGGTTCGCCCGTTGTCAGTATAACGTGACCGGATGGGGTGTTGCTTGGTGTCATCGACGCCATGCTTCAATGATATAGCACCTAGGTATTGACTTATGGCATAAATCGAAATCCATCACCAGAAATTTACTTGAAGGACCTCTGACCTACAATCCGTTAGAAGTACACAAACACTTATATGTAATTCAATGTTACTTGACAGTGCGAAATGGTCTTTCAAAATACGAGACATTTTACATTTTGGTACTGCCGCTAGTATTATACCTTCGTAGTTGAACTAACATTATGGAATCCATTAATGAATGTTTACGAATATTCGTTTTTTAAATGCAAAACTAAAAATATTACGTTCTTGTTAACATTATTCATTTGACTGTAAGGCTGGAGAAGACACTTACATAACCCTTCGCTGCGAAATGGGCGTTTGACAAAACAAACAAGTAAGCATTCCTTGGAATACAAATAAAAAAAAACACCGTTATTTGTCTGTCGTCAAGTGTCTTGGTGATAATGACATTTCTTATACTGACATAGCAAAGTACAATTTTATCCTTATATCAGTAGCACAATTTGAATGTAGCGCGTGTTATATCTGTCCAGTGTCTCGTTATGTGATCAGTTGATTACTTCTTAATCTTCTATGGTATTAGGATCTTATCGCATCACATGATAAATATACCCATAAAAGGAAATCAATGTTAACAGAACTTAACACAAGATTGTTGTTTTTAGAGTCAGACAAGTAGAAAAAGAACTCTCTGTTATCATGATTATAGCAATATAATGGTTTGTTGGAGTCAAAGTTAACCTCCAATACCAGCCGTTGAAGATAAATCCGGACTTTGCTGAATAACACAATATTACTTTGACTATTAGGTAAAATTTATAATTATGGGGTTTCTGTTTAAAAAATGTCTGAAACATGAAGTCATAACGGGAGTGGCAAAACCATTATGTTTATTATTCTTGGAACAGAATTGCCAGTTTATAGAATCCAGACTGAAAACTGTATAACCCTGTTATTTGTATTCCGATGTCAAAACCACACTAAAATAAGGCGTAATAATTTGATCATTGTACATGTACTTCATAATTCCATGGGGTTTTAATAAGATTTTAAACTTCCTGTTTCCTACGCACTTTCTTTACCCTTCGATATAAATCTGTGAATATTTTAATGTGTCAATACTCCTACGTGATAGCTATTAAAAGTATATGTAATGCGACATTAATTTCCGATTTTGTTTTTATTTAAAAATTAAAAAAGGAGAGTTTATTTAAAAAAAATTCATATGTAAAACTTTCCTTTCGTCAAAATATTTGACTTGTCTAATCGTTGAACAACCTATCCCCATTCTGAATTAATGTATACGTGTTTCATTTTTATATGAGATGTGATATATTCGTAGGAATATATCGCAATAATATCAAAATTCATGTACATATGCATTGAATATGATGACAAATAAAATTAGAAATTAAGGGGTCACAGGTCGGTCTTCTCCATTGGTCGCATGATCGATAACGCTCTCCCGGAGCGTATGGTCTGTTCACCTACTTGGTGGAAGTGGGGCGTTATAATTTCATCCGCTGCCTCTATTCCATGGTTGTAGACTTCACAAAGAAAAAAAAAAAAAACAGAAAAAGAATAAAATGTTTTTACGAAAACAATAGGTCTTTTCACCAGTGATGGAAAGCTCTAATTATGACTTTTGTACAAATCCGGAACACAAACCCAGCAAATTCTTCAAACTGATCAGTACATGTAATACCGACATTAACACAGCGAAAAACAGCAATTTCAGAAGTTGTCGGTTATTTTTGTAAAACAGAGCGTTTATAACAAACAACATTTACTGATTACTACAAATGGTACTAAGGTACATCCCCACCAATGAAAGTGATCGTTTGTTCTACTGTTAAGCGGCGTTAAATACGTCAGCTATTGTGACTTTCGTATCACAACAAGAAGATCGTTACCAACACGTTACTCCATACACGAACATTTATACTACAAAACACAAAAACAAAGCTAGGCTACTCTTGATGAGCTACTTAAACGGAAAGATTTAGTGAATTAGGTTAGATAAGACGAAATCAATGACTAGAGAGATTTGGGAGCTGAGAGTTGGTATTATTCTCGGAGTCATTGTTTAAATCTCCGTGTTCAGAATTGTGTCACCGACAATTCCAAATTAACTCATTTCCTTTTTTTCATGGCTTGAGAAACGTTAAATAGAATTGTCTGAGAGAAGTGAGCAGTCCTTTTGTAGGATCCATTTCGTGTGTAATTGGTAATTACCACCTTAATCTGTGCGTCCTGCCGACCCGCCACTAGGAGGCACTACCGGTCTTCCGGATTTTGCTCAGTTTTCAGTCGTCCAAATGCGCCGTTCCCAATGTACTTTAAGAACCACCAACCTTAGAATACGATTCAAAAGTCTTCTAAGAAATTTGAAATCAGCAGAAATCGATAGTAAAGGTGAAGAGAGATGTTGCTTTCTAATTAAGTGCTGGTTAATGGAATGTAACACTATACCTACGGACTCATCAATTCAGAAGGCATTTAATTTATTACATAATTGTAAATGTTGTAAATGACAATTAGACAGAATCTAGGAAATATATGTTGTTAGTTAGAATGTTTTTATTGTCAGAATCCAATCCGCATGTGCCAGACAAAGAGAGATTGAATGTATTGGATATTGCGCAATACTTATACATCATCGCGAGCGCGCGTGAACGCCTGAGTTATAAAGAATAGTATGTGCTATTGCCTTTACTCGCTAATATGAACGAAGCAACACGATTCTATTTGTGAAGCAATTGTGTTGTCTCACTAGTCGAGACTGCTCTACAAGTTGTCATGAGGTTCATTTCTGTTTATTTGCCCTTTACATGATGCATGTACCTCTACGTCCTGTTATTTCCAATCTTTGGGCGGGTTTCGTCTTTCTATTTGTGAAACGTTCAACGACCTTGACCTTTGCTCCGTCATTTTTCACAGAAAATCAAATGATAAATTAAACACGACGACAGAACTCATCAGAGCGTCTGATACAGTAAACTCATATGGGAGGAATTAATGTTACAAATGTACAGTGACCATTTCGTCTGTGTGGTTGAGATCCGTGGTCCGGTTCGCTTTAGTGCGGTACTGATCCGGTCCAGGTTCCATTGAGATTGGATCCGTGATCCGATTCGCTTTATTTTTGATTTCTAATACGTACACCGACGAAATTAGCTTCAAAAGATTCAAAGTATATTATGTATGCCGTGGAAATGTTTATACGTCTGTATTTAGCAATAGTCCATTAACATACCAGAGTCAATGTTTTATGTACCCAAATGCATATCTATTATGTAGATAATGGCTGAAGTTCCACGCGGGCGCCATTCTTTCAAGTAATGTTGGTCAAAAAGATTTAACATCCCCGGCATCAAAACATCCGTATTGTAAGTTGCTCACCAAACACACGTAAACCAGCCGATATAGTTTATCAAATCGGCAACATCAAAAGAATTGAAAAATCCATAGCGTTAAGTTATTCATGGACGCTCTCTGATGTTAATTTGTTTGTTTTAATTCTGCCCCCGATAGAAATTAATTTTAATAAGTAAACGTAATTATAACGGTCCGTCTTCGTTTTCGAAATTAAACAGATCAGATGTCGATACCATTGTCGGGACGCTTGTGATCTGGCGCGTGTCACAGCCAGTTCATCATCGATGTCAAACCCGTAAATAGACAGTTTCAGGGTTTAATACGGACGGTCAATATTGACTTTCGGAAGTCATGATTAGGCAACGTGACACGAAACCTATACAGGGATAATTTACACGTCGCAGTTGTGAAAATAAACACGTGGAACAAACATCGGTGAAGCTCGGCTTTCACTAATCCTACAGATTTTTAAGTGTGTTGAGACTTGCGTAAAACTGCGTTTAAATCTTGTAGAATTGCATGCACATATGCTGATCAGCGTAAGCATCTAGACTTTTATCAGCACACATACATGATGACGTTCAAATTTCTTATATAGTCAAACCTGTCTATAAGGGACACCGAAGGGACTTACGAGTACAAATGTAACAAAATTGTCCTTCATAGACAGGTGTCCTTTATACAGATATTACTTGCATCAAATGCGGTCGATATGTTCTACAGAGGTCAATTGCACCAAATGGGGTTGATGTGCCTGTCCTTTATAGACAGGTACCCTTTATACAGAGGTCAGTATTGCATCAAAATGGGTTGATGTGCCTGTCCTTTATAGACAGGTGCCCTTTATACAGATATCAGTATTGCACTAAAATGGGTTGATGTGCCTGTCCTTTATAGACAGGTGCCCTTTATACAGAGGTCAGCATTGCACCAAATGGGGTTGATGTGCCTGTCCTTTATAGACAGGTGCCCTTTATACAGAGGTCAGCATTGCACCAAATGGGGTTGATGTGCCTGTCCTTTATAGACAGGTGCCCTTTATACAGAGATCAGTATTGCACCAAATGGTGTTGATGTGCCTGTCCTTTATAGACAGGTGCCCTTTATACAGAGGTCAGCATTGCACCAAATGGGGTTGATGTGCCTGTCCTTTATAGACAGGTGCCCTTTATACAGATATCAGTATTGCACTAAAATGGGTTGATGTGCCTGTCCTTTATAGACAGGTGCCCTTTATACAGAGGTCAGCATTGCACCAAATGGTGTTGATGTGCCTGTCCTTTATAGACAGGTGCCCTTTATACAGAGGTCAGCATTGCACCAAATGGGGTTGATGTGCCTGTCCTTTTTAGACAGGTGCCCTTTATACAGAGGTCAGTATTGCATCAAATGGGGTTGATGTGCCTGTCCTTTATAGACAGGTGCCCTTTATACAGAGGTCAGCATTGCACCAAATGGGGTGGATGTGCCTGTCCTTTATAGACAGGTGCCCTTTATACAGAGGTCAGCAATGCCACCAAATGGGGTTGATGTGCCTGTCCTTTATAGACAGGTGCCCTTTATACAGAGGTCAGTATTGCACCAAATGGTGTTGATGTGCCTGTCCTTTATAGACAGGTGCCCTTTATACAGAGGTCAGCATTGCACCAAATGGGGTTGATGTGCCTGTCCTTTATAGACAGGTGCCCTTTATACAGAGGTCAGTATTGCACCAAATGGGGTTGATGTGCCTGTCCTTTATAGACAGGTGCCCTTTATACAGATATCAGTATTGCACTAAAATGGGTTGATGTGCCTGTCCTTTATAGACAGGTGCCCTTTATACAGATGTCAGTATTGCACCAAAATGGGTTGATGTGCCTGTCCTTTATAGACAGGTGTCCTTTATATAGAGGTGAGAATGAATCTGTATACATCCA
Organism: Argopecten irradians; assembly: GCF_041381155.1. Lineage (NCBI taxonomy): Eukaryota > Metazoa > Mollusca > Bivalvia > Pectinida > Pectinidae > Argopecten > Argopecten irradians. The sequence continues at coordinate 13,332,087 of NC_091140.1, read as the reverse complement.
TAGAGACGTTATATTTCAAGTCTACATTCAAAGCTTTACTGGGTGAGAAATTCCACGCATCAAATATTTATAATATAATTCTCTAATGTAAGTCTATCGGGATTATAAAGAAAGTGATAAATGAGAGCATGTCGTTTTAAACATACATGTACCACCACATGAAGTTCAAATGGTACCAAAATTCACACGTGAAATTTCAAATAGAACACCCCGCTTTTTACATAATGCATTCCTGATTACTGTAACTTTCCTTATTTGTTCTGAAGTTTTTCGATTTTGCCGATAGTATCTACATATACTTATGTAGTGTTAAAGGTGTATACAAATAAGTACGTCATAAGTTTGAGAGATAAAATGACGTTAGTCATATCTCTGAAAAATATAACATATTTTTGCTCACAAAAACGTTACGTTCATGTTACATCAATAGCACTGTAAATGTATGTATAGAGTGCACAATGCCAGATAGTAGTTGACACTATATTGAAAATTATTTTAGAAATAATGGTGTGTTTAGTTTTACGTCCTATCACATGAATCAGCCAGGGTCATATAAGGACGTGCTAGGTTTTGATGGTAGAGGAAAACCGGAGTACCCAGAGAAAAACCGACGACCAGGGGTCAGTACCTAACACCTGCCACACATGAGGTTCGAACACGTGACCCAGAGGTGAAGGGGTTGTGGTAACATGTCGGGACATCTTAACCACTCCGCAACTGCAGTCCCATCTATTTACACAGAATACCAATTTTTTATTAAAATGAAAAAAATACTGTTCTATGAACAATTCATGATATTACAGAGCTATACTAATTAAGCTGATTAGTGTTTATGCTATATCATTTCTCAAATTGAATATTGCACCACAACCCCTAGAAATAAAGTCCATTAATGATTCGTAAATGAAGCTAAATATTATTTTATCAAATCACTGTAGTCTGAGAATTTACCATGTTGAATATGATGAGTTTCACCATTTTTTATCTAGACACATAAGGCATCTAAAACGGTTTCTGGACATTCCGGTGTGGTCTATTTTCATATTAAGTGTAACTTTATTTTCAGATTCCTGTTTATCACATCTAGGTTGGGGTGCTCGGGACTTTTTTCCTGAAGAGGGTGGGAGTGGAAACTTTGAATAGTGAGATGACCACTATTATATGCTAATAATTTAAGGGGAAACTTAGTGTCCAGTATCCAGACTTCCACAGTGAGACACTTGGGTCTGCGGAAACGATTTCAGACATTTGGGGTGTCCGACTTCATAAAATATCCGGGCTAATGAGCGATTTTAATGTGTTTAAACGCCATATACATCTATATGGGGAGGGCATTAACGCAAACCCTGAATGTGAATGTAAACGGAAGCGTTAGATATATCTAATGCAGCTCGTGGAGAAGAGCTCATATGTTAAGAATATTGAATAATCAATAAATAGTATTCAGTTTTAAGTGGACTACTTTTTAATTTATTTTCTACGTATTAAACTACCGATATTTGTAAATATATATGTATATGATAAAATCATCTCTGTCGGCCGTGGATACTGTTCTTAAAAGTAGGATTTCTTTTCTATTCGGTTCTATACATCACATCAATCTATGATTACAATCCATTTGTGCTAGCGGATTGAAAGCGACTCTTTTTACAATTAAAAACAAAGAAAGAAAAAAAATGGAAATTGTTTTTGTCCAAAAAATCTATTGTATATACGTGCATATTTGAAACGAATTGGTTCATTGTATGTGTTTGAATTGTTATGTGTTTAATTTAATTGTTCGAACACGAAATCATTATTAAAACGGTATTTTATTAATTATTCATAGACTCATCTAGCCCGTGGGCACCAGACCTTAGCATTTCGACGAAGGTGTCTGATTTCACAAGACTTGTGGACATATTTCCGTTTAGCGTGGAAATGGAACAATGAATTTCTGGATGTGGATATGAAGCACGAGTACTCCTACGTAGGACCCTACAAGTGTACGTATTTAAATTTTTTCAAGAAATCCGTCAATACTACATGTACAGGATTAAGGAGGAAAGCACACAATTACATGTTATGTTTATTACTCCCACACCTCGCACCTGTATAATACAATGTATATCAGGTGTGAAATGTCTAAAACCCGAGAGGATTGAAAAATCCTACGTGTTATATATAGCACCAGAAATAAGATAATAGCTCGTAGCCATAGAACTTTTTTTTTTTTTTTTTAATTTTTATGTTTTTTTTTTTTTGCGTCCTTTTTATTCTCCTAAAACTATTAGCCAGTAAGACAAGAACACGCACTAAAGATGCTTTTAAAACACAGCAATTCCCCTATATAAAAATATTAATTGTTTGAGCGTTTGAGTTTGTACAGGTGGGGCCTTGTCTTTTACAAGCAGAAAAAAATAACGCAAAAAAATTTATCATTGGTTTAAGGGAGACAACTCGTATATATCTATTTGATATCTCGATCGGTATTGTGAATCTCGATTTTCTTGAAATATAATTAAAAGAAAAAAAAACCCATAAAAATGTATATTATAATGGATAAAAAGGAATTGGATTTATCTCGGATATGTATTTATAAATATACTTCAGTAACTGAACTGTGACATTTTTTTTATAAATCTGGTTGATCAGTACATGATAAATAATAGAAATTTAACATTCGCGAATTTTATTCAATTATGATATAACTTAATATGTTTTTATAACTTAATATATTTTAATGGTAAATATGAGGACAAATTAAAAATATTATGGTTAAAATATGGAAAATAAGTCTACGTCATAAATCCGGATAATAATTATAAGTTATTTCTTTTATAAGTGCGACCATATCCATTTCCGGTTCTACTTTCATTTTCGTTATAGCTACACGTAATGCCATCACATGATTGCACAGTCAGATACGCGCACTTTGACATGTGATTGAGTCGGTCACACACAACAACTGGAAAATGGCGTTGCATTCTGACAAATGCGAGGATGTGGCGACGGTATCAAACTTTCGAGAGTGCGTGGTCACTCATTACCACTTGGACATTGATGTTGATATGGTGGGACAGAAAGTAACCGGCACGGCAAGACTATCATTCGCTGCCAAACAGACAACAAAGAAAGGTAGTACATTCCCCCCATTTCCAATCAGTTTAATTGACTGAAGTGTTGTAGCGAGCTGCCTATAGAGGACGAAGTGGTCCTGTAGGGTAGATACATTATGTACAACACAAGGTATAAGGTAAAGTGAATTATCTGTATAACATGTTAAGAGGAGCAAAAAAAGTAAGGCATTATTGGAGTTCAAACTTGGGACCTCTGAACACTAGCCAGATACTAGTCGACCAATTGAGTTACCAACTTTCCTCATGTTGCTGACGATCGACCCGATCCAGAACCGTTGTCCGCCGCTCTAATGTAAGCTGAACACTTGCCAGATACTAGTCAACCAATTGAGTTACCAACTTTCCTCATGTTGCTGACGATCGAGCCGACCCAGAACCGTTGTTCGTCGCTCTAATGTAAGCTGAACACTTGCCAGATACTAGTCGACCAATTGAGTTACCAACTTTCCTCATGTTGCTGACAATCGACCCGATCCAGAACCGTTGTCCGCCGCTCTAATGTAAGCTGAACACTTGCCAGATACTAGTCGACCAATTGAGTTACCAACTTTCCTCATGTTGCTGACGATCGACCCGATCCAGAACTGTTGTCCGCTGCTCTAATGTAAGCTGAACACTTGCCAGATACTAGTCGACCAATTGAGTTACCAACTTTCCTCATGTTGCTGACGATCGACCCGATCCAGAACTGTTGTCCGCTGCTCTAATGTAAGCTGAACACTTGCCAGATACTAGTCGACCAATTGAGTTACCAACTTTCCTCATGTTGCTGACAATCGACCCGATCCAGAACTGTTGTCCGCTGCTCTAATGTAAGCTGAACACTTGCCAGATACTAGTCGACCAATTGAGTTACCAACTTTCCTCATGTTGCTGACAATCGACCCGATCCAGAACTGTTGTCTGCTGCTCTAATGTATAAGCTTAAGGGAAATTCCCCCTAGTGCGAAGCTAGAGGGTGACAGTAACACTACTCAAATTCCTCCCAGTGCGAAGTGACCGTATCACTATATACAATTAGAACATGATACATACTCATCCCTACATTTTATGTCTTTATCTCTAAGACTCCAGTCCGCACAGAACCAAGGTTCTTGGGTATCCCTGCTAAGCATAACGATTTATGTAATTATTACTATACATCTTAACAAGCCATTAGGCTTTCTATTGATGTTGGACTGGTGAATGAATGTACTCGGGCTCTGATACAGACCAGAATATCTTGGGATAGCATACTCCAAATGCTTGAAACATAGTTTTGTCAAAGGCACCAAATGTGAAAGGAGCGAAAATGGATGGTCAGTCAAGTTTTCAAACCTGGGACTTTTGAACACTAGCCATATGCTCTACTGATTGAACTGCCTGCAGGACACTGAATTAGAACTTATATAAGTACCCAGCCTACTTCACCTTTCGGCCAGGTTCGAAATGGTCCCTATATGTTGTAGTGGAGCACTGTCTCAGAAAATCACTCGGGCACTGTTTTCCATTCTTTGTTGTAGGTTTCCAATTATTTTAAGTGTACACATGCATTTATAAATTATTTTTGTCCAAAAGAAATGTAGCGACCGTTCTTAATATTTACTTTACCACTCATATTACGTCAAATTCATAATTTGTAGACTTGCCATCTAATATTCATTTGAAAACACCATCATATTTATATGTGAAAAAAATAATGTCTCGCTGTGAATTTGATATTTTATACGGTTCAGTTTTATTGCCAAGTAGATAAGTGATATCAAACAAGTAAGGCCAGGCTTAAAATATTGTTGGTTTGCACTTTTCCGACCCAGAATTTTAACAGTGGGTGGGTAGGTAGGAAAAATATTTTATTTTATCCTGAATTTATTGTGTACACCAGTGATGTTTCACATTCTAGACGTATGTACCCGAATTTACACATACAGTTTCATTGTGATAGTTTTAAAGCCTGGACAAGCAATTGTTCAAAGATAATTATGAAAGTTTTTGTTTTTCTAGAAGCTCAGATATTGTTGTACAAAATAAAAAAAAACATTGTCAGAATTTCCCAATAAAAATTTTTGAGTAGGGCCGTTTTATATGGGTCGGTCGGGGGAGTGCAAACAATCTTAATTTTAATTTAGGCCTAAGATAAAATACATACAGACGTTTTAATAATTGTTTGCACAATCATTTCTTTGCTCCATGAGCAGTAATAAGTACCAATTGTAGCTCTAAAGACGACACCATTATCTTTCTTAAAGTCTGTTGAACTACAATATTACAGTAAGATTCTGATGATAAACCCTAGATCCAGACTGTAACATGGCAGCCACCATTTAACACATTACATTATAATTCTATCATGGTCTCTTCATTATCATTGTAGTTGGGATTGGGCTTGGTATCTCATGATCTCATTGGTACCACATTCTGGTCAGGTTGCTACCATTTGTCAGAAATCTTCCATCCCTTGTACAGAACTAATATGCAATCTTAATGTCACAGTTGTCATTATTCGGTCTTAATCATCATCAAAGTCTTATAATTCTACCCTATAATGAAATAAACAATGTTAAGAATAAATTCAATGTCTTAGAATATAAGCTGTCTTTTGGTGCGGATTAAAAATACAGCTTATAGTTTAAGACACTGACCACCCATACTTTTTATCCTGCAACATACATTCAAAAGTTAATCACACAAATTATACCGAAAGATGCCAACATTGTTGCAAATAGCTGCATTCCAACTACACCAATGCTAGTTGTAGGATAAATCATTATGAATTGCCATAGATCCTCTGTTTATTTCAGATTTAGTAATTCCTTTTCAGCTGATGTTTACCATCCAATACCATGCCAAGCCATGTTTACTCTAGCTCTGACAGATGCTTGGGGTTTTGTTATTGTGGTATGCATGCAAACTAAATGTGATATGTATAAAATTGAATGTGATTATAATTTTATTTCCAGTGAAGTTGGATATTCATGAGTCTCTAACAGTAGAAAAGGTTGAATTGTCTCCCTTGGGATCAAACAGTAAGACCAGCTTGGAATTTGTCTCGAGGCCTTTCACAGGTTATGGAGCAGAGCTTGAAATCATTGTAAGGACAAAAAAAACCTTGTTTATATCTTTTATAGATTTTAACTCCCATGTATTGATGTTATTCTGAATTTGATTTTGAGGTAACCCAATATTCCATCCTCGATACATACATTAATTGTATTCCAGGGGTGCCTATCACTGTCCTGATATTCAGCCATTGACTATGTCATATATCAAATCTGAAGGCTCTGTTTGTGAATACGGATGATCAGTTGATTAGGTCGATTAATATAAAACAAACAAATTGAATAACGATACTTTGAGGCTTTGATGTTGGGCGGTTCTCCCTGCAAGTTTTTTAAGGAAGTTTCTGCTGGTCTATGATTGGTTTTCTCCTCAACTGCATTTGGTTTTACTATGAGATAGTCCAGGGGTGGATATAAAGACAGTGAAAGTAACCCCTGGAGTACCGAGGATGCAAATATTCATGCATGAAAGCATCTTGTTGTAATTTGTATTTTTGTAGAGAATAATGGGTCCATAATATTTAAATCATATCTGTTAATTCACCACAAAAAAATGGTTTTTAAGTAATTAATCAATAAATGTTAAGACTGATTCATTTCACTCTAGATTTGATTTTGATGTGAAGTAGATCATCATCTGAATTATTGAAACTTGTTCCTAAGGTTCCTTACCAGATCTTTCCCAAGAAACTTGTTTGAAGTGTATAATAATTGGCCTTTATCAATACGAAAATATTCTGATTTCTTTAACTATGTATTTAAGTTACAAGAGGAGTTGTCTCCCCCTGCAACCTTTGACCTCTACATCACATACACAGCTACTGGTGGACCAGGTGTGTGCTGGCTCTCACCTGAGCAGACAGCAGGTAAACATCATATTTTACTCATTTAGTAAATGTTTTAAAGAAGATCTTAATGTCAGGTGTGTCTGTGGTAGCATATCAGTGTCAAATTTTTATTGTAGATCAAAAAAGTTAATTTTTGTTGACTGCAGTGTTTAGATTAAATTGACTGCAAGGCCATTCAAACTTGTAAAGTGTATTTTGTTAAAAATGCATCATTGCTTACGAATGGTGTTTTTTCTCTATTGAAAATATGAGCAGACGAATAATTATTTTTCTTTAGTTACAAAAGTTACTTACTTTTCACCATTACCATCATTGAAAAGTTTGAGCTTCTTATTTTACTTCAAGATAGAAATTTTAAAAATAATTACTTACATTATTTTACATGTGTTTTTGTGCTAATTTGACACGCAATTCAACATCAGTTATTGTTCAAATGATGAGTATCTTTTATGATCGGTTGGCCGTGGAGCACTTAAGATATCATATTTCTGTATTCTCCAGGAAAGAAGAAGCCTTACATGTACACTCAGGGACAGGCCGTGATGAACAGGTGTTTCTTTCCTTGCCAAGACACACCTGCTGTGAAAAGTTCTTATTCTGCAAATGTCAAGGTCAGTCAAACTTTTCTATTGTTTATTTTGCCTTTTGAATGTCAAGGTCACTGATTTTTTCTCCTGTATAAATCCAAATCACTTGATGTCAAAGGGAAAGTGTTTCACCAAATAACTTTTTGTTCAAAGATTTTTGGAATATTTAAATATTTATCTTTTAAGAGTACTGTATCATTTGTTGCATTCAGTTCAAAAATAAAAATGAAATCATCATTATAATGTTATATTTCGAACACTTTTGAAACAATAGGGTTCTTTATCATACATGTTTGTGACATCTGATGCATGTTTGTATTGATTTGTATGTAAATTTGCTGAAACAATAATGATGATTGTGGATGCAAGAATGTAGGTACCTGTCTATTATTATCTACACATCAGAACTGTTTCTATTGTTCATATTAAAAAACTAAATTTTGATTTCTTTCATCATTGGTTATGACTGTTTGATTTTTATGTACGACAGGTCCCTGAAGGTTTCACACCTGTTATGAGCGCCAGTGAGAGGTCAGAGAAGGGTACTGTACCTAACATGTCCGGTGATAAAGATACATACTACTTTAATCTGCCCCACCGTATACCAGCTTATCTAGTGGCTTTGGCTGTCGGTGATCTCACATCGGCCAGAATTGGACCACGTAGTCATGTGTGGACAGAACCATGCAATTTGGTAAAGACTGATAACAAAATTTTCTAGAATGGTGTACCAAACAAAATGTGTGCTTATATTTACATTTATAATGCCAGGCCTAAGTTTCCTAAACATTCCTAATAGCTTAAAGATGCTCCACCACCGACAGAGTATAAATGATATTCATCACTTGAACAATAATTGCAGGTGTATAATTGTGTATATATATGTCTAATTAACACAAAAAATAATATAAAATAATTTGTTTAGCCTGTGGTGCATGCGCAATCAGTACTTCAGTCCATATAGAATAGAATGTCACGAAATGTTTTCGGGATGCAATTAATTATTTTTCATATTTCTAAATTGAGGTAAAATTAAAAGCTCAAACTTTTCAATGGTGGTAATGGTTTACATAACTTTTGTAAATGAAGAAATATACTTAATCGTCTGCTCCTGTTTTTGATAGTGAAAAAATACCATTTGTCAGCGGTGGAGCATCTTTAATGGAATTCCTCAAATTCTCCATGTAGAAAAGCATTACATAAATTTTGCGAAAAATATTATCTTAGTCAAGGAACTTAAGTCCCAATATCTGTATCTGTCTGATTTTTTTCATGATTTAGAAGAATTTTTGAAAAAAATATCTTGTTGTAAGTCATGCAGAGACAAGACAAAATCAAAGTCAAGATGCTATGGGCAATAATGATTTGGAAACTTTTGATAAAAAATTAATCAATATTGAACTTAACTAAGTGGGTTCCCTTTTTTCAAACAAGCCTTAACTATGTAATGTCTTTCTGAACTCTTCAGAGAGTGGGTCATGAACTTTCTGACCTCCGTTCGGCAACGATCATAACTTCTATGGCTTCATATGAAAAAATAGTATGTTAAGGATTTCACTTTCTTTCTGGAACGGCTTTTAATTTTTTAAATCTGGTAATGTAAAACAAGAGCAATAATTTTGTAGAGTCTTAAGAATTATTAACTTATCGTTAATACTACATGTAATGTATCATCACCTTCTGAACAGTTTTATTGAAATAAATAAACTGTTAATTTTCATAACGCAGGTCGTCTTGTGTTTCACGCCGTCGTGCTAAATACCGTGCGGTAGTGGACTATCACTGCCCTAGACAGCAAAACAGTAAAATGTCTTTCCACTGTTATCATATATTACGCAGGAAATCCTGTATCTGTTTGGTGTTGTAACCTCATATTAAGCCATGGGATATATTTTCTGGTGTTGTTAATGTTTTTAAGAAACATTTATGTTTTGCTCTGGAAAGGTAGTGGGCCTTTAAAATTAAGGTATTGTTGATGAAACTGGGCCCATTATCTATGTAACATTAATATCAAACAAATAAATAAATAATTAGAACTTGATTGATGTACTGTAGGAAAAAGCACGGGCTGAGTTTGATGGTGTGGTAGAGGAATTTCTGACGACAGGAGAGAGACTGTTTGGGAAGTATGTATGGGATACATACGATCTACTAGTGATGCCACCATCTTTTCCCTTCGGTGGGATGGAGAACCCCTGTTTGACCTTTGTGACCCCTTGTCTACTTGTCGGGGACAAGTCTCTCACCGATGTTGTCATCCATGAAATCGTGAGTATCTAGAAAAAAGTTGTCTATATCTCATTGTCTATATAGGATTTTATGAGTAATTATATATAAGTGATACTTTTGGTTCCTGGAAAGTACATAATTTAGAGTAAATTTTTGAGCTCCTTGATCTCATGTGTTATCCTTGTAAAAGATATCTTACATGTAAAATGATGTACAGTGTACATGTACCTGCAAATGGATATGTCAATAAACTGGTGAATATGTTAAATATTTTGTAACATTTTCAGTCTCACAGCTGGTTTGGAAATCTTGTAACAAATGCCAACTGGAGTGAGTTCTGGTTGAATGAGGTGAGCCACATTTATAATAATCAAGAGTAATACATGTTATTTATTCAGTTGGACATAATTTCTGTCTTAGAATATTAGACTTACATGTATCTCCCTTGTGCGTAGGTATCAATTGTAACGTCAGTGATTTGTGAGCAAATAGTATTTTATCATGTGACACTCCTATAAAAATGGATGTAACATTCGGTATCTTCATGTAAGAGCACATAACTCTGTTCTACATACAAATAGATTACAAAGTAGAGTTATTGCAATATTCAATTTGAAAAATGATATAGCATTAATCACTAATCAGCTTAATAAGTGTAGCTCTGTAATATCATAAATTGTTCATAGTACAGTAATTTTTCATTTTAATTAAAAATTGATATTCTGTGTAACAAAAAAAAAAAAAAGGTGGGGCTTTGGTGGCTGAGTGGTAAAGATGTCCCGAAAGATTACCACAAGCCCTCCACCATTTGGTTTCATGATTAAATCTCATGTGAGGCAGTTACCAGGTACTGACTGTTGGTCGGCAGGTTTTTTTCCGGGTACTCCGGCTTTCCTCCACCAATAAGCCTGGCACATCCTTACATGATTAGATGTTAAACTAATAAAATCAAGTTTAATAAAAGTACAATACCCTGGTTATGGTAATCACTTCACCTGTTATATTCCCGATATACAGTAATAACCAAATAAAAACATTTTGTATTTTAGGGTTTTACCATGTATGCCCAAAGGAGGATAATGTCTGAAATATTTGGTGCAGCTTACACAAGTTTGGAGACGTCTACAGGTCAAGCATTACTACGGCAACACATGGACAATTCTGGACAGGTGTGTTTGATTCAGGTCTTCCATTTATGTTACATTTTCATCATTTGCAAATATATACATGTTTAACCTTTAAGAAAAGTTCCACATACCTTTGGAGCATTTTCATCTGATTCAACACCAAATCTTAGTGACAAAAATTAATGGGATTTTACAGTAAAAGTATCAAACATTAAACTTGATTCTTTTGCATATTCAATCATGTCGAACTGCATATATACAGTCTGTTGAATTTCACACCACATACCTTTGGAGCATTTTCATCTGATTCAACACCAAATCTCACTGTGATACTGGATCCATGATAGAAAAAATGATGATCTTTGACTAGTTTACAGCCTACCTGAGTCTGCCTATTGATTTTGTTGATTCTATTCCTTTGGTGATGCATATACATGGTGATGTATATACCATATTGTACTGTTTTTGTCTGGTGTGACTCACTGGAGGTAGTCAGAACTATATAGTTATATACTATCTGCTCTTGTGAGTAGAGAAATACAAATGTACATTGTTTAGGTTATGACGTACATCATTTGTAAGTAAGAGTGACATCATTAATAAACTGATGTAATTTTGTCACACAGCGCATACTCATACAATGAATAGTAGAGGGTAGAATATCAGTATGTGTTCTGTGAATAAAATTAATGAGTTATCTCCCTTCCCGGTTTGATCTGTTGAATTGTTTGCATTAAGAGAGTTACCTCCCCTTTCAGGACCACCCGTTAAACCGTCTGCGCGTGATTATAGAACCAGGTGTGGATCCTGATGACACTTACAACGAGACTCCGTATGAGAAAGGATTTGCATTCGTATCATACCTCCAACACCTTGCAGGAGATGTCAAGACTTTTGATGATTTTCTCAAGTCGTATGTCGCTAAATTCCAGTTTAAGGTAAATGTGAAACGAAAATCAGACTTCTGTGCTTGATGTATATATATATACATTGTATTTACTGAAGGAAAATTAATTTTAAATTGTGTAATTTGAAAAACGCTCTAATCTTCATAATGGTGCATGAAAAGCCAGTTATGTTTTTATGGTCTGTATAAAATGGATTATACAGGTATTTTAATAGTTGTATGTCATATTTGCTTTTATTTAGAGTTTGGTAGCTGAGGACATGCTTGACTACTACCTAGAGTATTTCCCTGAAATGAAAAAACAAGAAGTGGATAAACGGTGAGGGGATTAATTAATTTATTATTGTATTTTTATTATTCTTAATCAGAATTAACTCTTAATTAGAACTGTTGTCCAGAAGGCCTACTTATAATTATACCTCCCCACTTCCAACCCTTCTCCCTGTTTTGTAATAAAGGAGTATAACTCTGAAAAAGCAAGTTATCTTTTTCTGATATAAGTTATGCATATGCACATCTATGCTTTATAAGGATTATTGTCTCCCAGTTTCATTGGTATCCCTCAAGTAGTGTATAAGTAGCCACTTTATTGTTTTATAACAAAGGGCCATAACTTTAAGAACACAAGTTCATTAAAGTTTATGATACAATTTTCTGTCTATGTCCAATGTTCGTCAGATGTTGGCTTAAGGACGTATTTTTTGCTGGGTGCTCTAGCTTTCCTTCACAGCCAAAATTCAAGATGCAAAACAAAACATAAATCAGATGTACGTTCTGTTATTCATGTAGGCCTGGATTTGAATTTTTCGATACCTGGTTGACCAAACCCGGCTGGCCGCCATATACTCCAGATCTGTCAGCAGGCAATGAGCTGACCATTCCGGCTGAGGCCTTGGCTGACCAATGGGCAGGGAAAGGGGAGGTCAGTTACAGAGATTAATTCTGATGAGTTTATAGATTCATATTGCTTACTCTACATATCAGTATCGGGTACATTGTAAGGTACATGTATAGACAAACTTTGTTAACTCAATTTAAGTGGACAGGACCTTTACAAACTGAGTATTATAAACTAACGAAAAATGGCTGAAACTAACAAAATACTCTCAAATCAAACAGTCCATCATCAAGTTGTTCTAGAGTACAATTAGAGGTTATTATATAATTGATTTTGTAAATGTCTTAATTTTGATTCCATGTCATTTTGAGTTTCTAAGAAACAAGAAAACAGACTGGTTTTGACTTTCACTTTGTGTGCTTCAGCTTTTCCCGATAATCGCTCCTAATGGCATGTGAGGTAGCCATCAGCTACAACTAGTTGCTCCTGTCTCTAAATGACACTATCTACTCAAAGAGCGAAGGATAATATGTTTCTCTCGGAGTACTTTTAGTATATTGATATTGATGAATATGGTAAAATGTAATTTACATTATATATTTTTGTATGATTTAGGGAGGCTCAGAGGACATAACAAAATGGCGAACCTACCAGATACTCCATTTCCTGGATAAACTGTTGGAAAAGGAGTCACTGTCACACGAGACTCTTTCGAAGATGGCATCACAATATACAACAATCTCTGGCACACATAATGCTGAGGTAAGCAGTTCTGAATTTAATACTCATTTCATATAAAGTAATTCTTTGAATTTTGTAGAAGAAAATGGCCTTTTTCGTAAATGTGTATTATTTTGAGATTTTCAAAATACATTTATCATGGGTTGTTGCTATGACGGCAATTTATATTATTCATACATGAACAATATTCAAAAGTTGGGTCTTCTTTTGTCTGTTTGAATGATTTTAATTACATTTACGGAATGATATGCAAGATAAATAGAATCATGCATTCTGATCTATAAGAGTTACTCCCCTTTGTTTCTGATAGAACAGAATGAGGGTCACGATATTCAGCCAATGACATTTCCAATGATCATTTTGTTAGTTTCAGCCAATGACATGCTGAAATAGAAGACCTTGATTTAATTCAAGGTCACAGGGGTCAATTTGTTTAAATATCATCTCAATTACATGCATTTTGACGTCTAAAGTAATGGCTTGAGGTTTTAACATACATACTTGCAATGGACTTAAAACACTACCAAGTTTTAACAAATGAATGACCTTGACTTACTTTTTGACATTTGGGTAAAATATGTTAATACATGTATTTTAAGACATCATCTTCTCTAAATCCAAGAGGTTGAAGATTATTGTATTATGTAATAAGTATTTTTAAAAAAACTTTCCATGTAAATCGAACTAGAAAGTCGAAATGAAAAATCCATAATTATTGGTATGATGATTATGTGCCTCTTTGTGAACAGGTACGGATGCGTTGGAGTCTGGTTACAATCAAACATGGATATACAGATGACTTTGAGAATACCCGACTCTTCCTTCATAGTCAAGGTAAGCTTAGTTATTTTGAAATATCACTTTTTAGGACATTTTATTGTTCATGTTTAAAACCATGCCATTGTGGACATCATTGTTGTTCTAGCTGTTTTTTCTAATGTAATGAAGTGCTTTGCTGTTTTCACCCTTGACTTAATTTCAATTTACTTTCATTAAACTGTTTATCTACTTTCATTAAACTGTTTATCTACTTTCATTAAACTGTTTATCTACTTTCATTAAACTGTTTATCTACTTTCATTAAACTGTTTATCTACTTTCATTTAAACTGTTACTGTTTATTCTTTCATTAAACTGTTTCTACTTTCATTAAACTGTTTATCTACTTTCATTAAACTGTTTATCTTCCATCTCCAGGAGTTACAATCACATACACTATCTTCTTCTTTAACCCCTGGAGATACAAAATGTATCTGTGTTGAATTTCATTATGCGTTATTTGTACATCAACATGTTTTATCAACACTAATGAAAACAATTCCTTGGTCTTCTGCTGTCAAGTGTTTTCTGTATTGTAATGAAGTATTTACTTTTCTTTTAAATATCAAATACTGGTAAATTTTTTTGCCCATCTAATATTATATTAAAGACTATTCATTTTTTTATCTAATCAATGATCAACATGTACAACATTAAATTACACCTTATAAATTTGACAATGAAATTGACACCTTTTATATTATTTTGTTTTTTAATTTTTAACAGGTAAACAAAAGTACACATTATAAATTTGACAATGAAATTGAAACCTTATATATTATTTTATTTTTAAAATTATAACAGGTAAACAAAAGTACACACTTCCTGTATATCGGGCCTTAATGAAGAGTTCAGACACAGCTAAGAAATTCGCCTTGGATGTGTACGCTGAGACCAAGAGTCAGCTTCATGTCAATGTTCAAAACTATGTAGAGAAGATCTTAGCAGCTGCCTCCGCTTAAAGGACGTGTGAATAAGCTTTACAGAACAAAGTGCCATTTGAACATGCATTACATAGCTTACTGTGAAAGAACTGGAACTGGTGAATTATTTATATTCTTCCATTTGTTGCAGTATTTTCTAGGTTCAATCAAAGTAACAAATACCTTTTACCAAGTGATGGGACCATGATAATTTATCAATGAGGTTAGAAATAAGTATTTAATATACACTTATAATATTTCTGAAGTTATACCTTATAAAACGGCTTTGAATGTACATGGCCTAATGATTGTCTTTAAGTCTTTTTTTTAATGATATTTATTATGGAATTAATTTTCATTATCAATTCTATATATGCTGGTTGTCCTCAAACTGATCTTGTTACAAGACAGATGGTTATGTTATCAAGTTTAATAGATTTTTTTCACTGAAAATATAAGTATCTTTATTAGGTTGTTTGCAATATATATAATTAATATTACAAATGAAATGATAAGGTTGTATGCTGTATATTGATATGTTAAGAACCAGGTTGTATACATCAGCTGTCTCAAAAGTGATTCTGGTTGTACATGTAAATTTTGTACTAGTACAGTATAACAGTATGTATGCCTGGTATACACTTTATTGTAATTGAAATTATTCACTTTTGTATGATTGAAGAAAATAAAAGTTTTTGACATTTATTTTATTGTCATATTTTGTATCAACAAAGAATAGCATATCAAATCAATACACACTAATTCCATTACATTGCCGTCCTTACAATTCATGTATGGAGATGAATCAGTACACAAGTAGAACAACAGCTTTGCATCTTTTCAGAAGGTGTTGTCAACTACAGGTAATTCCATATACCCAATACAAATATCACCAGCTGATAGCACCATGCTTTTTAAGTGTCATTTTTGCTGTCCTTAAGTCTCGATGACACAAATTACTCCCCATCCTTGGCTAGAAGATCCCATTAGTTTGGAGATCAGAGATTACAGTGCCAAAAGTGTACTGTAATGGCATCAAGTTTATATGATTTTAGTTGATAACACTGTTCTGACAAGGGATATTGTCTCCCTTGTATTTGGCTGATTGACATGGGTTATCTCCCCTATCCTAGATGAAATGTCACCATTCTTAAACACAACATCAAAGGGTTTGAGGGCACCATCATGTGTTTTATGATTTCATTCTTATGCTTTACTAGGTGGCATCTGTTTGTGAGTTATCTCCCCTAACTGAAATGCTGCTTTGCAAGGTGTCGCCACCTGTTTAGTTATATCCCTTGTCCTCCTAATAACTGCCTGTTATATCAGTTATTCCCCTTTTAGCTAGGTTACACTTCAGTTTTATGAGTTATTTCCCCCGTCCGTGGCTAGGGGTCACCGTCTGCTAGGAACATCAAGATTTTGCTCTATAAGTTGTAAGTCCTGTCCATCTTCTTTGATAATCTGTATAAGATGACGTAGGCCTTCTTGTTGCTGTTTCAACAACTAAAACAAAAACAAGAAACATCAATCAAATATACACTATTAATGATTAAAATATCAATTCTATATCAAAAAAAATAGAGTCAACTTGTTAGAACAAATTGATGAAAATTATTGAATTATCAGGGTTAAAAATGGAATCAATGATGACCAACTTCTGAATGATTTGATAAACTGCTCATTTGTATGAAGATCTAACTAAACTTGTTCAGGAGCCAATTTTAACCCCCAGCAGAAGGATTTTAGCCACCAAGTTTCATTAAAATCTCTCCGTTTTTAAGACGCCATTTAATCGTGGGGTAAAACTCTGGAAAAGGTGGCGGTATCTTGTTCTGATATAGATGAAGCAAATTTACACTGTATTATTGTCACAAATTTTTTGTTGAAATCCCACCAGTAGTCAATTGTTGTGTCTATAGATGCAGACAGACAGACAGACAGACGGACGGACAGACAGACAGACAGACAGACAGACGGACAGACAGACAGACAACCTGAATCCATTATAAAGACTCTTGCTAGCTATTCCTTTATTGAGAGTAAGAATTCTTGAATGTTGGTCTAATCCTACCTGTTTGATTTCGTCCTGTAAGGAGGGGTCTATCTGATAACTGACATCTGTCCTCGTGGCTGCTAGGTGGTTCTGCATTCGTATTTGTGACATTAACTCATTCAAACGACCCTGGAAAAAACCCAACATATTCAATTAACAACCAATTAAATAATTAACATCTAAATACTAAACGTATAATCAATGTTATGTGTAAGAGATACACTGTATTGTTTTGTAAAATGGTTACGTGTAACCTTTTTATGATAGTGACAGATATTGTGATGTAAATAAATAATGGGTATTATTGTTCCAAATTAAAAACTTTTAATTCCACTAATGTTAGTTTGCATAACCCATCACACCTTTCATTGAACATTTGACCCTAGCGACTTATGATCAGTTAAACAGTTGACTTTGGGGACTGAACTGATAACCAGTTGACCTTCACAACATATTCAATATCATAACCAGTATAATTTGTGTTTGGGAACTAAAGGTGTGTAAAAGCGCCTCTCTCCCCACCTCCCTTTTTTAGGCTTCTGTTTCATTTACTTTGAATAAATTGCAGACTAAAAATATAAAAACTGTGTTGGTTTTCTTACTGATTTCTTATGCAAGTTGATTGATGGTTTACTTTGTAGAATAACTTTATGAGAGGCAAGTCCAAATTTGTTCCTATTAAGCGCCGCCTACTTTGCTTCAATTTTTAAGTGTCCTGGGCGCTTATTGGGTCGAATACTGTATGTTGCGCCATTATGTGATACTGGTGTAACATTACTTATACCTTAAACTGTGTGGGATGATTTAGTTCAGCCTGACTTTTCTCCAGTTGCACTCGTAACTGCTCTTCCTCAGCCTGGATAGCGTAGCCCATCTTCCTGGAAATCTCCTGTTTCACTACAACCTTCAGAATTCAAATTTTGTTGATACATAACATATTTATTTTTTTCACACAAAATCTGATTTGTAGAAACCTGTGAACAAATTTTCTCAAATGAAGAACCATGTTACCCCATATCTGTTATGTTAACATGTGTTCCAAATTTTCTTCTTTATGTGCCTTCTCTCTGGGACCTAATTTCTCTCATATAGAAGAATTTGACCTCGTTTTCCTCCTTTAGAAGCCTGTGATCTGATTTCTCATTTGTAGAAGTTGTTGACCTCATTTTCTTACCTATAGAAGTTGTTGACCTCATTTACTTACCTGTAGAAGTCTGTGGCCAAGCTCCAGGTGTTTACGTTTGTACTCGTCCAGTTTTGCCAGCATGCTGACCTGTTTCTGCTGTAACTGTGTTAAGTCTGTGGCGATCATCTGTAATTCAACACAATCTTTATATATTAACAGTGTCACAGCATTTGACCATAAATCTACATGCCCTGTGACATCTATCATATTTGTTTAGGAAAATGCATCAACATCAGATCAAATACATGTAGTTGTCACAATTTCAACTTCAATTTCAACTAGGTTTAAACATACACATTATATTAGAAAACTACCACTTTAGCTAAGAATTAATCCTCCAAAAGGGAATACTGGTGCCAATCTTTAACATTATGAATCACTTACATCCATCCTTTGATGATGTAACTTGGTTTGTTGCTCTTGATGTTTCATTCGATGGAACAGCTCCTTAAACCGGACCATTGGGACTGGAATGAGTGTCTCTGGATCAGGATTGTCTAGTTTGGCCTGCTGCCATATAAGGGGATGAATTCCTGATAAAAACAAAACGTTCAACTAATAAAATGCAAATGTTGATTCTTACAATAAGACATTCAAAACATTTATCAGAAAAATCATTTTATGTGTTATAAGTTATATATATATATATATATCCAATGTATTAAATTAGGCATTTCACATCCAGCAAATATCTCTTTAGTCCAAGTTCAGTTGGAGCTGCCATTTAGGCACTTGCAGATTTAAAACAACATTTGTCCTATACAGTATTTAAATATTGCCGAATCAACTTTTACAAGAAGAGTGATGTTTCCTATTATATGTATAGCCCATTTCAGGATTCAACTCTTTTAAAAGTCACTTGTAGAGTCACTATAAACCGCTTTATCTCGTAGAAAGTGGCAGATTCAAGATAAGGAAATGATGTTACTTAGGCATGATTTGTTAAACCTTCTGATTTCATACAAATCCAGCCAAAATGTGATGTAACGAATCATTGGAAGGTAGGACTAATTGTACTCCAATGACATCAGTTTCACTATCTGAAAACCTCTGTATTACAGCAACCTATGATTTGGTTATGAAGACCAGAGTGTTCCTGAATCACCAATAATGTAATATATGACTTGCAAAACACTCCTGAAAGCTTCACTACTGTCTGAATAAAACATAATGTATAGCATGAAATATTTGATGAAAACATTTGTTGTTTTCATAGGTGCTGTGGAACCATAGACACAAAACAATAAAATTGGTTTTATACATTTAATATAAGAATCAGTGTCATAGTGGTGGGTCGATCATCGGATATAATCGATTGACGACTTGTTAGAGCCTTCCGATGTCGATGATCGGTTCTGGTTTCCCGTAACCGATTAATCGGATGAAGTTCTAAGTCTGGCATTTTTCCTTATTTTTTCTTTTTTTCTTTTGTTAAGTTTGTTTGTTTCTGTTATTTGTTGTTTTCACCAAGTTTATTTTGATGGCAAGTGATGCCTATTGCTATTAGATTGTTAATAAATTAAATTGACCTTTACAACTGATTGTATTTGTGTTACTTCACTTACTTGAGGATTTGTGACAACTCTCTACACTAGTTGGAACCCCAAGGTTATTTAATGCTAAAAGTACCTGGTAAATGAACATGCATCACAACACTCACCATGCTTTCATGTTATGTTACAAAAGCCAGAGGGTGACTATACATAATTAAGAACCAATGGGTAATAGAAAGCAGTAAATAACTACATGTGCAATATTGATATATCAATTTATTAGACATCTATGTATATATACATGTGCAACACCAAGTTCACCAGCATAATTAGTAATTTCCAGTAAAAAAGTATGCACAAAAAAGAAATAGTTCAGAATAGTCGGAAAAGTCGCATCGGAAGCACAAACCGATTTCAACCGATGATCGATTACAGTTTTCAACCGATTATACATCACTACAGTGTCATAGCTAGGTCAACTACAAAGCATTTTGAAAGCTCTAAATAACAGAATTATGCCCAAATATTTGGAAGTTATATGAAGTACTGTAAGATATCTTGTCCTTGTCAACTACCTGAAGGTGTGTTGTCCAGATACTGTTTGTGTTGTTCCGAGGTGAACCCTGTCTTTGGTCGGACATCCTCAGCCATGATCTGTGACTGTAGCTGTGGT
The DNA here is from genome assembly GCF_041381155.1 of Argopecten irradians. NCBI lineage: Eukaryota > Metazoa > Mollusca > Bivalvia > Pectinida > Pectinidae > Argopecten > Argopecten irradians. The sequence continues at coordinate 13,311,503 of NC_091140.1, read as the reverse complement.
AGAATGTTGTTCTGTTTGAGGAAGTTTGCTGTGTCCAGCGCTGGGATTCTCCGCGCCGGTCCGCGATCTGGTCGTTCCAGGATATATATCACCAGTTCTGTCCTGTAGATTTATGATTGATTGATCAGATCAAATAGGTGGAAATGAAATATCAGTCTAAGATGTATAAGCAAGAATAAATGTACAAACAACTTGACCTGTATCAATGAAATATTATGTATAGATTACCCATACTTCTCATCATTTGGGAAAAATAAGTATTATCTGTTTGGTTTCAATTCAATATCAATTACCCTTAAACTATTTAAAAAAAAAGAAGGAATGATCTTCACAACTATAGCTACCAGTATTAGAAAATAAATGATCATGTTCATTACTACATATCAAAGTGAAAGAAGGACAACTAAAAATGACATATATGAAAGACAGTCAGACAAGACAATATTATGGTGGTCCTGCTAGCCATCTGGTAAAATAGGTCAGTATCAACTTACTTGTCATCTGGTAGTGGTCAGATACCATCCACACAGACAGAGAGAAAATAAAAAGAAGATATCATGGTGGTATTGCTGCCAATCTGGTAAAATAAGTTTGTGATGAAACAAAGACAGTTAATACTTACTTGTCATCCGGTAGTGGTCTGATGCCCTCCACACAGACAGAGAACTGAGGCTTACTGCCGAGCATCTTAAACAGCGAGTCAACAATCAGCTGCTGACCAGCGGATACTTCAGTCTCCTTCTTTTTAATAGTGATGGCCACTAGTCCATCTTCATTCCGGGACTTGGGTAGACAACTGTAGCCTATAGCCTGATCAAACATCAACATAAACAGAACAGTTAGAAACTTTATTAACTTTGAGGATGTTACATAGATATCTTTTTAAGATGAGCTATCGGAAGCTCTGCCAATCAAGAAAATAACTTTGAGAAAAGAAGGTTTCTCTATCAAGTTCTCAATGTTCTGTTCTTATCAAAACGTAAATCATCAATAGGTCATTACCTTAAATTTACAATAAGGATTTTCAGGGGTGAAGGTCACACAACCATTCTGACTGAAGTAGCCCTTGCCAGTACCCCAGTAGGCCTGTAGTTGATTCCATTTGGCTATGATGGCGTCCCGTTCGTCTCCATACAGCTGGGGTGTAGTTATGGCTGTACCCAGGTTCTCTAGACTCTGCAGGTTCTGTTGCTGCTGCTGTTGTTGCTGCTGTTGCTGGTTGACTATAAGTAGAAAAAATGGTATATTAATTTGATCAAAAGGAGTATTAAAATGTTGAATTAGCATTTTTTTTAACAAATTTTCAGTAATGTTAAGTTTTTCTGTTATTCAACTATATTGCAAGTGTTAAAGAGTCTATTGGTATATAATGTCATTTGATTGGAAATAAGTGTTAGCAGAAACAAATCTTTACATTTGTTTGGCCTTTTCCATCTGCTTTCCTTCTACAATAAGACCTCTAATGATTTGTATGCATATTCATAGTTTTATATTTACCCATAATTTGAGTTTAAAATTTATAATAAACTGTTCTAGTTTTTGAATCAGAAGAGTTCAGGTTTATCTTTCAGGGTGAATACTTTAACCTTGTAATTGACTAATTACCACCACTAAAGAGACCGGTACTTGTAGACGTTCCACCGCCCAGTAGGCCTGTCCCAGCTGTGCCACCTCCAAGACTAAATCCGGACGTACCACCTCCAAATCCTCCGAAGCCTGTAGTGCCTGTGCCTGTCCCAAAACCAGTACTGCCACCTAGTGTGAGACCTACAGGTATAATACAATATGGTTTAATCATTTTTATCAGTTGACAATTTTTTTCAGCAGATTTATATAATTAAAGTGTACCAGGGTTCAACATTAACTTTTAAACTTACATGCCCTATAGGGCAAGTGACCTTGAATTTCACAGGTCAACTTGCCATGACCTTATTTGAGTAAAATTGCAATTTTAATCAATTTATTTTAATGAAAACTCAACATGTATTACTTTAAACTAAATGGAAACTACCGGTACAGTGATTATTTCAAATATATTTGTTAATACTAGTTGAACTTCTTTGGCCCTTTTTAAAAGTTAATAAAATAAATTATATTGATCATTCATACTCCATCTCTGCTGAGTGACCTTAATGAAGGTACATGTAAACTAAACGTTGTTCTTTGAAGAAACTTGATATCCCTTCATCCCAGGCTGCTGACAAGGTATAATGCCACTAGTTATCAAGAAGTTCTTTAATGGTCTGAGTGCAGCACGTTAACAGACACTGCAACACTGGGACTTATTGATACATAACATAATGATCCAGAATAATAAAATAAATAATAAAAACCCAAACTACTATTGGCTTAACCTGGCGCCCCTCACACAGATGACTGACCATTTTTTTTAATTCTATGTCGTAGAACTGTGATGGTGTCAATGCCCCACTTGCATTTTCTGGCTTCTGACAGGTGAGATTAAGAACTTGATCATGATGTTTTGCTTTTACTTAGAACTATCGGGAATCCGGTCAAAATAGCATTAAAATAAATAACAAACATTTGAACTAAGATTATTTTGGACAAGTTATTTGTGAACAAAATACATTTACTCGACTTAAATTCAGAAGATTTATGAACTTATTGACTGTTATTTAGGCCTATACAAATTGTATACATGTACCTCCTGTGGAAGTCGTTGTCGTCCCAAATCCACCAAAACCAGAGGCCGATGTCGTTGCAGCTGATAATCCCCCTCCGAACCCAAACGATGGCGCGGATGTTGTGGTGGTCCCCCCAAATCCAAAACTTGGACCTGTTGTGCCTCCGAACGTTGGGGCAGCTGTTGTTGTTGTACCGAAACCTCCAAATGACGGTGTTCCCGAAGCGGCTGTTCCGCCGAATCCCAGAGTCGGAGCTGCTGTGGAAGGTGTTGCTGTACCAAACCCGAATGAAGGGGCTGTAGAAGCTGCCCCAAACGAGGGAGTGGCTGTGTTACCAGTTCCAAATCCACCGGTATTTAATGAGAACGCCATTGTCCTCAATTATTTGTCGTTTCAACACACAACATCTATTTCTGTGTGTGGTGTTTCCCTCCAACCAATTTTCTAACTCCAGTGACAGGAGAGTTCGACAATCTAATCCTTTGTTTATAAAATGTATAATGATGCTATAAAAAAAGAGCATTTTATTATAGAATTGGATTAAGTGTCCATCAATTGATACAATCACGGAGGTAAGTCCGGTAATGTAGTAATCAACTTTTTCAGAAATCTCCATTCGAGACTGTGCTTCTACAGAGATGTTAGTTGGGCGCAAACTAGTATAACTACTTCGACTAGACTATAAATAGAGTATCATGTTTATTATAAGATTGATATATTATAATTTCGGAACCCTGGTAAACTACGTAATTCAGTTTTTAGAGGCTGTATCCTAATGTACGTGATACACCGATGTTCAATAAACCTGAGAGATACATACTTTTTGAAAATTTGTCCTTTAATTTTGCATCGATTATAGGTTTTACAGTATTTTATACATTAGGTGCCATCAACTGTGTATCTGTAAATCAAAGTGTTAGTTAAGTATGTATGATGGTCGGTTTAAAATTAGGTTTCATTGATAAATCGGTTAGAATTTATTTTTTTTGCGAAAATTTTCCTAGCAAAAAAAAAAAATTAGACACTAGTAAAATTCTTGGCACTTCAGTTCAAAGAATAAGGTGTCAAAGAGTGGCGAAATAATATGTAGCTTTGGGGTGATGGCGGAATAACAAGACAGTAACAACAAATCAGTAATATATTCTTCATTTTGAGGATTTTAGAATAGCAATATTAATTTATTCTCAAATCGAGAGATTTTGCGTATTTTGATAAAAAGTAGCTGTACATTAATAGAACTAATGAAAAAAGATTCACACCTACAAATGGACCCCTTTAAGAATACATAGGTCTACCTTACCTGTGACGCGCATGACGGTCATAGGGAAGGTTTTCCTTATCTCGCCAGATGGGGAAAATAGGAGAAAAGGGCCCTATTGTGACTTGTGTCATAGTTTTACATCATACTGTCATTGGTCAAAGTCCATATATGTACGCGTAAGATTTTTTTAAATGCGAATAGGGAACGCGTCGTCGTGTTACTTTTTGTTTCTTGTCTGATGACCTTGAAGTCTGTATACGGCAAACAGAAATTCCTAAAATGTACGAGGTTTCTGAGCCCATTAGAAATCGGTTGAATTATGTTTTTCGATAAAACTATTGCAGGTCGATTCATCAAGTTTAGTTATAATCTATTGAATGACCATGTACCACAACCCCCAATTGTATTTCATGATGTAATGAATTTAATGTGTAGAAATGTTATGTTTAAACAGAAATTTTGGACAAAAAAATGTCATTCAGTCGGGGTCGTTTTTCATAGGAATGATGCAAACTATAAAATATCATTTTATTATATAAATTTTGATTTAGGATTAATTGGAGTGTTTTCAATCAATATGATTCCTTTGTAACCCAGAGAAAAAGCCAAAAAGATTAGGATGAGGGGCTCGCTTTGAAATTGCGGTTAAATTTATGTACGATACCAAATGTAGTACTACAACACTCCCTTTCCCAGACAGTAAAATTTTGATAATTCTCACTGTACGACTGTGATTCTACAAACATGTTATAATTTATTTACTGGTTATAACCTACATGGCTTGGTCTAGCACTAGGCCACTATAGATATATATTATATATATATATATATATATGCTTTGTCTCACCGACTTATGTTGTTCTCTAGATCTGCTGTTCTACATTAATATTATGTACCTACTGTGACATCTGAAATGACTTGCTATTTCTACAATTGTTTATCGGAACATAGGCTCTTCTGAACTCACGTTGAAGGTTTATCATATTCTGTTTCTCATATATACATTAACGATTTCCATCAATACATGCAGCACAGCACACTAAGATTATTCGCAGACGACAGTATTATATACAAAACAATATACAACAAAGATGACACAATAAAACTACATAAAGATTTGACCGCAGCAGCACAATGGGAAACAGACTGGCTAATGAAATTTTTCACCCAGATAAATGCAACCTCATCAGTGTTACACCAAAACGCAACAAAATACATCACAACTACACACTCCACACTCACACACTCGAGCAAGAAAACTCAAGTAAATATTTAGGACTAACACTACAAAAAAATACTAAAAACTAAAATGGGACATGCGCATAAATAATATCACCGAAAACACAAACAGATCACTAGGCTTTTTAAAGCGCAACTTAAAAATTAATTCACCTCACATAAAAGCACACGCATACAAAGCACTAGTCCGACCCAAACTGGAATACTGCTCTTCCATATGCGGGATCCCCAGAACACACACCAAATTCAACAGATAGAAAAAAACACAATGCAGAGCAGCAAGATACGTTCACAACAAATATCACGACACCAGTTCAGTTACAAACATGATACATCAACTCAACTGGCCAACCTTACAGACACGACGGCTACACACAAGATTAATACTTTTCTACAAAATAATACACAATATTATGGCAAGTCAATTTAACATTTATTGAAGTAGCAAGGCCTATCCCGTATTTAATCGAATTAAATAAGATATATAATAATTATATAAGATATCTTATATATATGAGATATCTTATATCTATATAAGATATCTTATATCTTTATATTTTTTTTTGACAGCGTTCATGTAAACCGCCGAAGAAGAAGACACTAAATTAAGCTTCAGTATCTATATTAAAAATCTGTAATAAAAAAAAACCCGAATTCAAAAGCAAAAATATAAAGCAACAGGTGCAAAGGGGGAGCCAGGGATGAAACTTCGCGGTCTATTTTGAGTACACACAAATAAAAACATGCACTGCATATCGGCTTTCGCGTTGGTTTTCGTCCAGATTATTATTACACTATCATGTATGAGAAACTGATATTATGTATAGGAGAAACACCGAAAACTGTAGAATAGTGACCCATAGTCAATTATAATGAATTGTTTGAGGCCCGTAAGAGCCGAGAACTATTCATTATCTTGACTATTAAGTTGTTTCTCATACTTATAACAAGGCACCGAATGCCACTGGTATTCTCTACTTTTACACTGGCTATTCCGCAGCTCGAGGTAAACCCATACAATACATTGAGATTAATTCATGATGATGTTAGCCCTGCAGGTAGGGCGTTAGAATTGTACCTGCTGCCCCTATTGCATGATCGTAAAAGGCGACTAAATTAAGGATCTTATCTTTTCTCTTCTTCCTAACTAACTTTGTTCTTCCTAGCGTCTCCCTTGACACCGCCTCACTTTTGGCCTTGAGTTGAGCGTTCGCCCCTGTGAGGAAGGCTCTGGGTTCTGTCCCCTGGCCGAGACACACCAAAGTCTATAATAGTGGTAGTTTCTGCTCCTGCTTAGCGCTCGGCATACAGGGAGTGGGACGACTGGTTCGTCCGTTATCAGTATAATGTGACCGGGTGGGGTGTGTTGCTTGGTGTCTACGGTGGCATGCTTTAGTGATATAGCACTATAAAAAGGGCAACAGTTCCACTATACAAGAAGACACAACATGAATATACTGCAGTCTCCCAAAACACACCTCGCACAACATACCCGCAACACATCGCATACATGGGAGGCCGTCCTTATATGACCAAAGCTGTGTACAAACAAACAATTATTCATGATGCAGTTCAGTACCTCGCTAAGAGAGGATGTATCATGACTTGCATACACTTTTTTGGAAGATCGGTCCATGCACAGGGTATTAAATGGTGCTCACACTGAAACATTTATTCAGTTTAGTTTTCACTGTTCAACATGGAAGATCATAATAATTATATTTAGCTCTGCATGCAGTTTTGAACCCAGCACTGATGATTTTTGGATATAAAGTTTTTAAGTGATTTGGACCAAGAACTTTTTTTCCATACAGCACAAGGAACGGTTTAAATTTGGAGAAAATGTTACACAAGCTCTTGCATCATAAGTATAAGCCTGCCTCGAAATTGTACTGGGAAATCCATTCCGTGATATTTAAGACTAGTTTGGAAACACAAAAGCTTGATGTATTAAAAACGCCCTATAAGTATGTGTACATGTACATGTACACAGAAAAGTGAAATAACGTGGCACAATAATATTGCGTTTCATGAGAGCATTTCTGGGGAATTATTGTCTCCGTGAAAAGTGTTGTGATGTGAGTGCGGAATACAAATTGATTTGGATGGAGAGATGAAAAACAGACATTTGGAAATATTACAAAGCATCCGGGATTTCTTCTTGACGGAAAATTAAACTGTTTTCTAATGGAATTCCATCTGAATATTCTTAATATTAGAAAACTACCATGTTCCTTCTGGGTCTAGGTTTATTAAAGTGAATTCGTTTGCGAGTTATGGATAAAGTTGCCATGAAAGAAATGAAGATATTTATTTAAGATTGAAGTGATCGAATTTGTATAAAAATAAAGATAAAAGTACAAAAACATCAAGACAAGTACATTGGATTTATCTTTTATAAAAAAAATGCTTGTTGTTGCGTGGAATTATAGTATTGTTTGTCACTTTAATGTTTTGTTCCCTAAGGAATAGGAATATAATGATATTTTAGGCCTATTCATGCTATTCGATGTCTATTTCCAAAACATATCTGCTGACTTTTCCTTAGTTATGTTCACAAGTCATGGTTACCTTTCCCATGGAATAGTTCATAAACTATTCCACAGAAAACGTAACTATTCCATTGTAATAAGTGATAATAGTAGACTTTGTTTCAACTATATCTCAAGCTACAACAAAAGATGACATCGCAGCCATGCTTAAAGGACATATATTTACAGTGTTCTCTTCGACGTGATTGTGGAAATAAATTAGGTGTAAACACAATAGCGACCATAGTTTGTTCTAATCATCAAACCAGGGGTGTACAGGGATGTTTGCTAGGTAAATGTAAGGTTAAGCGATACAAGTTCCAAATACGGATGTCTTTCTTGCTCGAAGTACGAAGTATACAATCCTAGGTTGTTCCGTCCGTCCTTGGGAAGCTATCGTATAGTTTTCTAAGGTCGAGTACTTGTACTTGGTTATACACAATGCAAATTGTTTTCAGCGGATTTTCGCAACACCAGACAAGATGGATTTTGGACATTTTACAATGTAAACTCAGACCTACATGTACATATTACAAAACACCACATTCTGAAAGCTGACTGCCGTATATTCCTCTAAACATATGGTTTTAGCCAATGAAAACATATTTTCTCTGATTTTCATACAGACTTGTGTCGGTATTGTAAAAAAAGGTATTGTAAAAAAAAAAAAAAAAAAAAAAGAATTTGCCGGAAGTGTTTTATTTGACTCTCAAAAATAAGATAGAGGTAAGAGTAATCACCTCGGTTTCTCATGGCTCATGGTAATTTGCTTGTTCGGCCAACTTTTAAACCTTTGAACCCTAAAATTGACGTGTAACATTAAATACCAGACTAAGGAATATGACAAAGGCCATCGTTAGAATAACAACTCAGATTGCTAACAATCAAACCAACACATTGAAAAAGTACGTAGTGTACCTTTAGTAAAGCGTACGGGTCATGTCGACTTCTGTTGTTTTGTTAAGGAAGGATAAGATATTATTATACTCTATATTACTAATGATATCGGATTTGGTAGAAATGTTTTGAAGTTAATTTTATGTATTGAAAGTTCCGAGAATAAAAAAATCCATTTCGCTCTCTAAGATTAGACAGGTGCTCGAAGTTTGATCTGCTGACCACGTATATATCAAGCTACATTTGTGAAATTCAGGTTAAACGCTATAATGCTGTTTTATTGCAAATGTTACATGAACGAACAACAGAAATGAGAAACCAGCAGCTAAATTCAAAACACAATTTAATTATATATACAATATTATACAGAGATGGTTTACAATATCTAAAGTAATTGGTGGTGGTACAAGAGTAATACGATGATTTAAAGTGTTACTTATCTGTATGCGAATGTCCTGGTATAATCCTTGATCCTTCCAGGTTTCAAATTAACAATAATCACAAATCCACGAGGAAAATGAATGTCCACAGATGATTTGTAAAGTTCCAGACAATATGAATAAATCCACACAAAGTGTTGTAATAATCCACAGATAAAGTCACAATAGCTCTCCCAATAGAATCTAATATGGCACTGTACAATTCTTGATATGTCTCATTACAGGTCTCATTACAGTTCGAATTAGCCTCGGACAGCTCGAGTATATATATAGCTAAACCCTAGTTCAAGAATATTGGAGAACCTTATACTTCTAGAAATATCTAACTAAAAACAGTGAAAAAATAATCACACAGAACTTTCTGGAAATAAATCATTCTAGATCTCTACTTATAATCAACATGTTTACAAACATATTTGTTTATACATGATAATATTCTAGAAAGTTCTATCACCTAGATTAATGATATGACCTTTATAGGATGTATTGATAATAAAGCTATAGGAGTTATCTCCCTTATCTAATAACTACATGTATTTAGTGTCATACATAACACAAATTCTTGCTTAAAATTGACATCTTGATTGAAATATCTCCAAATATTAAAGATGTTAGGTCGATGAAATCCAAATCAGGTGGAATCAGAAATGTGACTATATGTTAAAATCCTTTGGCTGCAGAGATAACCACCATATATACTGAAGATATTTTGATGACGGAGAAGGGGGTGTTGAGGCTTCGTTATGATAATATATCTGAACAAGTTAATTATTTACGTTTTACACAATGGAAGCAGAAAGGGGATGCACACTTTTCAATACAATCGTGAAATGCAATTCTAATGCTCAATTAGTTCAATTCCAAGTGTAGTTTATTAATTGTCACAAATGCTCATATTGTTTGACATACAAAATCATAATACAATCAGAGAAGATAATCACATAATAGAAGTTTAATGTCAAGCTTAGTGACAACCAAGCAAGGTTAGGGGTTCCACATCAATCCCGTCTCTTGTGATTCCCGTTTGCCATTCAGAACTTAAGATTTTGTGAGTAAGGTAATAAACATAATTTTATATAAAAGTTGCATGTTTGATGTGAATATGTTCGGTTATTTTCATTCAGAGTAGTATTTTATACATGTACCATCCTCGTAACTTCAGGGGGTTACTTTTACTGTTATTCTATCCACCCCTGGACTATCTCATAGTAAAAATGAACGCAAGTCAGGAAAGGAAACTGATCAAACATAGGCCTGCAGGGATTTTCTTGGAAGAGTACAGAGAGAGCGGCACCCAACTTCAAAGCAACACAGCCAACCACAGTGTACCGTTATTTGAATCCTTTGATGCACAGTACTGGAGTATCGATGATTTTATACCAATTAGTTGATTTTGACGGCCTTGAACTTGAATTCTTGTGGATAGTTAACTACCCCCGATATAGGTTTTGTCGGCGGCAATCGTTTGTCATCTTCAGGAAGAAGTTTGAATGTTTGAACCAATGACGTCAAGAACAGGAAAAGTTCCATCCTCGCTAGACTTTCTCCAAAACATACTCTTCTTCCTTTACAAAAGAAGATAATTGAGTGAATTATCAGTTTATTTTTTTAAAGTTATTGAATTTGATATAATGCCCCCTCTTCCACTCAAACGTTGTACGATGTGGCAAGCAGACATGGACACATAAAACTAGGTTACAAGTAATTGAGATCTGCTATGGTTTTGGTTTTTGTTGTCATTGTAGACGAGTCCATTGACAAAATCAGTTTAACAATTGGATTATTGTACATTGTTTAGCTTTCTGATTCTTTATAAAGGTACAGTATTTATCAAATATAACAAATAATATCTAAAAAGAATTCAAAAGAATTCAGCAAGTTAATTCAATGTCATGTAGTTGTATAACGAAGGTATGCTGTTTTGTCCCTAGCTCGACAAAAAAAAAAACCCAAAAAACCCCCAAAAAAACCCAGATATTTTTCCTTAGCATCAAATTGATAACACTGAAAAGTATTGGACAAATCATACCCGTATCTATTGAGATACTGAAAATATCATAATGTTATATATTTATATTATAGATATCATATTAAATATTATGACGCTCTTAATTACTAAAAGTAACTGATGTTCACCTAAAGAAAAAGCCAGAACGGTATGTTCTTTTCCGTTTAGTTTTCCGTCTTCGCCGATGAATCTCTCTGGATTGAAGGTATGGGGATCTTCAAACAATGATTCCTCAAACAGAGACGACTCAAGATTCGGGACCACAAGGTCTTCCTTTCGTATGGTGTAGCCCCTAAATACGGTGTCGTGTTTGACTCCATGAATTAAAGAAAATGGTACTAAATTGGCCATGCGTAAAGTCTCGTGAATGAACGCTTCGGTGTATGACATTTGCGTTTTATCTGCAATAGAAGGAACACGTGACGATCCGATGACGTTGTTAATTTCATGACGTAATTTGATCTGCACGTGCGGGTGGCGAATTAGAAACAGTATCGCCCACTTTATTGTCGTAGACGTTGTCTCGGTCCCTGCGACAAACAAACCATTCACGACCTTTGTCAAGTTTTCATCTGAAAGTATTCAAAAGTGATTAAAATATTATTGAACAAAAGTAACAAAAATATCCTGTAATGCTATATAGGCCATGGGCTAGGTGGGTCCCACATGCAACCCCCCCCCCCCCCCCCCCCCAAAGCTCCGAACCAATATTTTTCTTAACCCTTTATGATCCAGTGATCACAAATCAAAATGTTATCATTGCATAAGTTAGGATGAACTTCCGGTTATGACGTCATCAAGATGGCCGCCATCTCGAATTTCACTAAAAAATGAAAATAGTCTAATGTACGCAAGAAATGAAAAAATATAAGATGATTTTAAGCTCAAAAATGGTGTTTTTTCAGCAAATTTTTTCCTATTTGGATTGACACAGCAAAAATGTTTCCCAACAACAAATTATTTGTAATCCGTTATTTGATCTCTTATCAATCAGTAAAAAACTCCAACAAAAACAAAAAATATGTAGAAATGCAAAGGAGAATTATTTGTTATACCCTCATTAGGTATACAAAACATCACCAGGTGCGTATAATGGGCATATGCTATTTTTCGAACTCCAAACCGCTGACGTTGACCAGCGTCTCAATAATAATTATTACAGCACAACACCTACTGATAGAGTAACAAATGTAACCTAAGCCTGTGTTTCCGTTTATATCATTAACAGTTTCCAGAGCGTTTTGTGTCTTTGAATATGAGAACATTCATTTTTTATTTCCTATGCATAGCATAAGCAAAATGTTAGATGGTTACTACAGTGTCACATATATCTTTCACTGGTTCTTAATGATAACCATTATCGTTATGCGTGCTTTCTCGCCAGAGTGTCGTCTTCGATCTCGATGACCTGATGTGATATTACATTACCGGGTTACTATCGTGGTTCTAACTTGTCAACCGCCCATGGTAAGAGTTAACATCAGAAACATTTTGTTCACTGTCTGGTTCTTAATGATAACCATTATCACTGTGTGTGTGCTTTCACGCCTCACTGCTCTATCTAATGAAGAGACTCGGCATTGTCTGGTAGCTTGTAGTCCGAATCAGAGTAATCGAGATATCAGTATCAAATTCGTGGAAAACCAGAGCGCCGTCTTTAATGTCGATGAGCTGACGTGACACTACATTACCAGTGTTGTTCTAGCCTGTCATCTTTCATGACCATTCCATGGCCAGAGTTCATATCAGGAACAACAGGTTCAATGATGTGGGATCTCCCTCAGATTCTAACTATCGTATATGCTGTTTCAGACTTCTCCGGCATAATGGAAACTACACCAGATCCACATTATTCGAATGGTGGAATTGGTTTCCTTAGCTCATAGCTCCATAATTTGTATGAAGTACTATTCATCAATCTCGTGGACCATCGTGCGACCATAAATGGCACAGGTGATATCATCGAGGTCATTAATGAGGCCATAAATGTTAAATGTTTTCCATTGGTCTGACTTTTCCCACTCCCTTGAAGGTGCTGGTCGTGTCACATCTGGTGCATGTGTAAAGAGACCATTGGAGACTCTCCAGAAAAAGGTTCTCTACAGTGCTTTCCAGACTTGGCAAATAGTGGAACTTCACTGCAGGACTCATTTATGACCTCAAAGAATCCAACTAAGCCATCTATGGTCACTGAAGGTCCACAAGAATGAGGAATTGTGCTTCATACGAATTAAGGAGAACCAGCTCAACCCTTCGCAGAATGTGATCTGCTGATCTGCCGGGGAAGTCTGGAACATCATATTCGATATGTGAATCACTAGGTTGGAAACAGAAAGAGCTCCCACATCCCTGAAACCGATGATTCTTATGTTACCTCTGGCCATGGATGGTTGACAAGTCGGCAAACCGGTAATGCAATGTCACATCAGCTCATCAGCGCATCGCCATCGAAGACCAAGAACTAGTGAAAGAAATATGTGACACTGTTAAGTAATCATATGACATTTCCTTACGTTATACACAGGGAAATCACTGGATGTGCTCATTCTAAAAGGCATAAAAACGTTTCGGAAAGTGTCATGGTATTTACGGAATGACAGAATTACCTCAGTTTTAATTTGATACCATATATCTATAAGTTGGCGTTTTGCTGTGATAGTTCACTTTGAGACGCTACTTAGATGTTCAGCGAACTTTAAATTCAAATTTGTTAAATTTTAAATTTTCAATAGCCAATGATATATTCAGGAAATTCGAAGACACTAGGAATCTGTAGTGTCGGCGGTTTGGGAAAATAACAATCATATGCCTTGAATGCGCAAACGGTGATGTTTTGTAAACCAAATGATGGTATAACAATACTTCTCTTTTGTATTTCTATATATTTTGTTGTTGTTTTTACTGGTTGACAAGAGATCAAATAACTGATTACGATCAATAATAATTGCTGGGAAACATTTTTGCTGCGTCAATCAAAATATGAAAAATTTGCTGAAAATTACCATTTTTGAGCTTAAAATGTTTTATTTTCATTTCCTACGTACGTTAAATAAATGAACGATGAAAAATATCAATGTTATGACTATTTTTCTTTTGTTGTTAGTGAAATACAAGATGGCGGCCATCTTGATGACGTCATAACCGGAAGTTAGTATTGCTATCAATAATTCTCTCTTGCCAACACTTGGTAACACCATTGTACTGATTACACTGCGAAAAGAGAATCCTAGTCACATGTACATTTATAGTATCCTAGTTACATGTGCATTTATAGTATCCTAGCCACATGTACATTTATAGAATCCCAGTCACATGTACATTTATAGTATCCTAGTCACATGTACATTTATAGTATCCTAGTCACATGTACATTTATAGTATCCCAACCACATGTACATTTATAGTATCCTAGTCACATGTACATTGATAGTATCCTAGTCACATGTACATTTATAGTATCCTAGCCACATGTACATTTATAGTATCCTAGTCACTCACATGTATACACATGTACATGTACATATAGAATCCTAGTCACATGTACATTTATAGAATCCCAGTCACATGTACATTTATAGTATCCTAGTCACATGTACATTTATAGTATCCCAACCACATGTACATTGATAGTATCCTAGCCACATGTACATTGATAGTATCCTAGTCACATGTACATTGATAGTATCCTAGTCACATATACATTTATAGTATCCTAGTCACATGTACATGTGGCTAGTATATCTAGTCACATGTACATTATAGTATCATAGTCACATGTACATTGTAGTATCCTAGTCACATGTACATTTATAGTATCATGTCTAGTACACATGTACATTGTATAGTATCTATAATAGTCAATCACATGTGACTAGACTATAGTACATGTGACTAATATATATAACATGTACATGTGATATAGTACATGTGGCTAGGATCTAGTACATGTCACATAATGTACATTTAGGTAGTATCCTAGGATACTATAAATGCCATTACTAGTGTACTATAATGTACATATAGGATACCTAGTCACATGTACATTTATAGTATCCTAGTCACATGTACATTTATAGTATCCTAGCCACATGTACATTTATAGTATCCTAGTCCATGTACATTTATAGTATCCTAGCCACATGTATATTTATAGTATCCTAGTCACATGTACATTTATAGTATCCTAGCCATATGTACATTTATAGTGGTATCCTAGCCACATGTACATTTATAGTATCCTAGTCACATGTACATTTATAGTATCTAGCACATGTACATTGTTAGATCCTAGTAATGTAAATTTATATGTATCCTAGCCATATGTACATTTATAGTACCCTATCCACACAGACATTTATAACATCATAGTCACATGTACAGGACATTTATATATCCTTTTTATATACAGAAAAAAAATTTAGAAAGAAACGTATTTTCGTTATTATCCTCAATCTCAAAAGATAAAATTAAGATTCTCCTTCTCCTTATGTAGATAAAAAAAACTATTTGAAAGTAAATTTATGTAAACTAAAGAGCGAAACAGAATTAACTTTTATTTTCAAATAAAATAGGTTTGAATACAACACCACAAAGGCTACAATCTTAATTTTGTCCAATCAGGGCTCTTTATTTTGTTACAGTACCATGACAACAAAGTCTTAAATCGTAAATTTCAACCAATCAGAGTCGCTCATTTTGTTACCATGGAAATCAAGCATTTCTAAAGTGTTCCTATGTTATTCAGCATACTTAATAACCCATATATATATATAATTTCACTTAAATCTGACAATAGTTAAATTTCCACCAATCAGGGGCCTCCATTTTGTTACCATGGCAACCAATCTTTTTGAAAGTGATACCATGATATTCAGCATACTTTGAAATCCCTTTGTACTAATTTTCATTTAAATCTGACATCATCTAAATTTCAGTTAATCAGAGGCCTCCATTTTGTTACCATGGCAACCAATATTTTCGAAACTGTTACCATTATATTTAGCATCCAAAATTATAACTACATCTATACTACGGTGGCTGATTTGTGCCCTTTTCGTCTTTTCGCCCCGAAAAGACGAAATTTAACCATCTCTGTATCGCGTGTTTTCGAGGCGAAAAGACGAAAAGACGAAAAATAAAACACGAAAAGATAAAAGTCATGCGCGCTTATTAGCGACTTTTATTCTCGTCTTTTCGCCTGCAAAAATCTCGTCTTTTCGTCTTTTAACACACCTTAATTTTCATCTTTTCGTCTTTTCGCCCCGAAAAGACGAAAATTAACAAACCTTAAATTGCGAAAAGACGAAAATTAACAACATTAATTCTCATCTTTTCGTATTCTGGTCCGGTGTGGAAGCCATTTTGAAATCTTTTTATCTTATTGACTTAATTGTTCAATATGGAAGCATCAAAGTAGTTTATGATAACAATCGTTTTATTAAATTGATAAGTATTACCAGGTTCTTCATCAAAAACTAAGATTAGAAGTGTTAAAACAGGAGTAAACATGTATGGTTTACAGCAGTTACGTAGATTTCTCACATGTGCCAATAACAAGTTCATCATTCCGCAAATCTATTAGCCTGATTGATACATTTTTTAAAATTCATTAATATCTTTATTTTTGTGTTCTTATCGCCTTATTTAGTAATAAACCTTATCAAAAAATTGTCGTGTAGATGCTAGGCATATAATGAACTTAAATTGCTAAAAATAGCACTTATAATGTCAGGAGTTGCCTGCAGTACACAAATTGAAAAAAAAGTGTCGGCGGGTAATATTTGAAAGCGTTTGAACCGCGGATCAACTTGTTAACAAAATTATTTTGAAAGACAACTCGTGACGACTTTGACTCTAAAGTAAGCACTTGTACCAAGAAATTGCTCAAATACTGTTAATTATCACAGTCAGTCAGTAGGTACAATGTACTGTATATTATTTGAAAAGACATTTTGACTACATACATGATATGGTCTTCATCATAATTGTTCTTTAGAAATAACATGATAATCTCCGTCGTGTATGAAAGATGACAAAGTAAATCTGTAGTGTAGACGGTTTGTTGCGTGGACATTAACAAAATATACTCGTTTATTGATAAGTCAAGATAAAAAAATTCACATAGAATCTAGGCTAGTAGGTAATAAAACATGTTTGCTTATCATGATAGTCAGGGGAGAACCCCGATATTGAAATTACTTTGTATAAGCAATATTAAATTTGATATCGATAGTATTACATTTTACCGACAAATATTATTTAACTTGCCTAGGTCTAAATCAAAGTTTTTGATTACATTTTGCACCAAGTCACTTGTGCCTTAAATTGATAAGCATTAAATTACAAATTATGGACCTTTGTTATGGTTACATATGCAGTGTCAAAAGAATTATGTTAATTAGAAGAAGAACGAAGGCCATAGGACAATGTTGGGTAATGACGTTACAGAAGGAATATAAACACGATGTTCTAAAAATGGAAACAACGAGTTGATATCCTATATATCGAACCCCATCGAATAGAAGGAAAACAGAGTATATATAATATTGGACAATATAATACAAAGTGCATGCATATACAAATGTACCTATATATATATGTGTGTGTGCTATACTGCAATGATATACGGGTGAGACCGCCTTGTTTTACAGCTTACACTGGATGAAATTTCGGAAGAGTTTGGGATTGGCTCACCTAAAACAGCGATTTGAATTGAATTCCATATGTTAACTTATTTCACCAAATGTTTAGGTATGTATGTATAGGAGAAACACCGAAAACTGTGGAATAGTCAAGATAATTAATTGTTCGAGGCCCGTTAAGGTCGAGAACTATTCATTGTCTTGACTATTCCACAGTTAGAGGTGTTTCTCATACTTACAACATGGCACAGGATATCACTGGTGCTCTCCACTATTACACTGGGTATTGTTCAACTCTTCAACAGCTCCAGGTAAACCCTTACTACCTATTTAAACCTTGAGACCTATTCATGATTCATTTATTTACCTCGCTCGGAGAACAAGAATCATGATTTGCATGCTTTTTTAGAGAGTTCCATGCACAGGTACTATATGTACTCACACTGAAACATTTACTCAGTTTACTTTTCACTGTTCAACATGGAGGACATTAAATATGTAGCTCTGTATATGCAGATATAAATTGGAAGTGATTTCAGTAAAAACCTTTTCACATGCAACACACGCCTTAGAGCGAAGTTTAGAATGAAAAAACAACCAAACAATCCCCAATGTTTTAGATATATACACAAAATAGTGAAATCATGTTGCAAAAGAGTGTTATTTGAAAGTATTCCTTGGGAATTATTATCTTCTTGAAAGGTGTTGGGATGTAAATTTGTTTGAATGGTGCAATTTCTATGGAATATGAAGTGATTTGGATACACAAAATATGGAAAAAGAGCATCCTCTCCGAAGATTTAATGAATGAGGATGTATTTCTGATTACATGCTAAGCTATTATCATCTGAGTCACTACATTCACCTTCAACTGTGGAATAGTTTACAAACTATTCCACAGCAAAAGGTAACTATTCCACAGTAGTTGGTGATACATAAATGTAATAGTAGACTTTGCTCCGACTATACCTCAAGCTATAACAATAGATGACATCACAGCCATGTTTTAAAAATAAAGTCGGGTATGGATATTGTATAGTTTCATTATTCATTGATTTGGTGTGCATTTTACGCCTTTCGAATTTTTTTCTTTGTTAAAATGAATATTTAAACAAAAGATTCCGTTCAAAATCTGAAAAATGACTCAAATATAAAGTAGACGATCTATATAAATGATTAATGAAACAAAGGATGACCCATTTTGACATATTTATGACTTCAAGGTAGTTTATGGCAAATGAACACGAATATTTCAGGCCCTTTGGGCCTTTTTGATATGACAAAAGGAAAAAGAAGTCTTATTTTAAAGGTTAACTAGTAGTACTTTCGATATACAAACTTTAAAAAAATTTGGGCTGTAGGCAGTTTTTATGGGATTTTAATATTAGCTTTCAGCACCTTACTTTTTTTACATTTAACGAAGTTATTTGTTCTTGAAGGTAACCATTAATCGTGACTTCTCCGCTAAAAATATTTGACGTTACATTTACCTTTTTATATATATATATATTATCCATTTGCTGACTGAGCTTGAGATCAACATGTGTTGTTATACCTTCTATCATGTATATAAATACGAAATAAGCTCCATTACAAGTCTATAATTATGATGTTTAGTAGCAAATGAAATAAATGCTATGATTTTAGTTTTGAAATAAAATATAACAAAGAATGTTTTCATAAATATGTGATAATCAATAATAATTAAACTAATTTGCAGAACACTGAACGATAGAACAAAGTGATGTTTGGTCTGGTTCTGTTTGTTAATCACCACATACAGACATATGACGAGAAATAATGAGTACCGCAATGATCATCTGAAATATTGGACTTGTTTTATTATAGAATAGTATAGGAAATAAAGTAAAGATATAACAAAGTTATTTGCACTTAGAGGTAGACATTCATTATAACGTCATGATTTTTTATGCAAAATCTACATCCGCTGAAAAAAACCCATTTGGCGTTACATTTACAAATACATGGCGTGATACCCGCAAGAAGAGATACGTCACATGGCGTTATGGAAATACAAAATACATACCGTCCAGGTAATCTGTTTTCCCCTGCGTCATTTCCTCTAAGATAAAAGCATCAATAAAATCTCTGATGTTGTCTTTATGGAATGTTGCCCGGTGTCTGTCTATTTGGTGTTGCAGGAAGCGATTTGTATTCTGGTAATTCGTAGACAATGCTTCGAGTTTGGTTACATCACCAGGGAGAAATCTAATAAACAGCAAACATTCGGTATAAATCACATGAGTAAGAAACTATTCTTCCACAAGCAAAAGGTTGCATTCCCTTCTAAGTGAAAGCTTTACATTTACATGCAAAACAATTTGGTTTGATTTCAATTCAATGTCCGATCAACATGTTTAGGGTGGTTTTCAATGAATGTGTGAATTTGTGTGAATGTGTCGTGCACGTGCACACACACACACACACACACACACACACACACACCACACACACACACACACACACACACACACACACACACCACACACACACACACACACAACACACACACACACACACACACACACACACACACACACACACACACACACACACACACACACACACACACACACACACACACACACACACACACAGTTATAAACAAAGATTGAATTTAGGTATAATAATTGATTTCAAAACTACAATTCTTCCAATAGGAGTAAGGAGTCTCCTTGACCAATGCCCAAGGATATTTTTTATATTAGTTTGCACTTTTGTGTAATTTATACTAGTCATTTCATCTTAATTAACTGAAAAATCAATACCAAGTAAATTAAATCTTGTTTCACCCCATTTAAGTTTCCATCTATGATGGTATACGTCAGCACTGATTTTTTTCTTCCCAATCCAAATAACTTTAGTTTTGTCATTATTGACTTTCAAGCCAGAGATCTTACCAAAAAAATCTAACACATTCAGAGTTTCATTGAATGAGTACTGCGATCCGTCTAAAATAATTGATGTGTCATCTGCAAACTGTGAGAGTTTATGGTCTTTTTGATAAACTTTTTTGCCCTTGATATTTCTGTTATTTTTTATGAGAATAGCTAGCACTTCAGCAACAAGTGAAAAAAGGTATGGGGAGACAGGATCACCGTGTCTGCAACCTCTTTGTATATTAAAAAATTCTGATAGAAAAGAATTTTGTGTAACTGCTGAAAATATATTATTACATAATGTTTTAATCCATCTTTTGGTGCTTTCTCCGAAATTAAAAAAATCTATTACTTTATGTAAAAAATCCCATGAGACCGAATCAAAAGCTTTTTCAAAATCAATAAAAATTAAAAGTCCAGGGATATCATTTAATTCTGAATAATTCATAATGTCGTAAATGAGTCTAGTATTTTCTCCAATATAACGTTCGTTTAAAAAACCTGTCTGAGTTTCCGATATTAAATAATCTAAAACTGACTTTAGCCTGTTTGCTATGCAAGCTGATGCTAATTTATACACTACATTCAGCAAAGTAATAGGTCTCCAATTTTTTAAGAAATGTCTAGCTTTATCTCCCTTTGGTATGCAGGTGATAATACCCTGTCTTTGTGTAATTGAAAGTTCACCCTTGGTGTAGCCAAAATTTAGTGATCTAATAATGAAACATTTTAAATTTATCCAGAAAAATTTATAAAATTCGCTTGTAAAACCATCAGAGCCAGGCGATTTACAGTTTTTCATGTTCTTAAGGGCAGATAGTACTTCTGTCTCCGTCAATGGTCCCTCTAGTTTTACTTTCTGGTCATTACTTAACTTCATGAAATCAAATCCTGATAAGAGGTGATCCAGATCAACATCTTCAATGGACCCCGAATGATCTGAATACAATACTTTATAAAAATTCTGAACTTCGTCAAGAATCTGTTTCTGATCCGTTAAAATATCACCATTGTCTTTCTCTATTTTACAGATTGTTTTATTGATATAATTATAATTTTCCAAATTACAAAAATATTTAGATGGTTTTTCGCCTTCTTCAAGTCCTTTCATTTTAATCTTTCTAATATTCTCTAATTCATTTTTTTTCTTCATACGTTTCTGGATTAGATACCCAAAATCATTTTTTTCAAGTAATTCTATTTCAGTTATTAACTTTTTTTCTCTTTTATCTCTTTCTTTTTTCTTAAATGATGAATGTGAAATTGTTACTCCCCTGATCTCTAAAAGTAAAGTTTCAAAAAACAGTTGATCATCAATACATAATTCAAGGTCAGAATCTGGTATATTTTTAATATCGTTATTATACATATCAGAAGCATATTGTATTTTAGTTTTGTATATTGCATCTTTAACTTTTTGCACATATTCCTGATCATGTAAGAGATCATTGTTGAATTTCCATAGGCCTTTGCCTCTAACAAAATTATTTAGTTTAAGATCTAATGATATAATAGAATGGTCTGATCTGTATCCTGCATGAATGTTTATTTTATCAATTAAATTTAGGAGGTTATCTGAAGTGAGGAAAAA
Organism: Argopecten irradians; assembly: GCF_041381155.1. NCBI lineage: Eukaryota > Metazoa > Mollusca > Bivalvia > Pectinida > Pectinidae > Argopecten > Argopecten irradians. Next base: position 13,289,350 of record NC_091140.1, on the reverse strand, counting down.
GTCTAATCTATCCTGTTTTATTGGGTTTTTCTTCCTCCATGTATATCTTCCAGACTTCCAAATTTCACCCACGTGTTTGTAAACTGGATATGGATATTGCTTTCTGTCATAGTTTCAGCCGATTTTCATCTTGAAGTGGGCGTTTTTTCCTTGCTTTTTGTGTGCCCGATATCACTTCCGGTGACGTAGGTTGTCCCCATTGTGTTAGTGGCAACAAAGCAAGTTTGGGTTCATCAGCAATTCTCTCTCTTGTTATCCGTTTCCGATTCAGAACTTATACTGATGTGCATTTTATTAAAGTTTATTTTGTAAGTAAGGCAATAAACATACTTTTATGTGAAAGTCACATGTTTGATGTGAACTTTGTTAGATTATTTCATTCAGAGTGCTAGAAAACATTTATCTTAATATTCTGATTTATTTATATTATCCTTGATACTTCAGGGGTTGCCTTTACTGTCATTCTATCAATCCCGGGACTATCTCTTAGTAAAAGTGAAGGCAGTTCTGGAAAAGAAACTGCCTGCCACAAACAATATCCTTCATAAACTAAACCATAAACTAAATATTTTCGTATTTTCTTTCCCTTTCTCCAACTTACGTTTCTTTTTCACCACAAAAACTATGACATAATCTTGAACTAGATGAAGCTAATAATTATTTCTTAGATGTATAATACCTACCTAACCACTGGGAAGAATGTTACGACGATCGCTTTGGAGAGTAATTTAACATGGTTATCGATCATCCACATAAGCTTCTGGAAGTTTTCGTCGTCATGGGCGTATCTCTCCCCAAAGACAATGCTACAGATAACGTTAGAAACACTTATCTGTGCAACTCTTCCTAATGCAAATGCCTCTCCGTTATGCTCTCCGATCACATCCAGAAAGACGGATACCTCTTCGAGAATTTTATTCTCCATAGATCTTTTTCCAAATCCGAGTTCTCTAAGCGCTCGCATTGAAAATGTTCTTGTATTCTTCCAAAACGCACCCGAACAGCGGACTAGACCTGCCAAGGAATAACTAATAAGATAATGATTTAATGTGTTAAATGCAAAACAAAACGAAAGAAAAAAAATACCCACAAACATCATAAAATGGTCAAATGTAGACAAAACATTTATATTTTTAAAACCTTAACATTATTAAAATGAAAATGGAGTGGTTTCATGAAAGTTAGCGTTGGACGACCGCCACTAAAATATTTCATATCGTCTAAACAAATAACACACCTTTGTCATTGCTTGTTTTCATTGATACATAGTCAGCTGTTGGTCTCTCCGAGAAGACGTCAGCTTGCTTCACAAACGCCTCTTTTAAAGCCTCGTAGCCATTGATGACCACCATACGTCTGCTGCCTAGCTGTAAGCTGAACACGTCGCCATATTTACCTCGTAGTTGGTGAAATAACTTTGATCTGTCACTAGATATGAACAGTGGGAAGTTTCCAACGACTGGGTATCCTGGCGGTCCGGGGGGACCGTTGTTAGGGACATGGAAGAGTTTCAGAAGAAACAGGACAGTGACTATACACAGAGCTATTGTCAGCGGATCCATACTGAATGGTGATTTGACACGTTAAGAACATGTATGTATGGACACGGCTCTCCAAACACTACTTTGATAACAACAGAGCGAATAAAATTAAACTAGTTTCTTCACAATGTGACGGTGTAGCACAAGATAAAGAAAACTCTAGCTATATATGTAGTTGCGTTATCTCTGCCTATTATAAAAATGTTATCCTTCAACGATGAGTTTAGTGATGACCTCATATGAACTGTTGATAACAGATGACACAGTTAAGACTGCAAGTTCATCCCACAGAATATGATATTTGTAATAAAGACTACCTTATTGAACTGTTGGTAATAGATGACACAGTTAAGACTGCAAGTCCGTCCCACAGAATGTGATTATAAGACAAAGTGTCAATATTCAGGTCGACTGAAATGCCATATATGAAAGAGACAAAGTCGCAATTTCCATATATGGTAATACAGTCGACCTGATATTCTACATCCTGAACACATCGGAGTTTTCAATGGTATAATTGTAGATTCCCGAGGAGTTCCGGATTACATATTCAATGGAGCGACACCTGGTTACTCCTGAAGGCTGAACATACGATAACATGTATTGAAATAAATTATCTCATATAAGTAGCTATCTCATCTGGAAGTTGGACGCTACGAAAACATGACCGTGATATCTTTGTTATACCTTAATTAAACGAGATTAATAATTTGATATACTGTATGCGACGTAAAAATGGATTATGACGTCATTATTAACCAACAGGTTAATGGAGGAAACTGCATAAATACATGGCCATCTCACAAAAAATATTCCACAACTCCTTCTTTTCCTAATTAACTTACATTATATGTAATAATAATAATAAAAATACTGTAAGACGTATTTTCATAATTCCAATTGTTCTGAAATCAGAACGATGTTTTAAGTGTTCCAGCAAAATCAATGTAGTGTAACTTACTTACTTTTGGAGAAAATCGACTTTTTGTGTCCCTATTTCCCTGATGCAAATATTTACTGTTGCCATACTTGGAAGGTCTTTATCACTACCGTGTTTATTCCCGTTGAAAAAAAGCGCTCTGACGCCCTTCGCGGGTTAAGTTCATTTTACGAATTAAAAGTCAACAAAGGAAGCGGAACAATATCAAGAAACAATGTATTTTTAGCACTGATATCGACATAAGTCGGGCACAGAACTCGATTCCGGACAATAAGAATTTCCTATAATAGTTGCAATAGGAAAATATTACGATGTCAGTAAATAAATGTTTAATTTCTTTCGTTTAATTCAATTTCTAAATTTGATGACTTGATCCCGAACATTCTAGTGACGTCACTTTAAGTAGGAAAGAATGAAACGGCAGTCAGTCCCGCCAAACAGTGACGTCACAATCACCGGAATGACGTAGCTTACATATTTCCCACGGTAGTAAGAAGGAGTACCTACTCATTTGGTTTAGTGAATGCATCTTTTCTTGATTATCAAAGAAGCGTTTCGCTTTGAGCGAAATCGTGTAAATAACAAGCAATTTGCTTTCGTTTTGAATGCCATCTTATGTATGTATAATGAAAAAGTTGCAGGATAAACGGAATACACGGTCAATATCTTACAATACAAGTTTCATTTTGGTGTCCACAGGGAAAACCGAGATGACTCGGCAAAACCTCCTCATCTCATCTCATCGCACAAACGATAGCAGTATCGCTATCAATTACAGCAAAACAAAAATGTCCAACGTTGAAAATATTGCAAGTACATTCATTATTTACATAAACCAGTAATTAGAATAATCATTTATTTCATCTAGACTAAATAATTTACAAATCCCATACACCGCCTGCAAGGAGACGTCATTGGCCTATCGCTACCCAGGATGCTCTCGATCGTTGTCTTATATTATGTAACTTTTCATGGGATATTAAATCTAGATATATCTGTTTTCGACAGTTAAATTGCAATGAACATGTGTAAAACAAGCAGTCTCAACTGCTATTCCGAGACCGTAAAATGCAATCTTGGTCACCTCAGCCAAAACACAGGGGCACGCAAGTTATGACAGAAACGTTTACTAGTAATTTGATACGTATGTCATTAAAAGTATTGGAGACCTTTTGATATGCACGAGTATATCATGACGTGCAAGTGGCTGCCCGTATTATTTTTTGTGAAAAATGAATTATACGTATATGCTATAAAATTAGGTTAGCTTTTTGATTGTCATTATTGTTATATACACTGTATGTGATATTTAAACGAAATCGCATATTTTACCTAAGAAGCCAATGATATATATAATGTAAGTATCGGTTAGCTTGTAACTTAACAATCATCATAATAACTTACTTTGTCCCAAGTTTTCAGTTTTGAAGACCAAAAGCAACGGATCTGTTATAACTGGATATATTCGGGGAGACAATCCCACATTAGCCAAGAAGATATGTTCGATTTAGTCATTTTATATACATGTACATAATCAATATGGATGATTTTCTTTTGTTCGTCTTTGGTCATCGTTACAGCATAATAAGTATTGCATCTTTTTGTACTTATCAATGTTCAGTGAAGCCTGACATCTTTTTGTACTTATCAATGTTCAGTTTTGTACTTATCAATGTTCAGTGAAGCCTGACATCTTTTTGTACTTATCGATGTTCAGTGAAACATGACATGGGTAAAAGACACATCAAAATTAACTTGATAAAATACTCTACAATGTTGGTATGATTAGCAATATATAAAGTTATACTTGATGCCTTATGAACATTAGTTACAACACAGAAGTTTTGCACTGTAAAAAAATCTCGTTTTGATGTTTTATACATGTTTAGATGAAGACATATCTGCAGAAGTCACTTTACAATTACTAAAAACACTGTAAAAATGTGAAATGAAATTATAGACCACAACTTAGCTTCAAGTTCCGACCATATGTGCTTATTTCACTACACTTAAGATACAAATATGATGACTTTTGGCAGTACTGCCAACATTCATTTTGAGCTCTTACACGTCTCTGTAAAATGAAAACCTATGTATTGTAAGTATTGTAATAAAATGTTGATAACTTGCGGTGGTCAACAACATATGTAAGGCTCTTCTTGATTCGTGAGTGGCACTTACGACACATGTAATTCTAACGCTGTTATAGAGCTTATGAACTGTAAATCAACTTCTATTCACGGTTCAATGATTAACGACATTTTCACAACGATATTGTCATATTGTAATGTTATTAAGTATATCAAAGAAAACCAGACAATAAATAAATTATCTTAGAATTTTTAATCGGCAAAAAAGGTTCTGGCTTCACGGACATATAGTTACAATCGGCGATTTAGTTCTTACTTGCCTTTTTTTCTAATCATGATATTTACAATGCAATCATTGTTTATTTCTGTTTGGATCACTGTTTTAATGTATGACATGTAGTTTGGCCATACATTACCTTGGTTGTCGATAGGCCGTAAAACTCAAACAAACAAACAATTAATCACAGCCAAATACCCTCACGAGTTCTAGGAACAGAAACCTGTAAATATGAGTAAAAGAAGAAAAAAATAACTGGGCAGAAATGATCCGTCACTTGTCATAAGTCAGATAAGTCTAAAATCTGTTGAATGCATTTCCGGTTCATAGCAATTCCGCCAAGGTTCCATGACTAATGACCTTTTCACAACGACATTGTCATATTTCAATGATATGTTTGAAACATTATTATGGAGATGAATTATTATTTCTGATCGCGCGTAAAATACGCGAATTTTATTGCACGAAAATCAAGTTGCCTAAGTAATTGGTTTTAGGTTGGCATAAAATTATGTATGCAAATTAGGGAAAAAAGAAATCTTGAAGTAAAATAAGAAACTCAAACTGTTCAATGGTGGTATGATATAAATAAAGTAACTTTTGTAAATACTAATACGCCTCCTCCTGTTTTTGATAGAGAACAAATAAAATTCGTCAGCGGTGGGGTATCTTTAATTATTTATTTTTAAATTGTTCAGAAGCTGATAACTCTTGAGACTCTACAAAAGTATCAATCTCGTTTTACATTAACCATCTGAACAAAAACTTAAATCGTTTTGACTACGGTATGTACTTTAACATGTTTCTTATTACACCATATAGCTACTCTAATCCGACCTTTCAGTATACCCCTCCCCTTTCTCTCTCTTCCTCTCACTCCCTCTCTTCACATTTTCTTTGTTATTTTTATCTACTCTATTCTCGTCTTTCCGTGTGTGTATGCTATTGTAAGGTTTTCGTAAGCGTAGAATGAAAATGTCTCTGTTTTGTCTATTAATGTGTTACAAAATTTGAAGAAAATATATTACAAACAAGAATTCCATTAAAATGGAAGTGTCGCCTGCACAGCAGTTTAACACATCACAAAAATAGTTATTTACAGTTGAAAATATAGTTAATTACTATGTTATCAAGTCCCGTAACTCTTGTAAAAATTGACGGATTTTGATCACTATCAAACCAAACCGAGATATTATTGTTATAAAACCATGTACCAAATTTAGTTGAAATCGGACAATAAATACAAAAATTATCAAGCTAAACCATGGATTTATCTGTTTTGACGATTTTTAAGTCCCGCAACCCTAGCAAATATTGACGGATTTTGACGATTTTGGAATCCATCTGAGATCTCACCATGTATTTATCTGTTTTGACGATTTCAAAGTCCCGTTACTCTTGTAAATATCGAAATTTTTGATGAATATCGAATGTGATACCTATGTGTCGCTCTTGTGTTGCAGGCGACACAAAATGTGACTAGGTTACGTTAACGGTCATTGTATGAATCTAATAACATTGAATAAGACATTTACATATAATGTATATAAAACACTGAATTATGTTAACAGGTTTGTTTATATTTATTATTTTCTATATATAGAGTTTAGTTGATTTTGATGGCCTTGAACTTGAACTCTTGCGGATGGTTCACTGCCCGCGTTACAGGTTCAGTTGACGGCATATAAGCATCATCTTCAGGGAGAAGCTCGAATGTTTGAACCAATGAAGTCAAGAACAGGAAGAGTTCCATCCTCGCTAGACTTTCCCCGAAACATACCCTTCTTCCTGTTATCAAAAATGCGGAAAAGAGTTATGTCAATCCAAAGCCACAGTAAAACAATAAAATAATATTGATTAATTACCTTAGATTTGTATCAATCATGGTTTGATTTTTCTATTTTGAGAAGAAAAGGCGAATGAAATACTTAAAAAAAACCCGAAAAAAACCCAAAAAACAAATGTGATTTTATTCTTTACGATTGACAATTGGTTTTTGAATGTATTTTGATGTTTGACTGATCTGCTATTGTTTATATGATGAGTAAAATCAAATATTAACATAATATGTGGTTATTGATGCTCACCTAACGAAAAAGCCAGAACTGTATGCTCTTTTCCATTGAGTTTTCCATCTTCGCCGATAAATCTCTCTGGATTGAAAGTATGGGGATCTTCAAACAATGATTCCTCAAACAGCGCAGACTCAAGATTAGGGACCACGATGTCCTCTTTCCGTATGGTGTAGCCCCTAAATACGGTGTCGTGTTTTACTGCATGAAATAGTGCGAGTGGTGCTAAATTGGCCATGCGTAATGTCTCATGAATGAAAGCATCAGTGTATGGCATTTCCGGTTTGTCTGTCATTGATGGCGCACGTGACGATCCAATGACGTCATTAATTTCTTGACGTAATTTGGTCTGCACGTGCGTGTTACAAATTAAAAACAGTATCGCCCACTTGATTGTTGAAGAAGTTGTTTCAGTCCCAGCGAGAAACAACGCATATACGACATTTGTCAAGTTGTCATCTGAAAATTACAGAAAGATATCTTCCCATTTATATTCAGTACATAAAACCAAAGTCATAAATCATTTAGCGTTTGAAAAAATGAGACAACTTCAATCATGCATGAACATTTTATTTTCGCATTTGGTGTACTCCACATGTCACCTCATTTTAGTGATTTCTTTTTAAAATTTTAAGAAAGATTTTGTCAGTGTTTCAAACACTCATTCTGTAGATAATTTTTATTATTTTTTTTTCGGATTTTTTACGATATCAATTACAACATTGACTGATTTCTAAACGAAGTAATATCGGTGCTGTAAAGCATCGTTGAGTTAATTACCTATGGAAGAGGTACGGTTAATTAATTCTTATTAAACTACTTATACAGGACTGCGTTGATTAAATAATAGTATCATCATTGTAAGTTTCGTTTTAACCATACGTACCATCCAAGTAATCTGCCTTCCCTTGGGTCATTTCCTCTAGGATAAATGCGTCAATGAAGTCTCTGATGTTGTCTTTTTGGAATGTTGCTCGGTGTTTGTTTATTAGCTGTCGCAGGAAGCGCATTATGTTGTGAAAATTTGCGGAAATTGCTTCTAGTTTTACTATATCACCGGGGAGGAATCTATTAAACGGTAAAGTTTCATCGCAAATCTCAACTGCATTAATATGCCTTTATTGTAACTGGTTTTTTTTCCAACTCCATTCAATTAAACAACAAGATTCAACCTGGACCCAGTTGTTCAAAGGATGATTAGCTTAATCGCATGACTAGTGAAATTTTCATTTTTCATTTGCTGCAAAATTTGTGGTTATATCTTCACCAAGATCAGCAAGCAGCTAAAGAATGTAGTTCGTAGGAATTTAATTAAGTTTTGTAAAGTTGGTATCACCAGAAATCTTTAAAATGTGATTTAAAGATCGTCATTAAACTGTGATTAGCCTTATCACCTTTTTGAACAACAGGGCCCTGATAGCCATTTACTGAATATTTCTTTTCACATTTGTTTTCCATATGATGTCATTTGATTGGATAAAAATTGGTGTTCTCTTCCCATATTAAATGAAAGACTGATTATGCATTCAAAAAAAGAAAAACAAATTAAAAATAAAATACACAAGCAACTTTCATAAATGGTAGTCCGGACCATATTATATAATGATATATATTAATATTTCACATGAATGCATTGCACCTTCCGTAAGAATCGAATGTTAAACATGAATCAAGGTGGCAACTAACGAAGTTATATAATTTACGCGTGTATAGTTTACTGAAGGATATCACGAAATTAACCACCCGCTAAAATGTCCAAGTTTACAGTATTTATGGCATCGTATTACCTACCTGACAGTTGGTAAAAATATTACTACGGCTGCTTTAGAAAGTAATTTAAAATGGTAGTCTATCATCCACATAAGCTTCTGGAAGTTTTCGTCGTCATGGGCGTATCTCTCCCCAAAACAAATGCTGCAGATGACGTTAGAAACACTGATTTGTGCAGTTGTTCTCAAGGAAAATGCATCTCCGTTGTTTTTACCTATTACTTCTAAGAAGACGGATACTTCTTCGAGAATTTTATTCTCCAAAGACCTTTTTCCAAATCCGAATTCTCTGAGTACTCGCATAGAAAATGTCCGTGTGTTCTTCCAAAACTCTCCGGAACTACGGATAAGACCTGCAACGTTCGAAAAAAAAATATAAATAAATCGGAAACATTAACCGTACTGAAAATCAGTTTAAACATCAGTGGGGATGGATGTTAGGGAGAGAAGGGGACGATCTCCCCAATGTTACCGTGATTTATTATGTAGTTTTGGTTCATAAACATCAATATATATATTTCAATTTTATTATTAACTTATGTTGACAAAATAAATTCTTAAACTTTGAAGTTTTTAAAGTTGCTATTAGGGCTATTAACAATAAGCGGTATACGTATACGCACAAGTATACGGATACGTATTTGAAGGGGAGCAATCATTATTTGTACTTTTTTCTAAATTTAAAATTAGACTTATAATATCGTCACAGGATAGCTACCTGCTTGAACTAGAATGCACTATCATTGCATGGCACGTGTGTACCTTGGTGAACTTGTATGTACGTTAGTAATTAGTGTGGTTCATTATGGTTCCTGATTTCGGTCATGTCGTTTGACGAGCCCGCTATGCGACAGTGAGCCAAGCGAAGAGCGACAATGAGCAATTCGAAAAACACACTGTCGCATGACGCATCATCGCTCTTCGCACGTCGCACTGTCGCATGGCGCTTTGTGGCCAATGCTGCAAGCAAAGAGGCGTTGGTGCGATAATGCGTTGTCGCATGGCGAATTGTCGCCCTTCACTTAGAGCATTGTTGCATGGCCAATTGTCGCAATGTCGTATAGCACATCGTCGCACTGTTTCATGGTAAAGCGCCGTACGAAGAGCCACAATACACCATATATCACATGGCGCATTGACGCATGCCTGTCGCATTGTCGCACCAGCCTCTATAATGTTTGGTTCGATGAACCACAATAATGACTAGCGTGAGGTTCCGCTCCTTAACGGTGGTATACAAGTGCAATGATCGTGTATTCTAAGTCAAACAGGTAGCTATCAGCAGACTACATTGAACAATACACGCTTAGACATTCACAACCAATCAAATCCAACCAAAATAAATTAGAATATTATAAGTCTAATTATAGATTTAGAAAACTCAAATAATGATCGCTCCCCTTCAAATACGTATCCATATTGTAAATAGCCCTACTATTACAAAAGAAAGCCCTTTGCAGTATAATGGTTACAATTCAAAAAATCTATTTTGAAAAGAATAATATACAGAAATGCCCATTCATTATAAAAAGTATGTCACACATAAATGAAATGTGTCGTAAACAAACATAGCTTGTATATCAGTATGATACTCATGCATTTAAACTAATTTATATATGTAAGTAGAATGAAATAGGATGCACCAATAGTGTCGTCTGCTTCACCGACGAAATATTAATGATATAAATATTTAGGTTTTAAGCTGACAATGCAAGTGTTGAATTAAGAATAAAAAAGAAGTACACTTGTATTTCAAGAATCGTTTATGAGGCATCCCTGTCGCGCCATTTTTGTTTCTCTCTCTATCGGTAATCCGACGCGCTCACCGACCCCAATATGTACATAAACATCTAGCAGTTATTCATTATGTATCACCTTCTAGCCTTACCTGTAAAGATGTATAGGGCTTGTTAAAGCTGACAATGCAAGTTAAAATTATTAAAATGATTTTTTTTTTAAATAAGTGTACTCGAATTTCAAGAATCGTTTATGAGACATTCCCCGGTTGAGGACAGCCATTTTTGTTTTATATTCCGACGACTCACCGACCCCTATATAAAGCGCGTGAATCGACACACGTGCGCTCATTCATGTACATATACACCTAGCAGTCCTCAGTATATATCACCTACAAATAGGTAAACAAAATCCTCACCTGTAAAACGATATGGGACTTGTTTTAGCAAGAAAACATGTCAACTCCTCTAAGTTGTCATTTAGATGTTTCTCAAAATAAAATTTCAACGCAAGTGAATAGAAATCCAAACAATAATACGTCCACATATCTCCACGTATATCATCGTACTCGATGCACTCAACTGACCATATACACGTGACTATAGTACCTGACCCGAAAGAGCGACAACTATCAAGGACACACACGTGTCGATATACATGTACATGCACGTGTAAAACCTAGTGTATATTGAAGTGTTTTATTAGTTCGTATTGGACATATGTTGGGATATAGCTGACAACACATTCATCTATTACTTCAATGAAATATTGTCAGGTGAGTGCAGTGTTTATTTTCAATTTGACATTGTTATTTGCAATATCGGGGCATGTGTATCTGAGACAAGACATGTTTAGAATGACACACGTGTGTCAAGTGTCCCATGCTTTATATAGGGGGTTTGCCAGTGAAGGTTACTAAGCAGAGCAAAAGAAAAATGGCTGCCTCTTCCTTAGATACCGCACTGTCATAACTAGGGGATGTCTCATAAACAATTTTCGAAAAAAATATTTCGTTATCTTTTTTTTTAAATTTCAAATGCATGTTTTTAACTTGCATTGTCAGCTTTAAAGAAAGAAAACATGTAAATTCCTCTAAGCTGTAATTTAGATGTTTCACAAAATGAAGTTTTGAATACAAATGAATAGAAATCCAAATAATATTCATCGATGTAATTCCACGTATAGTATCGTGCCTGATGTACTCGAATGGCCACGTGCAGGTGACCATTTGTCCTGAACAAGTGACTTTTCCATATATAAACTACCAAAGACACACACGTGTACATGCATGCGTAAAGCCTTGTGTATATTAAAGTGTTTTATTAGCTCGCAGTTGACAGATTTTGGTATCTAGCTGAAAATATTACTTCAATAAAACCTTGTCAGGTGAGTGCAATGTTTATTATCAGTTTGAAAATGGTATCTGCAATTAGAATTTGCGAGTTTTGTTTACGTTATAATCAAAATGCATATCACACGTGGAAAGAAGGTAAGAAATATTAATTCATTACTTTTTAATCAAATGTATAGATCTAGGTCCTTGGAAACATTATTTGAAAGCACAAACCATTTCATTCATATATGGCACGGCCTCAGTTTACACGCAAATACGTCTTGGGTATATCGTTTTGTAGAGCCAGTCAGGTGTTACGTAATCGTTACACCTTGAACAGCGAACGTTCAACTGATTGAACGAGTGTGTGGTTCACACGTTTTATCTAAGCAGAGTTAAAACTGAAATGGCGACTGCTCTCAGAAATGCAAGGGATTGTCTCAAAAACGAATTTAGGAAAAATATATTATTACATATTATTATATTTATAATTATTTAAAAAAAAAATATCAAATGCATTCTATTTATGTTGCATTGTCAGATAGGCCAAACATAAAACATATACTCACCTTTTCCCTTACTTGTTTTCATTGATACATAATCAGGTATTGGTCTCTCCGAAAAGACGTCAGCTTGCTTCACAAACGCCTCTTTTAAAGCCTCGTAGCCATTGATGACTACCATGCGTCTGCTGCCTAGCTGTAAGCTGAACACGTCACCATATTTTCGCCGAAGTTGGTTAAATAACTTTGATCTGTCACTAGATAAGAACAATGGGAAGTTTCCAACGACGGGGTATCCTGGCGGCCCGGGAGGACAATTGTTAGGGATATGGAAGAGTTTCATAAGAAACAAGACAGCAACAATACACAGAGCTATTGTCAGCGGATCCATAGTAAACACAGCGTCTAATATTTAAGATAGGTGGCGACCAGACACGTAAAAGTATGTATGAACAAGTCTCGTAAAACACAACTTAAATAACTTAGATAACAACAGAGCCAATGCAATCCAAACTAGATTTCTCACTATGTGTTGATGTAGTATAAGATATATGCAAAGTGCGAACTAGTTACATTACCTACCTCTACCTTTTATGTAGTGTTATCCTTTAATGCTGAGTTTATTGATGACCTCAAATGAACTGTTGATGATAAGATGACACAGTTAAGAGTGCAAGTCCGTCCCACAGGCTACATGTACACTGTATATATGACAACACTTATGTTACAGATTATGACTTACATGCAGCGTCGTATATTCTACATTCTGAAATCATCGAGATTTTTGCTGAAATAACTGTAGATTCCCGAGGAGCTCCAGACTACATATACAATGGATATAAAGTCTGAATAAACTATAAAATTTATTGTGAATAAATAATCTCATATGAGTGACTATGGAGGATAAAACCGGGATATCTCAGCTGAAAGTCGCTTGCTACGCTAACATGTCCGAGATATCTCGGTTTTACCCTTCCTTTACAGATTTCTTTATTCAGATTTCTTTATTACGCTCTGACACACTTACGTGTGTAACAAGAGGTCAAATCAGTGTATTACATTTTGACATGACGGAACACAATCAACATAGCATTAGTATAATACAATCAACACAACATAAGTATAATACATAATAAAATGGACTTAATTGATCTAATTATTATAAATGAATTTCTCTAATTTCTCAATAAACCTGCTAAGTTGCGAAAGAATACGTACGTTACACAGTGAAATTAGACCTTTCATTTTTGTTAGATTAGGGTTCGTAAAATAATATTTTGGTATATGTATTTGCCTAATTTGATGAACTGATATGCGAGTACAATTAAATAAGTAATGGAATTCGTCACCAATACCGTTAGAACAAAGAGGACAAATTCTCTCATTGCGTGGTATATTAGCCCATCGTCCCGTTTCTATGGGCAAATGTAAATTAGAAGTACGAAATTTAACAACATCTATCTTTTTCATTCAGTTTCAATTGATAATTCTCCATTTGAAAATCGTTTTTAAAAACTGAATACATTTTACCTTTTGATGACAAATTCATATCATTAAACCACCTTTGAATAAATTGATCCTGAAGTATTTGTTTAATGGTAAACTTTAAATATATTTTGTTCAATGTACAAGATTCCTGAATATTCCATACAAAATTTAAGCCTGTCTCGTACCCGAATACTCTTATTGACGAGATTAGTAATTTGGTATGCTGTATGCGACGTCACAAAAAGATTATGACGTCATTATTTACCATGACATAAGGAGAAATAAATTAATGGAGGAAACTACATGCATACATGCTCTCCCTCACCACCAAACGCTAGCCCACACTACTCCTTCCTTCCTTAAACTACATACTAACTTAGTTTAATTTTCCAAGCTTTTAATTTTGAAGAACCAAAAGTAACGGGTCTGTTTAAACTGGATATATTCGGGGGAAACAATTCCACATTAGCCATGCATTCATGTTCAATCTATTCATTTTATATACATATCAAAGCACACAACTTATTAGATATATGATTTTGTCCATATTGTCTTTGACCATTGTGAAATGCATATATATCAATGTACTTCTCCGTGCCCAATTATCATAAAACCTAACATAGGTAGAAGAAACAGCCAAATTAACTTGATAAAATACTCTACAAGTTTGGAATGAAGTCATCTACGTCTAAATCTTAAAATTACTATCATATACATCATGTTTTAAAATTATATTTAGAAACGGGGAGACAACACAGGTACATACTCTACAATGACCTTATAGATTCATTAATAGTGTTCCTGTATATATCGTATTTATAATGATAGGAATGTACAAATATGTCCATTTATATACATTATTATGTTCTATACATAGCGGTTAATTGATTTGGATGGCATTGAACTTGAACTTTTGCGGACGATTCACTACCCCCGTTACAGGTTCCGTTGACGGTATAGCGTCATCATCTTCAGGCAGAAGCTTGAATCTTTGAACCAATGACGTCAAACACAGACTTCCCCGGAAACATAACCTTCTTCCTCTGTTAAAAATGCGAAAGCATGTTACGTACAACCAAATATGATAAATATTATAACTCGAATAAATAATAATTCTATTAAATTTTGTTGCAAACCTGATCCTCCATTTCGTGTTGAAAGGTGAATAAAATACTAAAAGTTCAGAAGTACTTTATGAAGCATGTATATATGACACACCGGGAAAGCATACTTTCAAATAGTTGCTTTGCCAGTGGAATTAATGGTCTCTGGTTGAGTGAAAAATAGAAACGATGAATATTTGAGCTACAGACCATAAATAATAGTCATCGGTTAATCAATGTAAGTTTAATTATCATAAAAATAATTTAAAAAAAATCTTTTTTGCATTTTGTACATGCGTAATCACTACTTCATTCCATAAAGGCATATAGCACATAGTGCCACAGACAAAACTGAAATCGTTTTGGCTATGGTATGTACTTTAACATATTTCTTGTATTACCATGTAGCTATACTCTAATCCGACCTTTCAGTGTACATGTACCCCTCCTCTTTTTCTCTCTTCCTCTCACTCCATCTCGACCCCTTTTCTTTGTTGTTTTTTTCTACTCTTTTCTTGTCTCTCCGTGTATATATGATATTGTAAGGTGTGGGTTACATTAATGGCATTGTATGATTCTAAGAACAATGATGGACATTTACATATAATGTATATAAAACACTCAGTTATAGTAACAGGTTTATCTATCTTTATAATATGCTATATATGGCAATTAGTTGATTTTAATGGCCCTGAACTTGAACTCTTGCGGATGGTTCACTACCCCCGTTACAGGTTCAGTTGACAGTATAGTGTCATCATCTTCAGGGAGAAGCTTGAATCTTTGAACCAATGACGTCATAAACAGAAAGAGTTCCATCCTCGCCAGACTTTCCCCGAAACATACCCTGTTATCAAAAACGCGAAAGAAAGTTATTTAAAACCAAATATACAGTTTAATAATAAAATGATATTTAAACATTCTCTTAGGTTTCTATCAAACCTGATTTTCCTTTTTGGAAAGAAAGACGAATAAAATACAATAAGTTCAGAAGTGCTTATGAAACACATATATATGCTAAGGAAATATAACTTAAAAAAGATAGTATAATGCAAAAAAAAATATCGCTTCATTTTCAAGGATCTTTCAAATGCTTAACTCTGGTGAGATTTGTTTAAAAAAATAAAACTTTTGAATTTGCTTTATTCTATACGATAAACGAGGAACTTTCTTATCTATTCAGGCTAATCTGCTACTGTTTACTAGTATAAAATAAAGAAAAATACGATATTAACATCTACAGTTCTTGATGCTCACCTAAAGAAAATACCAGAACTGTATGTTCTTTTCCTTTGAGTTTTCCGTCTTCGCCGATGAATCTCTCTGGATTGAAAGTATGGGGATCTTCAAACAAGGATTCCTCAAACAGCGCAGACTCAAGATTAGGGACCACGATGTCCTCCTTCCGTATGGTGTAGCCCCTGAATACGGTGTCGTGTTTTACTGCGTGAAATAGAGCTAGTGGAACTAAATTGTCCATGCGTAATGTCTCATGAATGAAAGCATCAGTGTATGGCATTTCCGGTTTGTCTGTCATTGATGGTGCACGTGACGATCCAATTACGTCATTAATTTCTTGACGTAATTTGGTCTGCACGTAAGGGTTACAGATTAAAAACAGTATCGCCCACTTGATTGTTGAAGACGTTGTTTCGGTGCCAGCGACAAACAATCCATATAAGACATTTGTCAAGTTGTCATCTGAAAAATACATTAAGCATCTTCCCATTCGTATCTAATAGTTCAAACCAAAGTCATTTAAAGTAAATGGATATGCACTCATTTGGCATTCGAAAAAAAAAGATACTAAATGTACTTCAATCATGCATGAACATTTTATTTTCGCATTTGGTGTAATTTACATGTCTGATAACCTTACGTGGTGTTTTTATCAGATTTTATGTAAGATTTTGTCTGTGCTTCATATGCTCATTCTCATGGCTTTTCATAATTTTGTCTCATCTTGTACGTTATCTTTTACAACATTGACTGATTTCTAAACGAAATAAAACCGGTGCTATAAAGCATCATTGAGTTAATCACCAATAAGTGAGCTAAGGTGTCATTAAATGTTAATAAAACGATTTTAAAAAATAGTACCATTTGTCCCGTTTTAACTATACATACCATTTAAGTAATCTTCATTCCCTTGATCCATTTTCTCTTGGATAAACGCGTCAATTAAGTCTCTGATGTTGTCCTTTTGGAATGTTTCTCGGTGCTTGTTTATTAGTTGTTTCAGGAAGCGTAATATGTTGTGGAAATTCGTAGACATTGCATCTAGTTTTACTATATCACCGGGGAGGAATCTATTAAACGTAATGTTTCAACCCAAATCATAACTGCATACAATGCCTTTATTGTATCTGGTATGTTTTTGTATTTCAATACCAATCAATTAAACAGCAAGATACAACCTGGGCCCAGTTTTTCAAATGATGATTAGCTTAACCACAAGACCAGTGAATTGTTCATTTCTCATTTGCTGCAAAATTTGTGATTATATCTTCGCGAAAATTAGCACGCAGATAAAAAGAGCAGTTCTAAAGAATCTCATAAAATGTTGTAAAATTCGTATCCCCAGATATCTTTAAAACTTGATTTATAAATTGTCGTGAAACTGTGATTAGCCTAATTACCTTTTGAACATCTGGGCCCTGATAGCCAATTTTGGGTTTTTTCACATTTGTTTTCCATATAATGTCACTTGATTGGATAAAAATTGTTGCTCTGACCCCATATTAAATGAAAAATTTATTGTACATACAAAATAGAAATAAATGACATAAGCAACGTTAATGAATAGTAGTCTGACCTGTATCAAATTCAGTCTTTGCATATTTCAGAGTTACCTGCCCTTGCGTATAGGTGTTGATTGTGACGTCATATGTTTGCGAGCGTAACGTCATACATTTCTGAGAAAACGACATAAATTGCGCTCACAAAATAATGACGTAACAGTCGATTTCTATCCGCAAGGGGGCTAACTCTTTAATTAGCAAAGACAGAATAATGATATGTATTCATATTTTACATTCATACCATACACCATTCATAAAAATCAAAGGTTAAACATGAATCAAGGTGGCAACTAACGGAGTTTTATAATTTACGCGTGTGTAGTTTACTGAAGGATATCACGAAATTAACCACCGGCTAAAATGTCCAAGTTTACAGTATGTCTGTCATCGTATTACCTACCTGACAGTTGGGAAAAATATTACTACGGCGGCTTTAGAAAGTAATTTAACATGGTAGTCTATCATCAACATAAGCTTCTGGAAGTTGTCGTCGTCATGGGCGTATCTCTCCCCAAAACAAATGCTGCAGATGACGTTAGAAACACTGATTTGTGCAGTTGTTCCCAATGAAAAGGCATCTCCGTTATTTTTCCCTATCACTTCTAAGAAGACGGATACTTCTTCGTGGATTTTATTTTCCATTGATCTTTTTCCAAATCCGAATTCTCGGAGTGCTCGCATAGAAAATGTCTGTGTCCGGAACTACGGACAAGACCTGCAACGTTTAAAAAGAATGACAAGACATTATGAATAAAGAAATAAATACCCCTACTAAAATTTCAAAAAAGGTACGAATAACAGGAAATTATTATGAATAAATCGAAAACATTACAATCATTAACTTGATTGTCATATTCTTATGTAGGTGTGGTACGATGTTGGTGTAAACATCAATATGTATATTTCATTTTCGCTGGTAATCTATGTTGACATAACAAAATCTTAAACTTTTCAGTATTAAACATTGTTAAGATTATAACAGATAGCCCTTTGCAGGCATAATGCTTACACTTCACAAGATCTATTAGACTATTTTTTTTCTCGCTTTAGAAAGAAATATGCCGACTCTTCTTTTATAAAGAAAGTATGGCAAACATAGAAAAAAAATCGTCATAAATAGTCATAGTCTGCATATCATTACGATACATATGCATTTAATCTAATTAAAATATGTAAGTAAAATGAAATAGGATGCACCAAATGTGTCGTCTGCTTCACTGACGACAACCGCCATTAATAATGTGAACATTTATATTTTAACTAGGTCAAACAGAAAACATACACTCACATTTTCCTTTACTTGTTTTCATAGATACACAATCAGGTATTTGTCTCTCCGAGAAGACGTCAGCTTGCTTCACAAACGCCTCTTTTAAAGCCTCATAGCCATTGATGACCACCATACGTCTGCTGCCTAGCTGTAAACTGAACACGTCGCCATATTTACCTCGTAGTTGGTTAAATAACTTTGATTTGTTACCAAATAATAAAAGAGGAAAGTTCCCAACGATTGGATAGCCTTTAGGCCCCGGTGGACCGTTGTCGGAGGAATGCATTAGTTTCAGAAGAATAAAAACTCCAAAAATGCAGAGAGCTATAGTACACGGTTCCATACTGAATACAGCCTATCATCTATGCTACTTCTAGGAATACTGTTCAATCACACGTTTATCACGATTGGTTGATGTAGTACTTAAAGTTGTATGGTCTATCACTTTCGCTCTTTTTGTCATAGTAAAAACTGTTTAAGTGTTATACATATTTTTCTCCGTTTGTATGAGTTTTAAACTTTCTAATTTTACCACTTTTTATAAAGTTGCAGCACTGGAAGTATTTTTAATTATAAAAGTAAAAAAATCTTTTTAACGTGTACACGTGAAAAATAGGATCGAAAGAAGCCGAATCATTCCGAACTCTTCCGAACTCTTCCGAACATCGTCGCGACTATCTCGAAGTAACACGAGAGTTGTGAAACCAAGAGAAATGTCAACTAATTTTCATAAACAAAACATGTGGTCGACCTCAGCTGACTATACCTACAAAGAAAAGAAAGCTCGCACATTACAATATTTGATACACACCATATTAAATTACGGCATTTGTGAATTAGATGTTTCAAATACTCGCTCTGTGGACATATACCAGCATGAAGGAAAACGTAAACAAACACATGTGAGCTTACGTTAGTTACCTGGATCACCACGTGCAGGACGTGTTGACTTCAGTCACGTGATACGATTCGGAATTCCGACATAACCCGAAGGTACTGAACATGGCGGTGATTGAGGGCGTTTTATTCGAATCCAGGAATAATAGTATCCCTAGATTCCGGCTCTCTTATAGGCTGACATATGCTTTTGGGGAGCTTAATCATCAAGTTACATGTCCATGTTCAAATATCAAATGTTAAAAACGACATATCGTTTCAGTGAAAATTACAAGAAATACAAACTTTAAAATCACATCAGGGGGAAATCTCTCACACATTCTTCTGTACATTTGTATTAATTACATACACGATGCACGAATGCCATCTTTCATTACTGGTTTCAACTATATATGAAACCAGTGATGGTGTGTGTATGTGTTGTGTTTTTTGTTATTCTAAAGACTATTCTACTTTGTCAGGAAGATGGCGTTAGGAAGATGAAACGTAATGGGGGGGGGGGGGGGGGGGGGGGGGGGGGGGGGGGGGGGGGGGGGGGGGGGAGGGCGGGGGGGGGGGGGGGGGGGCGGGGGGGGGGGGGGGAAGGTAAATCTCTCACACATTCTTCTGTACATTTGTTAATTACATACAAGATGCACGAATGCCATCTTACATTACTGGTTTCAACTATATATGAACCATGATGGTGTGTGTATGTGTGTGTTTTTGTTATTCTAAAGACTATGCTACTTTGTCTGACATAACATGATACGTAGGTGCCCTAAGAAAAATTGACGGAGGCCTACATACATAATTTAGACGGACTACAAATAGATGCATACATGAATTGCCGCACATGGACAAAACTATCTGTGATGACACACATACTCATTCACCCAGATAGGGCTCGACTTCCAATAGAATTTTGTGTAGATTATACGAGCTGGATGGAATGTACTTTTTTGCATACTAGAGTTATTTGCCCTTTTGTGTAAGTTGTTATTAATTGTTACGTCATATGTTTTGGAGAAAAAGGAATCAGTTTTGCACACATAGTAATGACGTCACAATTCGAATCGAACCCAAAGGGAGAGAACTTTGTAATATGCATATTTTTTTGTGATTTCCCAAAAACCTTTGATAGAATTTGTCATATAAACAAACTTCGACACTATGAACTAAATTGAACATTACTTATCTGGATAGCCAATTATTTGTCGTGCAGAAATGAAAATATAATATTGCAATTAATTTTTATTTGTTTTCATACTAAAACCGACTTTCTTATTGAACATATTTTATATCATTAAGTAGTCTGCAAATTTAACTATAAGCATTGACGTCACTATTTTTTAACTTCATCGGGGTATACGCGGATTTACACAGTTTGCAAACAAAATTTCTTTCATACCCCAATGAAGTTAAAAATAGTGATATCAATGCTTAGATAAATTCCAAATCTGTTTTGAAAAATATTAATGCAGGTGTGTCACAGGGATCTGTCCTAGGATCTCTATTTTTCCTTATTTATATCAACGATATGTCAACCGAACTTACCTCACTATATGTCGTTTTTTTGCTGACGACACCTCATTAGCATACGTCTAAACATTACGTATACATTGTACCAGATATCGCAATCGTTATTGCATATCTCAAATGGCATGTGTAGAGATAATAAGTCAATCAATCAATATTTTATTTTAGTGTCACGCATCGTAAAAATACAGCCATTGATAAAATAAATGTCCAAGTAATTTGATGCCCAGCCAATATCGGCTTATGAGACAATTATGAAAATATACATGGAGTTAAAAGTCCTCATTGTTATACATAATAAAACTATGTTAAAAATCACATGTGAAGCACAAAATTAAAATTTCATCATGGTATCATTTAAGACAATTCTTTATAATTTTAAAATTAGCCTTCTTCGTTTCATCATTAGATAGATTGTTTTAGATAATAGAAATTGAAGTTCATTATCACAGAATAAATAAAACATTTTTTTTCAATTGAAGTGAGCTCATTAAAATAACTGCAACAGTTCGTTCGCTGCTATTTCGAACAGATAGAGTCCGATATCGCTATAAACAGGGCAGTTACAGAGAAAATGAGGTTCATCTTCCACTTTATCTGGACAAAAAGGACATTTACGCTGCTCCACTGGCAAGTTCGTGTATCGCCCAGTTTCTAACAGTAAAGGGAGACCACCTAGTCTAAGCTTGGCGAGGTGGCTGCGGTAGTGACGTGGTATGTTCCATGATCTTGTCATTTTTGTATATTCTGTATGATCACAATACCCGTGTTTTCGCTCCACAATTTGCTGAACCAAACGGTTTCGTAATTCCTGTTAATAGCGATAGATATTTTTTGCAATTTGCATTTTTACCGATGTTTGGTTATCGACAATATTTAATACGTTGAGTTTTTTCCCTAGTTTACGGAGTCTCGTTTCCCAAGAATTTCTTCTCCTGGAAGACCAAATATACACCCTATGAAGAAGTCGACCCGTATCAACAGTACGTAACCTACAGTAAAGTCTTAAAACATCCTTGTGTTGTTTTGCCTGACATGATTTCCATCCAAAATCTCCAAGAACTCCATCATTTGGCGTATATTTATTAACTCCAAGATAAGCTTTCATCGCTCGACTTTGTATGTTATCTATTAATCGTTGTTCCGCTATCCCCCAGATACAGGATCATTATAACATAATTGCTTGTATACAATGTATGTTATTCCTCCAGGAGCGATATATTTACTTATTACAACTCCAAGTGGCTGGCTGATTTAGCTCAAACCAGATTCCCAGATATTTATACTTGTCTTTGATGTCAATCGGAGTGTTTTCCAAAGAGAAAGTGGTGCTCGTTAAAGGTGCAGAAGAATGATGGAAGTGAACTACGTTCGATTTACTGTGGTTTACAGATAGTTTCCATTTTTTACACCATGAACCGACAAGATCAATTAGGAGTTGGAGTTTGTCTGGAGTTGATGCGAGTTATACAATATCGTCTGCATAGAAAAGAGAAGAGATGTTAAAATCATCTACAATGTTTCCAATATCGATATCACGAAGTTCTTTGATCAAGTCATTAATATACAAAGAAAAGAGTGTCGTTGAAGCCAAACATCTCTGCAATAGTGAACACAAAAAAAAAATCACCTATAACTTTATACATATATGAGCTAGTTATTGAATAAAAATATTTTACATGTATTTATTGATCCAAAGTAGCACTATTCAAAGTGGGGTTCAGAAGTCTGATTCTACAGTAAATCATAAATACGGGGATTAAATGTAGAAACAAAAGAAGTTACTGGCATTATCATTATATAAGATGGGTTTGTCCGAAATGTCCTAGTGGTCAATGTCACGTCATACTAGATCTGTTATTTCATTGGTTATTTGTTATTTACCGGTAATTTGCACCCGGCTTGACCCAAGGTACGTATACGTAGCTATATTTAGGTTCTTTGTGCCATGGACGAACCCGTTAGAGAGATCGAAATCCTGTAAGTATGCTTCTTCATTTGTTTAATTATAAATGAGCTTAAAACTATATTTGTTCATATTTGTCCGATGGATGTGCGTTTCTGATTACATCTTGTATTTATACGATTGATTAAAATAAGAAAATAAATTGAATTATAAATGACGGACCATGTTGTCTTGTACACGTATTGTTCATTCTAATTGTCTGGTTTAATAATGTTCAGGACATACTATAACAGAAAACATCTTTCAGAGTATTATATATATACATATGCATCCATGTTACTAAAATTAAATCACCTGTGTAAGTATGTGTACGTAGAGTCCGATCGCGATAAACTCACTACAACGCGTTACGCACGGACGAGTGCTTAGTCCGAACCCAATCCACACCTCGAAAAGGTAAACTTTCACAGGGGCATGGTATTATTTACAGTTTATACATACTATGTTCATGAACCCAACAGGTTGTCCATAAACTATTTAAGGTATTTTAGGAGAATCGATAAAACTTAACTACATATGTACATGTAGATAATGTTCAAGTACATGAAAATGATTAAGATTAGTCTATGAACCACACTGGTGGGTCCAAAATATATATATATATAAACTGTATCTAATTCTCATATCCCTGTGGCACATTTTATCGATAAATTATGTTGCATATCAGAATTTGATATTTTGTTCAAGTTGAAGAATAAGCGACCGGACTTTTGACCTACATGTACCTGTCAGAATTCCATATTTGCAGACACAATGTTCTAGGTTACATTAACAACGATTCCTTTTTAAATCATTTTATTGGCAAGATGAGGGTAAGGTCATTATTATTTCTGATTCGTCAGAGGAACATGTAACGGATTTGGTGTCAATTTGCACTAATAAGTAAGAAGTATCGTTGTATCAATTTCCTCCGATGGTCTTCAAAATTACGTAAATGAGAATTTCTTTATATCTGTTATGAATTAGAGGTCGTTATACCTTTATGTACCAACGGAAAATGGTATACTTCCGTAAAATGTCTTGAAAATGTAAAATGGGTCCTTTTAAATGTAGACTAACTAATCATGCCCCAATTGTTTTAAGTGAAGTACGTATAGTATATTGCACGAAATTACACGAGTGAATAGATTCCTTATTTTTTGTATATTTTTTTTTTGTAATCTAGATTTTAGTCAACATCTGAAATTGTTGCGAGGTATTGACGTTTACATGTACATTTGTAGGTTCAACTGTATGTATAGGGTCGATCTCATTATTAAAACGTTTGATTTGTCTGTCCATTCTTTAACTTTGCACGAAATAGAGACTTTTTACGAAGATGAGAATTATTTCGTATAGATATATCATATGTATAACAACAAGAATAAAGAGTAATAACAATAAATATCTAATGCTAATGAGATAAGTTCTATTTAAAGATGCTCCACCGCCGACAGAACATAAATGATGTTCATCATTTGAACAATAATTGGTGTTTAATCGTGTATGTATATGTCTAATTAACACAAAAAAATAATATAAAATAATTTAGTTTGCCTTTGGTGCGTGAGCAATAAGTACTTCATTCCATATAGGATATAGTGCCACAGAATTTTTTCGGGATGCAATTAACTATTTTTCATATTTTTACTGAACTTGAAGTAAAATTAGAAGCTCAAACTTTTCGATGGTGGTAATGGTGTAAAGAAAGTTATTTTTGTAACTGAAGAAAAATACTAAATCGTCTGCTCCTGTTTTTGATAGTGAAAAAATGCCGTTTGTCAGCGGTGGAGCATCTTTAAGTGCTGAATCTGTATTTCCTGGCCTTTACCTACATAGACTGCAATCCTCCTGTTCAGCCGTTTTTACCTGTAAATACTGATAATCTGTACTAAGATATTATAAAAAATTTGTTAAGTATACTTCCACACTATGTAATAATGTTAAAGCTAGAAGATGGACGGAAGCTTTTAGTTAGGAAAAATATCTGATGAGCTGATTTACAGAACGGTATTGTCCGACTGGAGACAATAGATGGTTCATATATACCATAATGGTTATCAAAACTAGAAACGCATTTAAAACTGAAAATAAATATCAAAGTCCACCCTACCCAATTGAGACGTTCTGTATCATTAAGACTGGACACGGAACAGACAGAGGACCAATACATAAAGATAAAAATGGTTATATCGATAACTAATGAATATGATTAATGATGTAAATACAAAAGTTACGTGTGCTTTCGGGGAAAAACTCCTGCTGTTTGACCACTTAGATCTATATTAGGAAACCGCGTCGGCCGAGTGGTTAAGATGTCTCGACATCTTAACACAAGGCCTCCACCTCTGGGATGCGGGCTCGATCATATATCATATATTCTTAATTGTGTATGTCTATATGTATACAGATTTAGATTTCTCTCTGAGGAATATTTCTCTCTGAGGAATAAAAATTATGGTTGATTGATTGATTGACATGTACATGTTATATAATATTACATAAAATAAATCTTTATTGTAAAAGTTGGATAACTTTTCCAACTTTATCCAGTCACATCAAAGCGTCTAAAGCTTTAATGTGTATTTCTGAACATTGTTATGATCAGAAATTCTACAAATGTATTGCTTAATCACAGGCGTTTGGCTCTATAGATATTTTCCATATATACATGTATATGTAATACTGTGTCACACTATTACATATATACAATGTATATAGGGAAAATATCCAAAGAGCCAAACGCCTGTGGATTAATCAATACAATTATTCGATTGCCAATTTGCCATGATAAAGGGTAGTTAGTAGTGAACTTACCAAAGCGTATTTATTTACAGTGAAAGATATGAAGAGTGCTTCCAGCAGGACATCTAAACTTAGAATAAGATTTTGGACTTCATAACATTCTCAGAATACCGGTAAGTACTTAAAAGTTTTTCTTTCTAAATTACAAAGATTACAGATAGGATTATTGACAAGTTTTTAAAAGAAGAGTCTGTTTTTAGAATATGACGGGATGTTCTACACTGTAACCACTGATCAGGAAGTTTGGAATTGTTGGTGCATTGGAAAGTTAATGTAAAAATGTCCGTCCATTCATCCCCACTAAAGTTTAAAATCTCGCCCACCTTTCCTTACTTTTGGCTGGAAGTGTTTGTCTGTTACTTAATATGTAATAGATTGTAAAATGTTTATGATCCTTTACACTTTTGCAAGAATATAACGATATATACTGTAAAATATGGAAGGTTAATAAGTTTTCTTCAATTTTCATCAGATTTTTTTGCAAAGATTTTTTAATCGCTGATACGATAATGTTATGTAAAAAGTTTCAATATAACCTTTATGGAAAAATTCATCATAAGAGAATAAGTAATGATTTTGAATTAAAATCTTAACTAAAATCTCCAATCAAATATATTTTTCATACAACTGTGACTGTAATGCTGTTTCCCATATATCTTTATCGTAGTATTATTGTACCAGATTGATGTTTGTACGAGTGACTTCCCTTTAAGTGAGATACAAAACTTATTGTTACAACTTTCTTGATTTAGTTATATATATTCAGGTAGTTCCCTCCAATATTTGTAACTTTCCATGAATTACACATTTTAGTAACCAGAACTTCCCATTTGCCCTGAGACTGATATAATTTCTTAAACATGTAAAAATGTAAATGCAAAAAGCATGCATTTTAAATAAAAGAAATATAATGACACCCTCTGTTATGACAGTGTCGTATCCAAGGAGGAAGCTATTTTTCTTAAACTCTGCTTAGTTACCTCACACTGGCCAACCCCCCCCCCCCCCCCCCCCCCACCCCCCCCTATATAAAACTCGGAGCTTGACACACATGTACATACGCAACGCATGCTCCATACTAAATAGTCAACTATTGACTGTTGACATGGTCCTCTTAAATAGTAACCCCCATGTACTATGTAAGAGTGTGGAATCTTTTGCGTTAGAAGATAAAAATGCTGATGCTTCTGCATATGGGATGAATTGTGGGAAAAAGCTGTCAAAGATAAAGGTAAGCTGTTAAGCGTCTACAGAATATGTTTTAGTCTGTTTAATAGAATTTATACTGTACGGTAAATGATCATTTAAATCATAAATAAAGGATGATTATTTTAGCATTAGCATATGAACCTTGAGAAGGAATGTGAAGTTTTACACTACAAAATGGGATACTTCGATGAACCACTTAACGTGTGACTAAAGCATACTTAAGTTAGATCTATTATCGACCAATATATTGACCAGATTAATAAAAAACAGAAAGAATTATT
The DNA here is from genome assembly GCF_041381155.1 of Argopecten irradians. Classification (NCBI taxonomy): domain Eukaryota; kingdom Metazoa; phylum Mollusca; class Bivalvia; order Pectinida; family Pectinidae; genus Argopecten; species Argopecten irradians. The sequence goes on along the minus strand of NC_091140.1, from coordinate 13,261,771 downwards.
TCAACATGCTACCGGTCCAGTTTCAAGTATCTACCTACAGTAGGCCTTTCAGATCTTGACAAGAAGTAGTTCAAAGATTTTAGGAATTTTGGCCCCTGTGATCCCGGATATAGTTCAAGGTCAATCATTTTAACAAGCTTGATAATTATTGATGTCAGCATGCAATATGCCTAATATAAGGTCTCTAGGCCTTCTAGAACTTTATAAGGAGACATTTGAAGATATTATGAGTTTTTAAACCCATTTGACCTTGAATGATGGTCAATGTCATTCATATCAAAAAACATGGTAGTTACATGTATTTATTGCAACATGCTACAGGCCTAATATTTGGTTCCTAGGCATTCTAGAACTTCACAAAAAGTCATTTGAAGGTTTCAGGTTTTTTGGCCCATGTGACCTCGAATAAAGGTCAAGGCCGTTCATATTAACAAACACGGTAGCCAATTATGTCAGCATGCTACTGGCTTAATATTAGGTTCCTAGGCTTTCTAGAACTTCATAAGAAGTCATTTGAAGATTTTATGAGTTTTTAACCCATTTGACCTGAATGATGGTCAATGACATTCATATCAACAAAACATGGTAGTCATTTATGTCAACATGCTACAGGCCTAGGCTTGATATTAGGTTCCTAGGCTTTCTAGAACTTCACAAGAAGTCATTGGGAGGTTTCAGGTTTTTTGGCCCATGTGACCTCGAATAAAGGTCAAGGTCGTTCATATTAATAAACATGGTAGCCAATTATGTCAGCATGCTATTGGATTAATATTAGGTTCCTAGGCTTTCTAGAACTTCATCAGAAGTCATTTGAAGATTTTATGAGTTTTTAACCCATTTGACCTTGAATGATGGTCAATGTCATTCATATCAAAAAAACATGATAGTTATTTATTGCAACATGCTACAGGCCTAATATTAAGTTCCTAGACTTTCTAGAACTTAACAAGAAGTCATTGGAAGGTTTCAAGTTTTTTAGCCCATGTGACCTCAAATAAAGGTCAAGGTCCTTCATATTAACAAACATGGTAGCTAATTTTGTCAGCATGCTACTCACTGGCTTAATATTCGGTTCCTAGGCATTCTAGAACTTTACAAAAAAGTCATTGGAAGTTTTTAGGATTTTGGCCCCATGTGACCTTGAATGAAAGTCAAGGTCATTCATATAAACAAACTTAGTAGTCATTTATGTCAGCATGCTACAGACCTAATATTAGGTCTTTGGGCCTTCTGGATCTCGAAGAAGATTTTTTAATGATATTTTTTTAAAAATTGGCACACATATTTCCAATTGTAAAAACTGACATTTTTACTGATAAAAAAGTGTTTACCTTGGTTTATTTTGCTTATTAGGTACTCGGGGGACCACAATAATTATTTGTTTCGGTCTCAATGCTGGCGGTAAATTTTCACATTTTTAATTCATTGGAAGGTTTCAAGTCTTTTTTAAGCCCATGTTACCTCAAATTAAAGGTTCAAGGGTTCCTTCTTATAACAACATTGGTAAGCAATTTTTTCGGAGCATGCTACTCAATGTGCTTATATTTCGGTACCTAGGGCATTTCTAGAACTTTACCAATACAGTTCATGGAAGTTTTAGGATTTTGGCCACATGGCGACCTTGATGAAAGTCAGGTTCATTCATATAAACCAAAAAAGACTTAGTAGTGGCATTTATGGTCAGGGCATGCTACAGACCCTAATATTAGGTCTTTGGGCCTTCTGGATCTCGAAGAAGATTTTTTAATGATATTTTTTTAAAAAATTGCACATTTGAAATGTGACCATATTTTCCAATTGGAAAAATGACATTTTACAGATAAAAGTGTTACCTTGGTTATTTGTTAATTAGGTCATCGGACACAAAATGCATATTTCGTTCGTCCTCATATGCTGTGGGTAAACTTTTCCACATTTTGAATTTCTTCTCAAGTTAGTGCGATTTAGCTGAAACTTGCAAGAAATGATCCTGACATGGTCTCGGGGACCAAGCGTTCTTATTTTTGGGGTCTATCAAAAGTCTAAGATGGCTGACACAGCTGCCATATTGAAATCCTATTTGAACTTTTAAAGTTCTACCAGTGCAATTTAGCTGAAACTTGCTTGAAATTATCCTGATATGGTTCCTACCGAGTGTTTTTCTTTTTTTAAGTTGATCAGTAATCAAAGATGTCCATCACAGCAATACAACATATAGTATAAAATTGTAGAAGTACATTTAAGATAATAGTTTATTTGACCCCTGTGACCTTTGAATAAAGATCAAGGTCATTCATTTGAACATACATGTACTTGGTAGCTCTTTATCCAATCATGCTAACATGCCCATTAGCAAGTCTCTAGGGCTCTCAGTTATTTAAAGGTTTTAGCCTTTTTATTCCAGCATGCTACAGGCACAATATCAGATCTCTAGGACTGTTACAAGATGTCAGTTAGAGAGTTTAGCCTTATTTGACCCCTTGGACCTTGAATGAAAGACTAGGTCATGGCAATTTATCGAGGTATAAAAATATAAAGTACATGTACCAATCTTCACATCAGTCTAAGCACCAGCCCTACTGCTCTTGCGCAAGAATCAGATGCAATAAGAGTTCTGTAAGTGTGTGTGTGTGTTTAATCACTTTGGATACATTCAATTGTGTATAAATTAGTGTAAGTTTAATATTTTATAGGGACAGTTTAGATCCCTTTCCGAGATCCGGAAATCCGGAAATAATAGATGTACAGGTCAACTATTTGCTTATTGTATGTTGGCATCAGTTCACCAAAAGAAACCCACTAAACCCTCATCTTTACAATGTCATTCAATTCATCTGATTCTTGCTCAAGTGCAATAGCACTCGTGCTTAGACTGGTCCGAAGATCAGTACCTGTACTACTATTACATGGATCCAATATGGGTGAAACTGTGTTAAAGGTAGGCATAAAAATGCAACGTAAATTATAAAGATTATGTGTACAAATAATCAAGAGAACTACATTGAAGATATAATGTAGGCAAAATATATATTCAGCATTATTCACTTTCATAAAATAAACATCTTCAACTACGTGAAGCTGTCATTATGGTATTCTACATCACAGAAGGATCGTAGCTAGATTTAAGCTTACACTGCACCATTGTAAGCTTATATACTGATAGAAAATCTCGGTGACACGTGTAGTTACAGATAAATATTACGTGTACATTATTTGATGCATTCATATTGATCATGAGATAACAAGTAACAAAATGGCTCCATGAGCAACTGATCATGAGCATGGTATGAATTCCTTCTTTCTAAGACATATATGTAGCTTTATGAAACAATATGCAGTACCACCCTTTAAATCATTACCGCTTTACCCTGTCATGTGCTAGTGGGAGCAAAGATTTTTTTTGTAGAACTCATCCAATCACTTTTTAAACTTTTTTTGTCATTTATACCTGAAACAAGTTAAGTAATACACACTTCAGTGGCTATATATTTATAACGTCATCTGATCCATATTTTTCCAGATGCAGTACAGGAGAGGAGCAAATGTAGCAGCCAGACAGGGATTCAAACCCAGGACCCTCAAACACTAGCCGAATAATGCTCCACCGCTGAACTACCTGGTCAACGCGGATCAACCCAGTCCATTCCCACTGCATTCCTCCCTCCCTTTTCAAAGTCTTTGCCTTCAAAGGCATTTTAAGACCACCATATGTATAACACCATGTTTATGTCGACACTAAATCCAGAACCAGGGGTATATACACATTACACCAGGGTTATATAGACACTACGGGTCTAACATCAGGGGTATATAGACACTACGGGTCTAACATCAGGGTTATATAGACACTACAGCTCTAGCACCAGGGTTATATAGACACAACAGCTCTAGGGTCAGGGTTATATAGACACTACAGTCCTAACACCAGGGTTATATAGACACTACAGTCCTAACACCAGGGTTATATAGACACTACAGCTCTAACACCAAAAGTTATATAGACACTACAGTCCTAACACCAGGGTTATATAGACACTACAGGTCTAACACCAGGGTTATATAGACACTTCAACTCTAACACCAGGGTATATAGGCACTACAGGTCTAACACCAGGTTATATAGACACTACAGCTCTAACACCAGGGTATATAGACACAACATCTCTAGCGCCAGGGTTATATAGACACTACAGATCTAGCACCAGGCTTACCGGTATATAGGCACTACAGATCAAACACCATGCTTAATACAGACACTACAGGTCTAAAAACAAGGGTATATATACATCACAGGTCTAGCACCACAGGTATATGTTATATAGACACTGCAGATCTAGCACCAGGCTTACCGCTATATTAGGCACTACAGGTCAAACACCATGCTAAATATACAGACACTACAGGTCTAAAACAAGGGTATATAGACATCACAGGTCTAGCACCACAGGTATATGTTATATAGACACTACAGCTTTAGCACCAGATGTTATACTTACACATCAGGTCTAACACCAGAACATTATATATACAGGTTTAGCACCAGAGGTATATAGACACTATTAGGTTTTGCACCAGAGGAATATAGACACTACAGGTATAGCACCAGAGGTATATGTTATATAGACACTACAGCTTTAGCACCAGATGTATACTTTCACATCAGGTCTAACACCAGAACATTATATATACAGGTTTAGCACCAGAGGTATATAGACACTATAGGTTTAGCACCAGAGGTATATAGACAACTACAGGTTTAGCACCAGAGGTATATGGACACTACAGGTTTAGCACCAGCGGTATATAGAAAAGGGGTATAGGTTTATTCGAAGATATGTAAATTAAGCTATCAATAGCATATTTTTTCTTTGGAAATAGGTTTTAAATGCAAGAAATAAAAGCTAATGAGATAATATTCTAGAATAGTAAGAGGGTAACTTGAGCTATTTCCAACATAAAGCCCGCATATTTTTCAAATTTGGTAATAGCATTCACAGATAGCCCATATTGGCAGATAGTCGCATTAGGCATCTTCTGATGTAAACAAAAAAAATTGTATACCCCATGGCCAATTCGCAGGAAATTACGGTGAATTATCAAAAAATTAGAAACTTATATCCAGATATGTTATTTTTCATTTCAAATGATAATTTTCCTATAGATTCAATAAATATTGCTGAGCTTAACTGGCTAGTACATATTTAGTTAAGACTAGTGTGATTTTGATTTTTATTTATTTTTTTTTTTTTTGCAGAGATCATGATATTTGTTGGAAGAACGTTGTTTCCTTTGCCTCAAACAACTGCTCCGTTACGAACAACTTTGTGATGACCCACATCAAACAAAAAACATGTTGGATGTAACTGCCACCTGGCCAACCTGTGCATTCTAGCAGCTGTCAAGACCCTGCTATGCTGCCATTGACGATCTGTTGGTGGACACCTACTTCCATTTCTGTTACAGGTTCATATATAAATTATACATACTGCTTCAGGTAATTTATCAAAATTCTATACTATTACAACTTCAGTTTTAGAAAGAAAACTAATAATATGAGGTATTTGATGTCTTATCATAAAAAGAATAAATTATCTACCTACCTATCACACACACTGACAGGTATGGGTAGATAAAGGGGACATGAACAATTTATTAGGGCTGGCCAGAAGGATCCTTAATTCATTCAATTATTTAACAGAGAAATATGTCAAATTATAAATTTTGAGCTCAAGCAGGAAAGAGAAGTACAAAGAATTTACAAAGTTTTGGGGTGTAGAGCCAACCAAGATACTGAACATTGTTCTACCCATTGGTTGAGCCTTGAGAAGTGTGTGAAGTGAAGTGCCTGCTAGATCACTGGCCAGCCCTCCAGAGCTACAGGTACTTCAATTCTCATGATGTGGTGACGAAGTCTGGCCGAATCAAGAGGTTAATTGATGCTCAACTATCATCTCCCAAGATGAGAATGTACTACTTGTTTCTGGCTTTCATCCTAGAGCCACTCAAATGGTTTAACACAACTTTTCGTGTATTACTATAATTCTATTATATATGAAAAGTAGCAATTATTTTGAAGAAAGTATGACAGAATATTTCAATTTGTATATGATCATTTGTATGATTGTAGTTCTTGTTAATATAAAGTCTATATTTTTATATGAATGTCACACCCCTTATGTTTTAATCATTGATAATTCTTAATTATTTTACACAACAATTTTTGGACATTGGACCATTGTGCCTGAGGCATATGTAGTCGACAATGAAGACAGCATTTCCCCATCCTTGATCAATACAATTTTTTTGGGTAAGTTAAACAATATAAGTGTATAAATCATGAATATGTATTATAAATAACTTGTAAAACATTTTTAAATGATTAATCAAGGACATTTCAAATTCTGCAATAATATGAATTAAATGCATTTCTAGGAGGATAATACAATGATAGAAGTTTGTTATAATTTATTATCAATAATAATTACATTTGTGATAACCTACCAAAGAAAAGCTTGACACTACCAGGTAATTGTTTTCTTTTTATTCTAAAGGTCTGTCAGGAAATTCTATTGCACTGTTGTCGACAAGATGATCAAGAAATTTCCATTTGAGGGTACAGTCGTCGGCAAGTTGAGTTACCTTAACCCTGCTACAAGATCAGATGACACACACCAATAGATGTGATGGCCATTGCCAGGAGAGTTCCCAGGAGGACTTTCCCAAACTAGAGAGTGTCCTGGGCTCCGTTATAACTGTAACAAGGACATTAAGGTGGTTAAAACCCCATCAATCAATCAATGAACCAAACTAGAGGATGTACTGACTGATTACACTTGAATTCTGAACTTCCTAGATTGGTTCCTGGTAATGGGCCAGTATGGGGAAAATGTGTAATCTCATCACACTGATGACTTTGCTGTACCTTTTTAACCTATCCATGAGATCCTGAAGCTGACAAACACAGCAACAAGGAAATATAATATGTATCACTAATCTTCAGATTTCCAAATGGAATTGAGAGAATAATTAGTGCTTGAATTTAACTTGTACTATGATTTGTTCATATGAAATGATATGTACGTGTTCTTACATGTATATGATGACTTGTTAAGTTGTGTTTGTCATTTTAATAGTTTAAGAAACAGTTGATATTTTTTTCAGAATGAAAAAAGATATATGAATATTTGGTGTCATTTGCAGCTAGTCAGCTATGTTTATTTAAGAAAATGAAATGTTTAGTTGAGATGTTTGTTAATCATTTGAAAATAGTTGCTATTGTGTTTTTATTAAGTCAACATCTTTATGACTTTAAGGTGACAGAATCAGTTTGAAGTTTTTCATAAAACATGAATATTTATAGAGTTTCAAGTTATATTTAACATAAAATGTCATTCATGAATATGACTACAATACTTATTTTTATTGAAGTAGTATTTATTTTCAATTAATTTTATAGAATAAATATTAATTATGGAGACCAGCTTGGCATAAAATGCATTCCATATAATTCAGTTGTTATTTCTATTGAAAGTTTATTGTTATAGGTATTTTGTGGACATTTGTAACTTATATATAATAGTTGTTTTATTTATTTTACAAAGAAGAGTAATATGTGTGATCAGATGACATTTGTGAAATTGATATGAAGTAGTTCCTATTTTTAAGTCATCTGACCCAAGTAGGCTAAAATCTTTAAATGACTTCTTTTGAATAACTATGAGACCTAGGAACCTGATTTTGGGCCTGTGACGTGCTGGGATGAAAGGCTACAAAGTTTATTCAAATGAATGACTTTAACCTTTATTCAAAGTCACAGGTGTCAAAAAGGCTGAAATCAAGTTTTTCAAATGATTGACCTTGACCTTCATTTAAGGTCATAGGGGTCTAATAGGCTAAAATCTTTAAACGAATTCTTGTAAATAACTAAGAGTCCCTAAGAGACTGGATATTAAACTTGTAGAATGGTGGGGATCCAGGGACTTTAATTCATGGTCTAATTAATAAAATATATCAGAACCTGAACTTTTCCTATTAAAAGATGTCTTTGTATTGCCTTAATTGTTTGCTACTGCTTTATTCTTTGAGGTGTTGTATAATGTGCCAATAGTCTGATGACCCATGGGCCTGTTGTTTTTGTTAAACAACATAGTGCTTCTTATCAATTAACTTCAATTTATCCTAGAATCATGTGAAATCTTGCAAGATGTTAAATGTTATGGAATTTATTCACAAATACAAATAAATGATATAGTTGTTTTAAACTGTTTTCAAGTTATCTGTACTGTATAGTGTGGCATATCAACTCAAATGTTGATAATGTCATCAAAAAATCAAATCTAAATCTTCATCAATGCTTTTTCCTACCTATTTATCTTTTCTAATCGCTTTTACTGGTAAGAGCATATTCAATTTCTCTGCATGAAGATGAGAATTTTAATAGCTGTATTGTCCACAAAAAGACATGTAGAACATTCAATTAAAAGCTCATCAGTAATATCGTTCAGAAAGATAACAAAAAGAAGAGGACTGAGTATTGAGCCTTGAGGGACTCCAGCATTAATCCTACCTATTTCAGAAAATGAATTATTGATAAATACTCGATTACTAAGATGATTTTCCAACCATAACAAGAAATTTCCTGAAATACCATGGCCATATGATTGTAATTTTACAAGTACACCTTTGTGCCAGACCTAGTCAGAAATCGAAGCTTTTGAAATATCACAGAAAACTTACATGTGTATTTTTTTCTCCTCCATATCTATACATATTTCTGTCTATCTTTTTGTTTCTATGTTTATCTACCGCTGTGCGTGCTTGTCTTTCTGTCTATATTTGTATGATATGTCTATATGTGTACATGTATGTCTGTGTGTATGAGGGTGTATGTGTTGGTTGTGTATGTATATTGTGGTGTGTGTTTTTGCCATAGTGATTCAGCATAAATGTGTAACAAGGTATTAGAATTTTGTATTATCAAGATAAGATTGCAATTTGATAAATAAAAACAACTGACTATGCAAAAGATGGTGAATGGTAGTGAGTTTTCATGTCAATATATGCTATATTCACAAAACTGATATAAAAGAAATAAAATTGCCATCCAACATAAAACTTTATTTATAAACCTCTAATTCCTATAAATATTTACTGCAACACTTGACTAAAAGGCTAAGACAACTGTGACACTTCATAAATCTAATATTGGCAATACATTAAACATTTAATAAGGAGAACACAGGTACTGTACCAACCATATCTGAGAACCAGAAGTCTAATGATATACATATATCTGGATACTATAACACAAGCACCATATATATATATATCTAGGTTCTATGACACTAGCACCACACATATCTGGGTACTATAACACTAGCACCACACATATCTGGGTACTATAACACTAGCACCACACATATCTGGATACTATAACACAAGCACCATACATATCTAGGTTCTATGACACTAGCACCACACATATCTGGGTACTATAACACTAGCACCACACATATCTGGGTACTATAACACTAGCACCACACATATCTGGATACTATAACACAAGCACCATACATATCTTGGTACTGAAATACAAAAACCATACATATCTTGGTATATAACACTAGCACCAGACATATCTGGGTATAAGAACACTAAAGCCATATATATATCTGTGTACTGAAATACTAACACCATACCTATCTGGGTACTATGACACTAACACAATACATATCTGTATACTATAACACTAGAACCATACATATCTTGGTACTGAAAAAACTAACACCGTACATATCTGGGACTATAACACTAGCGTCGTTTTGTCATCACATAAACGTCTGTATTTGGTGTGTATACCACCGCACCGACTTGTCCCCGCATGATTACGTCTGTATTTGATCTAAATAAGGCGTGTATACCACCACATCGACTTGTCATCACATGATAACGTCTGTATTTGATGTCTATAAGGCGTATATACCACCACATCGACTTGTCACCACATGATAACGTCTGTATTTGATCTTAATAAGGCGTGTATACCACCACATCGACTTGTCACCACATGATAACGTCTGTATTTGATGTCTATAAGGTGTGTATATCACCACATCGACTTGTCACCACATGATAACGTCTGTATTTGATGTGTATAAGGCACGTATACCACCACATCGACTTGTCACCACATGACAACGTCTGCATTTGATGTCTATAAGGTGTGTATATACCACCACATCGACTTGTCACCACATGATAACGTCTGTATTTGATGTCTATAAGGTGTGTATACCACCACATCGACTTGTCACCACATGGTAACGTCTGTATTTGGTGTGTATAAGGCGTGTATACCACCACATCGACTTGTCACCACATGATAACGACTGTATTTGATGTGTATAAGGCATGTATACCACCACATGACAACGTCTTTATTTGATCTTAATAAGGTGTGTATACCACCACATCGACTTGTCACCACATGATAACGTCAGTATTTGATCTTAATAAGGTATGTATACCACCACATCGACTTGTCACCACATGATAACGTCAGTATTTGATCTTAATAATGTATGTATACCACCCACATCGACTGGTCACCACATGATAACGTCAGTATTTGATCTTAATAAGGTATGTATACCACCACATCGACTTGTCACCACATGATAAACGTCTGTATTTGATGTCTATAAGGCGTGTATACCACTACAACGCCTTGTCACCACATGATAAGGTCTGTATTTGATCTTAATAAGGTGTGTATACCACCACATCGACTTGTCACCACATGATAACGTCTGTATTTGATCTTAATAAGGTGTGTATATCACCACATCGACTTGTCACCACATGACAACGTCTGTATTTGATCTTAAGAAGGTGTGTATACCACCACATCGACTTGTCACCACATGATAACGTCAGTATTTGATCTTACTAAGGTGTGTATACCACCACATCGAGTTGTCACCACATGATATAACGACTGTATTATAAGGTGTGTATACTACCACATTGACTTTTTTCCGCCTGACATTGTCTGTATTCGATCTAAATAAGGTGTGCATACCACCACATCGACTTGTCACCACATGACAACATCTGTATTTAATCTGAATAAGGTGTTTATTCCACCACATCGACTTGTCATCACATGACGTCTGCTTTTGATCTTAATAAGGTGTATATACCACCAAATCGACTTGTCACCACACGATAACGTCTGTATTTGATGTTTATACCACCACATGATAACGTCAGTATTTGATCTTAATAAGCTCTGTATACCACCATATAGACTTATTACCACATGACGTCTGTATTTGATCTTAATAAGGTATGTATACCACCACATCGACTTGTCACCACATGATAACGCCTGTATTTGATCTTAATAAGGTGTGTATACCACCACATCGACTTGTCACCACACGATTACGTCTGTATTTGATCTTAATAAGGTGTTTATACCACCACATCGACTTGTCACCACATGACAACATCTGTATTTAATCTGAATAAGGTGTTTATTCCACCACATCGACTTGTCATCACATAACGTCTGCTTTTGATCTTAATAAGGTGTATATACCACCAAATCGACTTTTCACCACATGATAACGTCTGTATTTGATGTTTATACCACCACATGATAACGTCAGTATTTGATCTTAATAAGCTCTGTATACCACCATATAGACTTATTACCACATGACGTCTGTATTTTATCTAAATAGGTGTGTATACCACCACAACGACTTGTCACCATATGATAACGTCAGTATTTGATCTTAATAAGGAGTGTTTACCACCAAATCGACTAATGGGCGGTGGTTTTTCTCGGGGTACTCCGGCCTACCTCCATCAACAAACCTTGTCCTTACATGACTCTGGTTTTAATAAGACGTTAAACTAATAAGCTGTAACATCTGTATCTTCTTGTTTTTAGGTCACCGCAGACGGATCTTCATTGATCTTCTTTGTTCCATTATAACCTCTAGAAGTTGGTTGCATAAGGTTAATATAGTGTAAAACACGTTAATAATGAACTTGCTTACAGTGAATTCATGTGTCTATGTTTCCATGTTATAGTAATTTTCGTTTCAAGGTTCCTTTTAGTTATCTGTAATATGTGTATAACAATCTATGTGTATAACGAAGTGAATCAGGTGGTCCCCAAAGGTTTGTTATAACCGTTGCATTCTCTATTTGCATATTACAGAGTTATCTGCACTTGTGGGTAGGTATTGGTTGTGATATCATATGTTTGCAAGCGTTCTGTTATACTTAAATAATGACATAACAAGAAGTACCTTCCCGCAAGGGAGCTTACTCTGTTATATGTAAATGTAGTGGCTTAATACTTATACAAACATACAAAGACTTTGTAATAAGTTTAATTATAGTTTATTCAACAACATAATGTAATAATAATGTACAAATTAAGATATGCATCACTGAAGAATGATTAAATACTGTGAAAGCACCCTCGTCCCACACCCTCACTTAGGAAAAGACAGATAGGTAATGTGCAATACTAACCATATAACATGTTACGTTTGCAAAATGGTCAACTACATGTATAACTATATCAAATGGGATTTATACTCAGACTATCAATACAATATAATACATAATGTTATATGAAACATATTATTCAAATGAGACTGTATGCACTCCACACATCCATTGGAAAAGAAAATTAATGAGATGTTTATAAATTGAAACATGATAGTATAGTTGAAAAAAATTTGTTATTTTACAATTTGATGAAATAAAACAACTATTTCGGGTAAATTTAAGACAGGGTTCTTATTATAGATGTGAATTATATATATTTAGTACATCACATGATAATTACTAGGAATGCGATTGGATAACAGCCATGGTCTACATGTATTTTGCGACAGTTCCCTGTCCTTCTTGACTACGGGAGACTATACCTGACTACGGGAACTATACCAAAGTATAGTCCCCCGGGAATGAACTTGCGACCAAATATATGACGTCATAATGAATGTCATGTGACGTACTAAATCTATTATTGCCCTTTCCCTCGGGAACTGTTCTCCTATAGTGTTGTCTGGCGAGGTATAGTCCCCTCGTCTTCGACTCGGGGACTATACCTCGCCAGACAACACTATAGGAGAACAGTTCCCTCTGGAAAGGGCCATAATAGAATAATATTGGCTCTTATGATGATTATACATTTGATGGCTATAGCAAATTACTTTTGAAAACAAAATATGACATAAAAAAAAAACTATTATCTATGACCTGATGCTAATATATGTTGAAGAAGTTTAAACTTTTAGCACATAGATACCTTCAATACTTTCTGAAAAATAGTGATAATTGTCAAAATCCAAAATGGCTGCTAGTTGGCCATTTTGTTATCCAATCAGTCCTAAAATACAATATACAAAAACTAGTCATAGAGATATATAACTAGTTATATAAAGATATATAAAAGGGATAATAATTAGGCAAAAAATAGAGATTATGACCTATTTATTACCACTTACATTTTGCGACTTTTATGAACTTTCTCAAATATAGATAAAATTAAGTCCACTAAGAAACCAGTATTAATTGTCTATGACACAGTCTATGTTTTAAGCAAGCCAAATGGAACATTCATTGTTGAATTCCTTATCTGAAAGATTAATTGTACACCTGAGAATAGGAAGATTCCATTTAAATACAGGGTTTAGCATCAGACCTGGTTGGTTTTTTTTACATAAAAATGTGATAAAAAATTTGTCACGACAAAAAATATTTTTAGAAAATATTTTTTGTACATAATTATTTTTCATGACAAAAAATATTTTTTAGAAAATAAAAGTTGTACTTAAATATCAATGACTATTTAAGTACGAAAAACGTTTTGTAGGAGTTTTTTTTTGCCGGCCGCTGTTGGCCATCGTAGCTGAGACATGTTCAGTTGACAAAGAAAATAAACCTTCTCTTCACAATTGATAAAACTATGTAAAAATTTCTTTCTAGCTCTATAGCTTTTCTTCTTGATATCTTATTCAAAGTACAGATAACATTATCCACCCAGGCTTCATCCATTGTATTAATCTAATTTCTTCAGAAATAGTTTTACGTTTCTGTTTTACAACTTTTTAACCTACTGTGTTATTTTTAAGAAATTTGTACCTGATATTATTCTGAAATTAACCAAATGTAATTCTGGGTGAATTGTGACTATGTGAGCATTCATATTATTTGTATTTGCCGTATAACGTTACATAATATATATCTATAGTTTTGAGAAAAGACCAAATGTGCTATTCCTTTCTTCAATGGAATCCTCTGAACATCCTTGAGGCCACATCTCTTAATTGACCGACCATTGATCACCCTGGTAGACTGCTCCTGAACAAAATTTTCAACTTCAGCAAAGAGTAGTGTCAGTCTTGGGAAGCTTGAAATGTTCATCCAGGAGCACTTCAAATCTGCATGCTTGTAAATAAATAAATAAATATGCATAGGTATACCAATGTTGACAAAAGGCAAAGTTTAATTCAATATTTTTTATCCATAGTGACTCAACAAGCACACAAAACATTTTTATATTTATAACTAGAACTGCATTTACCACATTTATACATGTGAATGCATGTGGTATATGTATACTGTGTTTCCAAGGTAACCATTGTTATTATTAAACAATGATTTTATTATACAATGTGACGTGTGAATTATAGGCATCCATATGCATGTGTTACATTATTTGACCACCAGGTTTGAACAAGATTGATTTAATTAGTCTAAGATTTATTGTCTACTGTGAAATCATCTATTTCCGTCGGGCTCAATTTTCATAGATTCTAAAATTTTACTATTTGTTGGCACTTAAATTCGTGGAGAAAACCTCACACATTACTGTTAAAATACACAGTCGACACTGTCACCTTTACTGTTTGATCGCCCAAGTGGATACAATCACATGCTAGAGGCGGTACTCAACCAGAGTTTTTACAGGCGTTTCCATCAAACAATTATTGTGTCATATTGATTGATTCAAGATATACTCAATAATTTATACTTTGGTACATGTAGATAAAGTCTACGGAATTTTGAAAACTATCTTTGTTTGAAGAATACTTTCCATCTTTGAACTTGTCATGCTTCTATCTGAAATAGACTTAATGTAGTGAGGTACTTATCATGCTACAATGTATGAACGCATAAACTTACATGACATTGGTAAACATTTATTAAAATCAAACCCCCACAAAAATTAATGATTTCACAGTATATTACAAAACCTGTGTATGTTACATTAGCAATCAATTTATTTGGAAAACAAAAGTGTTCTTGCATATCTACACATGGTCCCCAACATTACTGTGAAGCTTCATTAGAATTGGTACAGTTCAGGAGTTGTCAGGACAATATTTGCAGATAACAGACATCTAGGTGGAAAGACATACATCCAGGGAAGTAATGATTCCAGTATACCCTAACTTTGTTGCAGGGGATATAAGAACAAAATTATTTCAACTATATACATTCAATACAATTTAAGTTATTTACCAAATGGGCAGGACACAGATGTAGCTCAGTAAACTGGTGATGTAATTTTCCCGAGCATCTACTATCGCTATCCTTCCAGTGTCTGAATATTTTCTGTTAATTCAAAAATAATAAGTTTCAATAATATGCAAAATCTCTTGATGAAAGCAAACAATATTTCTGATATCCATGATATAGGTACGTAAGCTTGTTTACCTAGTGGTTGACAACATGTATTTCAATTTCAAGAAGATTTTATAGTTTTTACATACAAATGTACATCAGATGGATTTGACATCAGGTCTAAGCTATGCCTATTAACATGCAAGCCCTTTCCAAATTATCAAATTCCATGTATGTATACATTCTGCATAACAAGTTTACCAGATTGATGTGTTGTAATGCATGACTTTCCAATGTTTTTGTCATCAAATGAGTTGAAGATATATCCATACCATCTTGAGCTTCACCAATTAGGCTTTCTCAGAAATATGGCCTATAACATGCTGTCTGTGCGAGTGATCTATTACTGCTGTGTTCAAGTGACTTTCCCGATGGCATCCACAAGTAATGAAACTGAATAAATACAAATAAAATTGAAAAAGAATGAGATTAAACTTTACTTATCACATCTACTCTTATAAGATTATGTTAAATTACATACACTATTTGAAGATCTTTTCTCTAAAGATAAATATGTGTAGTCCTCTGTTTATTACCATAATTGTTTGGTTGTAGTGCAATCTTGACATAAATTGAGCTATCAACAATGTACATGCTTCATGTTGTGTAAATATAACCAATGTATTCCTGTATATACATTAATATATGTCATTAATTAAATTGGTTACCACCAATTTTGTCAAATCCTAATAGTTCCAAATTAGCTGTGCCACAAATGGAGAGGACAAGTCAGCCATGATTTATCATCCCAGAAGGATCTTGGATCCACTTTTGCATTTTATATATACAGTATAACTTATCTAAACCGCATGTCATCAGAACAAGCATATTTGGCTGGTATGGACAGATTTCCGGAGCATACAGATTTAAAATAAAATCAATCAATATATGTAGCAAGTTGCCAGATGCAAATTTTGTCCTAAAGCTACATTTCTATTCTGAAAATATGATTCTAATTAATTATAACTGGTATATTTTTAAAGACAACCACTGGAAAATAAATTCTGCAAACATCCATATATCAAACACCTCATAAGGAAATTATGGATTTAATCTCTTGTGTATATGGTCGAAACAGCAAAATTTCCAAAAAATCCAATATTTTATTAAAGGCCCACTACCTTTCCTAAGTAAAACATTAAGGTCTCTTAAAAACATTAATAACATCATAAAATATATGCCGATGGCCTTAGATGAGCTTACAATACCAAACATATGCAAGATTTCCTCCGTAATATATGATAACAGTAGAGAGTCATTTCGCTGTTTTGCCGTCCGGCGCAGTGATAGTCAACTACCGCGCCGTATTTAGGATGACGGCGGGAAACATAAACGACCCGCATTATTAAACTTAATATTTTATTTATTTTAATCAAATTGTTCAGAAGGTGGTGATATGTGTAGTATTGTGCAAGTCTACAAAAGTATCAATCTCATTTTACATTTACATTTTAAAATCAAAAGCCATTTTGGTAAGGTAGTGGGCCTTTAACTAGGTGTCTTTGAGTGACAATAGTTCAAAAACTAGTATAAATTTTGCATCAATAAATTAATGCATCTGGCCTGAGTAAGATATTAACCTGGCAGTGACCAACAAACATATCTCAAATTTACCATATTATAAAGTACCTTCAACATCAGTTACCTCTACTGATGTCTCTGGTTTCAGTGCCTTTGTCATTGAAGAAGGTCTGGTCAGCATGACATCATGATCATGAATTTTCACGATCACCATAACATCCTGTAATGAGAGTAAAAATTATCTAGCGATAAGTGAACACAATCTTAGATTTAGGATATCTGTTATCCAATATCATATTCAAGTCAAAGTGTTATACAAAAGACACTTCTATTCTAAATGAAATGAAATATCTTGTTTCAGGAGTTTTTCTTTTTTAATTAGTAATCGAAAATATGAAATGATTGATACTAATGTGTCATTTTATGTATTTTAAGGAAGTTTGCTTCTAGAAGGATATAGGTCAGGTCTTATTAATAATCAAGACTCAGTTGTTCAAAAGGTGATTATTTATAAGCTTTATGAGCAGTAATGTAGAAATACAAAGTTTTCTCAAAGATTATCTGATTGGTCTTGAAACTAACATCATGTTAAAGTAGGATTCAATTTCATATGATGTTTGATATAAGATATGATTGATTGTCACCTACACTTTGACCTTTACCTGACGCTTTCCTACTCTTTGACATTTACCTTCTAGTCTCCTACACTTTTGACCTTTACTTTTCAGTGCCCTACACTTTGACCTTTACCTTACACTTTCCTACACTTTGACCTTTACATTATGCTTTCCTACACTTTGACCTTAACCTTACTGTCCCCTGCACTTTTGACCTTTACATTTAAGTGCCCTACACTTTGACCTTTACCTTCCTGTCCCCTACACTTTGTCATTACCTTACACTTTCCTACACTTTGACCTTTACATTATGCTTTCCTACACTTTGACCTTAACCTTCCTGTCCCCTACACTTTGTCATTACCTTATGCTTTCCTACACTTTGACCTTAACCTTACTGTCCCCTACACTTTGACCTTTACCTTACTGTCCCCTACGCTTTGACCTTTACCTTCTAGTTCCCCTACGCTTTGACATTTACCTTACATTCCCCTACACTTTGACCTTTACTTTCTGGTCTCCTACACTTTGACCTTTCCCTTTCTGTCTCCTATCCTTTGACATCTTTACTTTGACATTACATTACGCTTTCTTTCAATTTGACCTTTACCTTCCTGTCCCCTACACTTTGTCATTGCCTTATGCTTTCCTACACTTTGACCTTAACCTTACTGTCCCCTATCCTTTGACCTTTACCTTACTGTCCCATGTACTTTGGCCTTTACCTTACTGTCCCCTACACTTTGACCTTAACCTTAAGCGTTCCTACACTTTGACTTTTTACTTACTGTCCCCTAACTTCTGACCTTTACCTTATGCTTTCCTACACTTTGACATTTACCTAACTGTCCCCTACACTTTGACATTTACCTAACTGTCCCCTACACTTTGTCATTACCTTACGCTTTCCTACACTTTGACCTTTACAATATGCTTTCCTACACTTTGACCTTTACCTTCTATTCTCCTTCACTTCAAACTTTTATTTTCTAGTCTCCTACACTCTGACCTTTACTGTACATTGCCCTACACTTTGACCTTTACCTTACTGTCCCCTACCCTTTGACATTTACCTTACCCTTTCCGACACTTTGACCTTTACCTTACTGTCCCATGTACTTTGACCTTTACCTTACTGTCCCCTATACTTTGACCTTTTCCTTATGCTTTCCTACACTTTGACCTCTACCTTACTGTCCCCTACACTTTGAACTTTACCTTCTAGTCTCCTATACTTTGACCTTTACTTTCTAGTATCCTACACTTTGACCTTTACTTTCTAGTCTCCTTTACTTTCACCTTTACCTTACTGTCTCCTTTCCTTTGACCTTTACCTTACTGTCCCCTTTCTTTTGACATTGACCTTCCTTTCCCCTTTACTTTGACATTACTTTACGCTTTCCTTCACTTTGACCTTTACCTTACTGTCCCCTACACTTTGACCTTTACCTTATGCGTTCCTACACTTTGACCTTTACCTTACTGTCCCCTTAACTCTGACCTTTACCTTATGCGTTCCTACACTTTGACCTTTACCTTACTGTCCCCTTAACTCTGACCTTTACCTTATGTTTTCCTACACTTTGACCTTTACCTTACTGACCCCTACACTTTGACCTTTACCTTCCTGTCCCCTACACTTTGTCATTGCCTTACACTTTCCTACACTTTGACCTTTACATTATGCTTTCCTACACTTTGATCTTTACCTTCTATTCTCCTTCACTTCAACCTTGTATTTTCTTGTCTCCTACCCTTTGACCTTCACCATACAGTGCCCTACCCTTTGAACTTTACCTTACTGTCCAATACCCTTTGACCTTTACCTTACCATTTCATACACTTTGACCTTTACCTAATTGTCCCCTAAACTCTGACCTTCACATTATGCTTTCCTACACTTTGACCTTTACCTTACTGTCCCCTACACTTTGACCTTTACTGTCTAGTCTCCTACACTTTGGCCTTTATTTTCTAGTCTGTTTCACTTTCACCTTTACCTTCTAGTCTCATACACTTTGACCTTTACCTTACTGTACTCTACACTTTGACCTTTACCTTACTCTGTCCCCTATCCTTTGACATTGGCCTTCCTTTTCCCTTTACTTTGACATTACTTTATGCTTTCCTACACTTTGACCTTTACCTAACTGTCCCCTTCATTTTGACCTTTACCTTATGCTTTCCTACACTTTGACCTTTACCTTACCGTCCCCTGTACTTTGACATTTACCTTGCTGTCCCCTATACGTTGACCTTCACCTTACAATTAATATTTGCTTTGATTCATATAGAATGGCAGCCACTTTTTCTAGTGATACTTTCATGACCTTCCAGTTCTTTTTGACCTTCTTGTCAGTCATCTCTGCCATCAGTTCAGAGGTAAATTTCTCCCTAGAAAACAAAAAAAAACAACCTGAAGCACAATGGAACACATCATTAATTTCATCACATAAATATATCAGGTGAGAGAGAGAGAGCGAAAAAGGTATTAAGTTGCATAATTTGATTGCCCATGTAAAAGCTTTGATCCACTCATCAACAAAAACTAGCTATTCACAGAGGGGAACTGGATTTTACATATACAAGCTTGATTCCAACACCTGAGGATCTCTGCACATATGACCTTCGCTTCACATTTTGCTAATAATGATACAAAACTTGATCTACTGCAGTTATGCTAGAAAAAAATATGTTTCTATTCTGTGAACAGACAGTATGATGCCCTCTCTATTTTGCAATGTCACCATGTTCCCCCCCTTGGCCCTGTGAGCTATTAAAATTGTGGTTGAAATGCCCATATCAATGAATGTCACAATACTAACGTTTTGACCGGAACATTTCCATATGACAATTACTTTTTTTACTAACAATTGCTGTATGTATGTAGCCACACCTTATATCAAATGTCGTTCAAAATATACTTAATTAAACATAGCCTGAGATACTCTGGCCCCGACACCAGACTTAGACATTATGACAGATAGATGTCTGGCGTAGGGCCAGAGCGCAGTAGTACTCGAAAATCTGGAATAAGCCGACACCGTTTGGTATCGGGCCAGGTCATCTCCGATTCAGACTGACCACCGAGAAGCACTTCTAACGTTAGTCTATTCAACAAATGAATATTATATCTACCCAAATATAGCAATCCCTCAAGATTAAAGGTGATATGCATACTACGAGAAAATGGCGACAACGACGAGGGAAATTTAAAGTTGCAGAAAAGAAACTACTGTGTTGACACTATAGAACATGCATGCGTGATGAAACTAATGGCTAGGAGTAGATAGATTATTAATTTGTTGAAAAAACAAAGGTAAGTGGCGATTCTTGGTGGTAATCTTTTGTAAGTAGTCTGAATCGGAGATGACCTGGCTCGATACCAAACGGTGTCAGCTTATTCCAGGTTTTCGAGTACTACTGCGCTCTGGCCCTACGCCAGACATCTACAATGTATCTGTCATAATGTCTAAGTCTGGTGTCAGGGCCAGAGTATCTCGGGCTAATATAAACAATACAGAATTTATCAATTGTGACAACAAAAAAGATCATGATCATGTCAAAATATCTTGTCACATTGGACACAATCACTGGATGATGGGACTAATTAAAGGTCCATCTCTGTAAATCTTATTTTAGATAATTTTACATACTAGGTAAGAATTGTTTTGATATCTTGAAACCCTTGTATTGGTACTGTTTAGCATCTGGCTGATATTTGGAGGTTCCAGACGGCAAAACAGCGACATGAATCTTCACTGTTAACATAGGGCCCAAGGTCTTGACATATCAGAACTTTTCCTATGCCTATTTTTATATCATAATCGATTATTCTTATGAATTTCATGACATTATATAAGGCCTACATATATATACCCACCTGTTTCCCATGAAGTGATCAGCTATCAGACGATTCTCTCTTACTATTCCTAGTTCGATGTGCACGAAGCGAAAAGTGATGGGTCGGAAAAATGGCGGTCGTCTACACACTCGGAACTATAAATATTCGGAACACACTCGGTATGAGATGTGATCCGAGAGGTATCGAAAGAACTAGTCCTTACATAGTACATGGGGTTACTATTTAAGAGGACCATGTCAACAGTCAATAGTTGACTATTTAATATGGAGCATGCGTTGACATACGTCATGTCATATCTTGTCTCTGATACACATGCCCCCGATATTGCAGATACCATTACCAAACTAAAAATAGATACTGCACTCACCTGACAAGGTTTCATTGAAGTAATATTGTCAGCTAGATCCCAAAATATGTCCAGTACGAACTAATGAAACACTTCAATTCACCAGATTTTACACGTCCAAAGAATATACAATGTACATGTACACGTGGTGTGTCCTTGGTAGTTTACATGTATTACATTTTGTATTATGGAAGGGGGGAAGGTGGTCATATGCCACCGTGGCCAGTTGAATACATCGGGTACGATAGTATTCGTGGAGATATGTGGACGTATTATTATTTGGATTTCTATTCACTTGAGCGGAAATTTTATTTTGAGAAACGTGTGAATGATTGACAGCTTAGAGGAGTTGACATGTTTTCTAGCTAAAACAAGCCCTACACAGTGTTACAGGTAATAAGTGTTTCGGTTACGTACATGTACATGTATTAGTAGATGATACACTGTGCGTGTGTCGAATCACGTGCCTTATACAGGGGTCAGTGAGCGCGTCAGAATACAGGTAGAAAAAAACATAATGGGACTTTAATATTTTACCTGCTTCCTCTATTGTGAATTAGCGACATCACAGTCTGTAAACATCCTTATCTTGCCAAATATTTCTATAAATTGAAATAAAAACCATTTATATATTCAGATTCCTTACTAAAATATGAATTACCATGACCGAATTTAGTATAAAGGTGTTAGTGAAAAACATGAAATAAAAGAAAATCTTTCTCTGAAGTGAGAGCTGCCAAAATTTTGTATTTCCGGCCATTTTCCCAAGTTGTCTCCTTTATACCCCGTGTCGGGCCTTTAACGTTACACAGTATGTTGGTTTAAAACAGGTAATATCATGTTTACAACATTTAGCGTTGTACACGAATTAGCGCTTCAAAGACAGTGTGAAAAAACGTTTAAAATTAAAAGATGCTGCTAAGAATCTAAGCAGACGTTTGTTAGTAAATCGTTAAATCCGGATAGTCAACCGGTAGGTCGGAGGTCCCGAACCTTCAATTTTTTATGTTACACCACACTAATTTGTATATGTATTAAATTTTAATTTCTCATCTATCGATGCGACTATTATTATCAAAATTTGAGGAGATTCAGTGAAATCATCATTTCGTATTATGAAAGGTTCACAAGACTAAACCGGGCCTGAGAGATGCTTATCCTGGGAAAATGGCGTATTTAATTAAATTACTGACACATGAAACATCCCGAAATTAAGAGAAAATCATTTATAGTTTTTTGTACACAAAGCAATTCAAACATGTAAACTCAACGAAGCATTGACGACTATCGTGACTTTATTTTTAAAACCACATTATATAGAAATGGCAACAATTGCATTCAATCCAAGTCTTCCTTATTGGAAAATACAAAAATAAAGAGTTATAAATAGTTTTATTGTTGAAAATATAACGGGTGTTCACATATATATCTTAATCTGTTAGTAACTTGAACAAATGTCATTCATAATGGCCCGCCAAATAAATTGTAAGTGGATATAGTGCGCTTGATTACTCGTATTTGTTGATGTGATTCACGTTCATTGTAAAATTACCTTGTTTACCGTATCCAACACTGGACGATCCGATGTATTATCTACTAGTTGTTTCATTTGTATGGTGAGAGTATTCTTATGCAACCACATGGTACAACTAGTACTTACAGGTCTCAAATATTCAGTGATGTATAGTAAGTGTGGCCATTTGAGTTATATGCTGGGCTGTCTGGTGGTGGAGAGATGCCCTTCACTTGGGATCAATCACTTTTTGCTCAGAATTTCTTCCGGAGTTAGTGGGTATAAGATTTATAATGATTAATTTGCTATAAGATAGGTCACATATGTATAGGTGTAGCGCCCAAGGGGCCGTAGCCAGGGTTAGCATGTGGATGATATTGCATAGGTTGTTGTTCTGCCTAATGTCGGTGCAGATTCCCTCATCAAAGCATCCCACACGCGCTGTTACCAAAGACATCTCCAGAAAATAAGTAATGCATATAAATAAATGTCACTCATAGAGAAATTCCTCTTGTTATTTTATGCTAAGATCGAAATCTACTTTCATTTTTTTTGAAAAATTGTATCATTCCAAATTAAGGACGCCACACATTTGTTGGTAATAATTTTGGTATTTCCAATGAGATATAGAATTGTCACAGTCACTCTAATGATCTCGAATAAAATATTGATTTGTGTCATCCAATTCTCAACAGGGGAATTATGATGTTAAGCGCAACTGCTTTATAGCTTCTGATACAAGTAAAGAGAAAGTATTGCTGCCTTATAAGATTTATGGGTGTAAACATTATCGGTATTTATTCTAACATGAACATGAAAATGATTGTAGGATGCTCGGGGATAGTTAGGGACGTCTGCATTGTAGCTACAATGTAGCACGTCATGTATACGCGACCTTGTTTAAGTGCGTCACATGTCTCGAAGATTTATCTTATCAATTACTAAATGTCAACTAATTCGGAAAAATAAATAGAGGTCACGCTGTGTCTCCCTCACTCTCGTCATCTCTCTAGTGCGTTTCTTCCTACCACCGTTCACCTTTCATCTGACAGCATTCTCTACTCCTCCATCTCCTCATCTCATCTAATACAATATTGCTAAACGTAAATGATGAGATAGTACATAATTGTACAAGTATATATATACTGTATAGAAATAGACTGGCTGCGACTATTCTCCTCGTGCAGTGAGACCTTAGGAAAGGTGAACACGCGATGACAACGGTGAGTTGAGGGAGACACAATTCATCTTAAGTATTGTTGAATACCCAAGGCGTCAATCGTAGATTAGATATCGCTGTTGTCTCGCGGGGGCTCGGAGGTCTCCTTCTACCTACGCCCGGGAAAAAAAAATATTACGAGATTTAAACAAAATGGCCTATAAGATGACGTGTTTGACATGATATATTTATGATGATTTTAAAGCGATCTTCATAACAGCTGACTATACTTGAGAGAGGATTTTCCTTCTTTAAAGTGACACTGCATTTAGAAATGATAATTAGTTGTCTATGTCGTCATACCTATTATGCACAACGTAATTCCCTCTATGCTACGATTCTGACACATTACCGGAATTTCACAACCCATCGGCACATTGTTGTGTAACAGCAAAATAATAATTTTGTGAGATTGATTATTTGCTTTGCTTTAAGACATAGTATACAAACGACGCTTACAATAAGTGATCTAAAAGTGGACAGTATTACAACAAAACTATTATAAGTGAAGTTGGTTGGACACTTTTCTAGTCTAGTATTAATGAGTCGTAATCGAATTGTTCATTAATTATAAGTTTGGACATCACAGAAGCCCTGATTACCGCGTGTTAGGATAACGCTGCAAAGTGCACAGCGGCCGGATGCGGAAAATTATATCAGAAATAAAGTCCGTGCGATCAAAATGTGCAGGATGGACCCTTTTTTCTCCTTCAATACTGTGCTATTTTAAAGTTATTACAATTGTATTACACTCGTGCTCGCTGTGTCACATAACGCCCCTGCACTTTCTATGGAAGCGACTATAGAGGAAATAAAAATTTCTCGTACAAAATGGTAAGAGCTTTCCACAGTGGATAGACCATCGAAGACATGTTGCGTAGTTACTGTTCTAATACTTGGCGCACGTTACGCTTATGGCTCCCAATTATATGAGGACAGCTTCCAGACACCGTTTTTCTATTCTTAAAGTATTCATACACTCCTTTTCGTTTGACGCGCATCTTTGATTTCACACATATACGCATAATTACTTACTAATTTTCTATACAATGTCTCCATGAAATCGGATTTTTAACATAGTATAAACCGATATAGGAAGATCATTCGTCGTCAACTCTATATCTCATGAATTATTGTATGGCAGACGGTAGGTCAAACCAATTGTCGGCAATTGCAAACAGCTGCTCGACACGACCGAAATCAGGACACCAGAAATTTTCGCTCGCTGCTGCCTAGCCTGTCGTGTGTCCTTATATGTAGACCCCACACGACATACCTCTGATTCCATTTCCTCACTGTGTCCCTTAACCACAGTTCTGTAAAGAAAAATGAATTATATCTTTTTCCCTCCAGGAAGTTGAAAGTGCTTTCTTAGTTATACCGTGATAATAAGGATCTATATACGCGAGTGGCTTTTCAATCCATTAGGCTTATCATCGCACAGGTCGCCTTCTTACCTCTTTAGTTTTTCTAAATGCGTCTGGTTTGTGCTAAAGCGTCGTTCTAGTTGTGTTTACATTTTTTTACTTTTAATTTAGACAATTTTTTAGTTCGCTCTCTTTTGAAAAAGAATGGTAATGTGTTAATGCTTGTAGCGTCATACTTATTACTTTGTAGTACATTTGGTGAGCACTAAACATTCTCAGTCGTACAACGGACACAATTCGAGAATTCTTATCAGCTATCTCTCGACAAGGCGGCGACAGATGTGCTGTCGAGAAGCAAAAATTGTTCGCCCGAACGAATTACCCCGTTTCAAGCTGGCGATATTTTTTTCAAATAAATTAATGGTATTGTTATTTAAAGCAAAAGGATCCAACGATATACCACTTTGTAATCACATCAAAAGATAATTTAATTTAACTTATATCAAAACAAAAAAAAAACCACAAAAAAAAATGTACTAAAGTATCAATTAATGCTATTAGTAAAAAGATTGATCATGTGTCTGCATGATTTCGACCTACTGGAACTCATTTGACTTTCCTCTTTCATCATCCGCGACATGTTTTCCCCTGCTAGTTGCCTCCATAGCGACTTTTGGTCAGTGAGGCCAGAATTCGTCTGAGCGAGATGAAGATTGGTCCGTACCCCGGAGCGAGATGTGGTGTTTTTGAAAGTATTGTAGCGTGCTTGACTACGCACATGTCCAGCAGCAGCCGCGGGATAAAAGCTATCTAACTGCGCTAGAGACAAAACTCAGCCTTAAAGAGGTTGTACAGACGTAAAACTCAAAATTTGTTTGTCCGTAACTCCTCCGATTTATAATAACCGCTTATGAACGTTAAAAAATAGTTCACATCAAATGTTTCTTATAATGATTATTGGAAGTTTCAAATCTACTAGAGTAGCATAAAGTACGTTTAAGAGCGTCAGTTGATTTTTTTTATATGAACATCGCCGCAATGATATGAATAGTTGCACCTACTAGTTGTACAGATATGTTTTAACGGAGTATGTTATACATGATAAATACTAGTTGATGTTAGATTTGTATCAACCGTTTTAAAACACGATCTGTTGAAAAAATCGAGAACCTCATATACATACACATAGACTGGTGTGGCCACAAACATTCTCGACATTCTATTATCGCCATTCCTAATAATAAACGCCCCTTCTGTTGCTGGTATTTAAATTACCTAATCAACTCTATTTTGAAATTGAAAATTTGTATGTATTTGTTTATTATACGTAACAAGATACCTCATTTCATATGTTATTGGTGAGAGTGCTGTGTTGTTTGTTTTTGTCTGATATGTGTTGTTGTGTTTTTAGTTTGTGTTTTTGTGTCTGTTCTTTTTGGTGGTGTTTTTTTACTCTCGTTGTGTGATGCCGGTTGTGTGAGATGTGTTGATACAGTAGTTTATACGGGCTGTGTGGTGTTGTGTTGAGCTGTTGTTGTTTTGATGTTGTGTGTGTTGTGTGTCTTCTGTGTTGTTGTAGTCCAGTGGTTGTTGTATTGTGCGACGTTGTGGGGAGTTGTATTGTATGGTGAGTGTGCTTGTCGATTTAGGATTGTAGTTATTCCGTCGGACTTATTGGTTTTGTTGTTTGTTGTTGTGTTGTTGTTGTTATTAATTTTTTTGTAGTGATCTGTGGGTGATGTTTGTTGTGCTGTGTGCATGTTTTGTTGCTTCTGCTGTGTGATTATTTTGTTGTGCTGTGTGATGTTGAGTTGGTGCTGCGTTGTTTGTTTGTGTGATGTTGTATGTGTTTGTGAAGATGTGCTGTTGGCGTTGTGCAGGCATGGGGTAATCGTAATCGTGCTAATCGTAATCGATTGTAATTAATTACAATTTCTCAAAGTAATCGACAGTAATCAGTACTTGAAGGCTATTTCGATTACTTGTAATCGTAAATCGTTATAGATTACAGTAAAAAATACTGTGTAATCGTAATTACATTTCGATTACTTTTCAATTACATTATACCTAATATGTAAGTCTGAGGAGTCTGAATTTAGCAGCCAGTATACTAACAAGCTTAGAAAGTGTAAAAGTCAATCTTTGTCTGTTTGTAGTTGGCAAACAAAACAAGAAGATAGAAGCTATCTTAACATTGTTTAGTATTGGTCTATAAAAAACTTTTATAATTAGTTTTCTCTGATGAACTTCATAAAGGTCTCAAAGAAATAAAGAATAGGATACTATAATATTGTCATACACAGGTACATTTTATATTACTAATTTTAAAGTTTCACCAGGATATGAATGTCCATTGACTATAAGATCAATTCAGTTTGTTTTCAGGGTAGTTGTCCTCAAGATTTCCTATGAACTTGTTGTTTTAGGAAACAATGAGCAAGTCAATTAATTCCCGTTTGTAATATTCCCAGTAACTGTTCTTTTAACCTGTACAGGTCAACGCAAGATTTGATCTGTTTAGCTCAGAAGCATAAGTCACACGATTTTTGCTTTAACAAAAAATCCTTAAATTATATACTTGATTCATTTTTATATATTTAACAATGCAATTGCATTGTAAATGAAAATTAGATAAATATTAATAAGGTAAAATGACACTGCTACACATTCTCCGCTTTCTCACTAGAAACCGAATCATTAGAATTAGATTTCAGTTTTAAAATATCTTATTAGTATTTATGATTATACCGTCATGCTGCTAAAATGCAGATTATCGATTAACCACATACGAAAAATGTGCACATCATGGTCATTTCTAAGACACACTCAGTTTTTAAAAAGCATGATGTGGGACAGGTGAAAGACTTAAAACTAAATTAAAGCAGTTTAACTAATTCAATGAACACTATTTATATATAACATAGTCACATAACTGGTCTTAGAATGCTATCAAATCCGTATAAAAAGGAAAAATTGAAAATAGTTGTTCTGATAGAAGATCAAAATTTTAAATAAATTCAATAGTAAATCAGTCTAAATATGTAATCGAAATAAAAATTAAAATTAATTTCAATTACTTTTTTGTAAAGTAATTTCGATTGTAATCGATTACAGTGCTCAATGGTAGATGTCCCGGTTCAATCCTTGGAATCGATTATTAATCGATTACAGCATTTTCCTCCCCCAAGTAATCGATTATTAATTTAATACATTTTGAAGTAATTGTGCCCATGCAAGTGCTTTGCTGTTGTGTGGGTGTTGCTCTAGTGATGCTGTGATTTCTCCTGTCGTATTGCGTTTTGTGTTGTTTGTGTGTCTGTCGTGTTGTTGGTGTGTTTTTGTATGTTGGTTGTGCTGTTGTATAATGTTTTTGTTTGTGTGTGTGTGAGTTGTATGTTGTTGTGTGTTAAGTTTGTTGTGTGTGTTGTGTTGTGTGGCGTGGTGTGTTGTGTGGGTGTGTGTGTTTTTCTCTATGTACTCTGGCTTTTCCACTTCCTCCTGAAACCTGGCACGTCCTGAAATGACCCTGACTGTTTATCTAGAAATAAAACAAAAATAAACCAAACTATAATGTATTTGTCGGTCCGACAACGTTTTGCTGCTATTTTCTACACTTATTTTTCTTCATAATATCGATAAAAATGTACGACGAAAAAATAATCTAGGCTTTTGATAAAAATAAAGACCTGGAATTTTGGCATTCATTTTTTCCAAAGCAACAGAGAGAGATGAGGTCAGTCATCGGGAAAGTTGGGATACATAATTAAAAAACGAGTTCTTATGGGGTCACCTTTCAACGGGGTCCATTTTCAACGGGTCGGTGTGAAAAATGACCCGAGGTCATTTTTTAACGGGGGGTCCATTTTCAATTAAACGTTACACCGGCTAATGTAGGAGTATGATTGTTTATCGTGTTTTTTTAATAAAAAATTATCTTAGGGAGCAACTCTGGTTGTGTGTTACCATTATATTATATGTAATCTGTAACTGAATTCTCAGATCCCTGCGTGATCAGATTAATCCCTCTGTGATCAGTGATCCTCGCCACCACAACCCCCCATCACATAACACACGAACACACTACACTTCCCTCTCCTCCTCTTACGTTTCCTCTACAATGTATTTATAATATGAATGAATTTCTTTAAAAAAATGTTTCTTAAGGATATGATATTCTGTCTTCTCTCGGAGTGGCGTCTTGAGCGGATCCGTTAGAAGTTCTTGCCGTTCTCCAATCTATTATGAAACCAAAGAGATGTTGACACAATATAGTTAGTCCAACATATAAAATTTTCGTCAGTATCTGTAGCGAAGTTGCCAGATGCAGAATTTTGTCTCTCTTCTAAATTCTGGTTTCTAGTTTTTTAAGTAGATTTGATTGTTTATACGAGGGATTTTAAGAAAATAGCGTCACAACCTTTTGCGGGCCCATATCTGTAGTGAAAATTGTGTAGATCTTAGATTTCAAGCGTTACATAAGATAGGAGCCTGACATGTTGTCACAGAACTGTCCATCTTTTTTCTTTCGGCAAATTTTGTTTTTCACTTAAATCATTTACTGCGGCCGGCATTTTTTAGCTTGAAATTTAGCTAATTTATTGCTATTTGCAAAATCGTTTTTACTAAGTGGTTGCTTTGTGCCAGATCAGTTAAGTAATTAAGCATTAATATGTGTGCGTACCCCTACTCTGAAACGGATCACAGGTTTGTGTAACGTGTTGACTTTTTACATTTAATGGTGTATGTTTGAGGCAACTTTTTTATTTTTTAGCTGCTGTCATAGGATAATGAAAAAATTGTACAAAAAATGGAGGCAAAAAAAGTAGAAGCACACGGACCCGCCAATTTTTCTACAGTGATTTAGAAGAATAGTAACAACCAGTGTGTCCCTTACTTGATATGCATAAATAATAACAAAAGTTTTAATTACCAGAACTTTTTTATAGAAGGGTGGTTAAATTTGGCAAAAATATTCAGCGCTGGAAAATGTGAACATCCAGAACATCCAAGTTGGGGCAGTTTGGTAGCACCAAATATTATGGGGTGGGGCGTAGCATAAGTTTTGTTGATTTTGAGAAAATATATTAGTCTAATTGATCAAAACTGGTATATTTTTAAAGAAGACTACTAGAAAATGAATTCTACAAACATTCATACATGTCAAACACCTCATTAGGAAATTATGGCTTTAATCTCTATCTTATATGGTCAAAACGGCAAAATTCCCATAAAATCCAATATTTTGTCAACTAGGTGTCTTTGAGTGACAAAAGCTCAAAAACGAGCACACGGACATATGTTTTTTCTTTCATTTTCTTTTATGGTATGAACTCCTTTTTCCAAAAATCTATATGAGAAAAAAAGTTTAATACAAGAAAATTTTGACTTCTCAGAGGTGTACATCCTTAAATATTCTTCCGATGCTGGCGACAGAAGAGAATCGTAATTAAGAAAGCGCCAGATTGACAAATTTCGAATCTCGAATGCGTTGTCATGGTCCATTTCTGTTAAATAATACACAAAAAAGTTCAGAAATCTGCACTGTCACTTCCGAGAGAAAAATGAACATGACGGTTTACGGTTAAAGTAAGTGAGTCTTCACTAGATGTTTTGTTTTAAATGGAGTTTCTGACAAAGTTACGGGTCATGGACACCTCTTCTCTAAGGAGATTGTGGAGGGTAGAACACAGTTATGGGTGACTGTTTACCACCACAAGCGTAGATTTTGTGATTTTGGGCTTAGTTTTTGATTAGGGTACCCATTAGAGCGAGACGACATTCCGACCCTGACAGGGAAAATTTTTACCTAGCATATTTTTCAGTAAATTTCGTCGATTGATGTTCAGAGCCAAAACTTCGTCAATACTTGGCCAATTTGAGTTCATCAAGCACTCTATGGAAAGATAAATTATTTTTCTTTAAGATAAGATATCCGTCAATTGTTGTTTGTATAGAAACCCATTTATTTCATAAATAATCCGCGGTTTTAAAAAAATAGGTCACGTTTTTTTTCTCGACAGCAGTGTTCATACCCATTCTGGATTTATATAATTATATTAATATAATATGTTATTACCACAAAGTTTTAAAAATTTTTCGTGCCCAGGTCCCCTGTGGAGCCTCCGGGTGTGCACAAACTTTTTTCTGCAAGGACGTAGACTAACACTCACAACAATTTATCATATAAAACTATATTAATAAGCAGCATCAACTGTTTGTCTGCTTGTATTGCTGATGTGACAGTATGAATACAGAACATCTGCTTTGTACGTTGACCATAGGGCTTTTGCATAGAAGTAAATATATGCTGCTACTGGTCCTGCCTACTTTCAACGACGAACCGCTCACGGCTACTGTTGGTCAAAAGGAAAAGAAAAAGGAAATCACATTCAGATTTGTTTATTTCCGTTAGTCGTGCGAGGCTTATAAGGAACAAAAGCTACTCAATTTAAATTACTATTGAATCAAAAAATAATTCAAATCATTGTACCAGGCAGGCGGTGATTGCTATACACTAGTAAAACACGCAAACATCTCAGCTACACGCAATTTCTTATTATACATCTAGATACTCAAATCAAGTTATGGTGTTTTAGAAGAGTACTGTGAAGGCTCTTACTGGGAATGCATGGTAATGATCTTTAAAATTATATTTGCACTGCGTAAGTGAATAGAGGTTTGAACGATCACTGGTGTTGCATACAATAAATATAAGTTTCAGATATCGTAAATTCGTTGTTTGAGGTTATAAAAAAAACAAGGACCTAATTAAGGGATCGAAGTGGAAAATTGTTTCTACTTTTATCGATTGCGTCATTACAAACCTGTCCAGATTCTATTAGGGTGTGTTTACGATTTTTGATATAAAAAACTTCCTTTTGAGGAATTCTGTACTGTTTTTATTATACTAAAATTTCTTGAAAAATATAAAATCCAAATTGTACATACATCATAAAATTTTTTGTTCTGTAATTAGTTATATACCCAATTATTACTCTCATACGCACTATTCCACAAATACCCCAATCCTAGCCACAGGGGGCCAACTCAATGAAAATGGATGTTGTCATACATTTTTTTTTGTATTTGGAGGATGGATTGATGAGTATATATGACAGTCATGTGATTTTTTTTAAAAAAAATACAAGATTTGAAAAAATTATTAAAAAATCGGGATATTTACTAGTTTACAACATCCATCTTCATTGAGTTGGCCCCCTGTGATCCTAGCTTATTCAGTTCGGCGTGTACATTCAATTACCGACACCTGTACCGTTACCATATCGATGGACGATAACACCCAGTGTAGAGGTTTGTCTCGTCTGGTCAGTTCTGATAACGACCGGTATAAACAGTGTTCACTACATACTGTTCAGGACTGCCGTGTACCTAACACTGGCGTTGTGACATTGGAGTGCCGAACACAGATCGTCGTCATCTGAGTTCTATGCGAATCTGGTAAGTAAGAATCAACTTTCAAATGTTCTAAAAGCAATGACTCAAGAATGGGCGCATATATCAATTATATATATGGACCTTTGATTTGTTAATGTTAATATTTCCAGGCAGTAACGTAGTTAGATGAAATGTACAAAGGTCCTCAAGACAGCCCCCCCCCCCCTTCATTGTTGACATTTTTGGTTTAGATTTATTTACTAGTATACATGTATATAAATATTATATAGGATTTCTTGGTTCGTTCTTTCATTTGAAACTAGTATGACATGAACACGGATAAACATTTTAGTCTAGTTGATGTGTATTAATTTTTATTTTTATTAAAGGTTTGTTACGTGCTTGAACGTTTTAGGAAATGCGCGGTGCAGCGGGAAAAAAATCTATAATTTTCAGCATCACGATCTATTCTAAATACATTTCCACCCCCCCCCCCCCAAATTTTCATACAAGAATACAATAGAGAACAAATACAAAACACTTATTCACTCCTACATTATTATGTACAACGTACATACATACTTTTAGTAGTTTATCATAATTTGATAATACACATTATTAATATAATGATATCAAAGCTAGAAGATGGATGGAATTTGGTCTTTTAGTGAGGAGAAACGATATAATGAGCTGATTTATAGAACGGTATTGTCAGAGACTTGAGACAAAAGATCAGGGCGTAGATACACACGAACTAGACTAAAAATATCCATCAAGGGACTATGCCATTTTAAAAGATGTCTCTTAAAAGATTAATTTGTTTATATGTCATAGTAAGACTATTACTTCAATATCATTTTGAGTTACACAGATAGATAGATAGATTTCTTTATTTCCTATGGTTAGAGATTTACATCAATCATATCTTTTGTTTACATCAAATCAAAACAACAAAGTATACACAAAATCATAGGAGAGTGCTCATCTCTGTGATCTTTGCAGGCACCGATCAGCAATGTTCATCATCATTAAAGCCCACTTTTCGTTGTCAGTATAAAATTGCATTGTCTTTCGACTTTTAAATGGTCGAATTAAACGTAATCCGATACGTCTAATACGTTTACTAAAAACTCTAATAATGCATCGCGAATTTTGAATAGTGTCGGACACTGGACTAGAAAATGAACCGTTATATTATCAGTTTCTTTCTTGCATATTTTACATGTCACTGTGTTTTTCTCGTGACGATATGATAATTTTTACCAGTTCGGCAAGTTTCCATGTATATTTCGGGTATTCTAGACTCCGTAGCCAAAGTGGGTTAGGCACCCTTGAGGGTAGTGAAATGAATTGTATGTCTGTTAGACTTTTAGAAGCTATCATAGTGGTTTGCCAGTCTTACGCTAATTTGTCGTATTGTATTAATTTCCCAGTTAGCGACGCACCGTTTATCTATATATATGTAACAAGGATTATAATATAATGATATATGGAAAAAGTATATAATTTTTCTTTCCTCCTGTAGGTGCGGAGCACGGGAAGGGGTGTTACAAAAAATTAGGATCTTTACCCCCCCCCCCCCCCCCCGCCCATTACGTTTCATCTTCCTACGGCCACTGAAGATGGTTAAACACCATGTATGTTTTATCAAAAAAACCAGAAACGCATTTACAACTGAAATAAATATCAAAGACCCCTATCAAATTGAAACGCACAAGTAAAAAACAGGGAAATTAATATTTATTGTAGAATTTGGATAAAATTTTCTTCTTGCTTCCTGTCATCATTTAAGCTTCTCTTTAGCTTTCTTCATTCTCTCCCCTTTAACAAATACTTATTTGTTCTCTGAAACTTTTATAATCATCCAGATATTGAATAGCATTCGTACGTTTATATTACAGTGAACCTGTACTGACAATCTCAGACTAGTTTATCGATTTATTATCTAATCAATACAATTATTTGATTTGTCAATTTGCTATTTATAATTAAAAAGTGAACTGTAACCACAAACCAATGAGTGTTTATTTAGAGTGAACGGTGTTGAACATAGAATAAGATTTTAGCTTTTTCACACCATTCCCAGAATAAGTGTTTCAATAGTTTTCTCTTTCTAAATAACAAATATTACAGATAGGATAATTGGCATATATTTTTTTTTTCTTTGAAAATAAACTAGTTTGTTGTTAGAAATAATGCCATAGGATATTCGCTCCACGTTCATCATCCTACGCTAAAGTTTGAGGAAAAAAAATCGTACCGACATTTTCCTTTACCTTAGTACCTTGTAGCCTTATTACCGACTTTCATTTTACTAGTAACCTCTTGCCCTTTACTGACTACCGTCTCCTTTTACTAGTAACTAGTGGACCTCACTACCGACACCTTTTTTACTAGTACTTCTGACCACTACCGCCATTCCTTTTTACTAGTAACGTCTGACCTTACTTTTTCCTTTTACTAGGTAACGTCTGACCGAAATTACTAGAAACTTCTGTACTACCGTCACTTTCCTTTTACTAGTAACGTCTGACCTTACTACCGTCACTTTCCTTTTACTAGTAACGTCTGACCTTACTACCGTCACTTTCCTTTTACTAGTAACGTCTGACCTTACTACCGTCACTTTCCTTTTACTAGTAACGTCTGACCTTACTACCGTCACTTTCCTTTACTAGTAACGTCTGACCTTACTACCGTCACTTTCCTTTTACTAGTAACGTCTGACCTTACTACCGTCACTTTCCTTTTACTAGTAACGTCTGACCTTACTACCGTCACTTCCCTTTTACTAGTAACGTCTGACCTTACTACCGTCACTTTCCTTTTTACTAGTTACTTCTGACCTTACTACCGTCACTTCCCTTTTACTAGTAACGTCTGACCTTACTACCGTCACTTTCCTTTTACTAGTAACGTCTGACCTTACTACGTCACTTCCCTTTTACTAGTAACGTCTGACCTTACTACCGTCACTTTCCTTTTACTAATAACGCCTGACCTTACTACCGTCACTTTCCTTTTACTAGTAACTTCTGACCTTACTACCGTCACTTTCCTTTTACTAGTAACGTCTGACCTTACTACCGTCACTTTCCTTTTACTAGTAACGTCTGACCTTACTACCGTCACTTTCTGTTTACTAGTAACGTCTGACCTTACTACCGTCACTTTCCTTTTACTAGTAACGTCTGACCTTACTACCGTCACTTTCCTTTTACTAGTAACGTCTGACCTTACTACCGTCACTTTCCTTTTACTAGTAACGTCTGACCTTACTACCGTCACTTTCCTTTTACTAGTAACGTCTGACCTTACTACCGTCACTTTCCTTTTACTAGTAACGTCTGACCTTACTACCGTCACTTTCCTTTTACTAGTTAACGTCTGACCTTACTACCGTCACTTTTCCTTTTACTAGTAACGTCTGACCTTACTACCGTCACTTCCCTTTTACTAGTAACGTCTGACCTTACTACCGTCACTTCCCTTTTACTAGTAACGTCTGACCTTACTACCGTCACTTCCCTTTTACTAGTAACTTCTGACCTTACTACCGTCACTTTCCTTTTACTAGTAAATCTGACCTTACTACCGTCACTTTCCTTTTACTAGTAACGTCTGACCTTACTACCGTCACTTTCTGTTTACTAGTAACGTCTGACCTTACTACCGTCACTTTCCTTTTACTAGTAACGTCTGACCTTACTACCGTCACTTTCTGTTTACTAGTAACGTCTGACCTTACTACCGTCACTTTCCTTTTACTAGTAACGTCTGACCTTACTACCGTCACTTTCCTTTTACTAGTAACGTCTGACCTTACTACCGTCACTTTCCTTTTACTAGTAACGTCTGACCTTACTACCGTCACTTTCCTTTTACTAGTAACGTCTGACCTTACTACCGTCACTTTCCTTTTACTAGTAACGTCTGACTTTACTACCGTCACTTTCCTTTTACTAGTAACGTCTGACCTTACTACCGTCACTTCCCTTTTACTAGTAACGTCTGACTTTACTACCGTCACTTTCCTTTTACTAGTAACGTCTGACCTTTACTACCGTCACTTTCCTTTTACTAGTAACGTCTGACCTTACTACCGTCACTTCCCTTTTACTAGTAACGTTCTGACCTTACTACCGTCACTTTCCTTTTACTAGTAACGTCTGACCTTACTACCGTCACTTCCCTTTTACTAGTAACGTCTGACCTTACTACCGTCACTTTCCTTTTACTAGTAACGTCTGACCTTACTACCGTCACTTTTTCTTTTACTAGTAACGTCTGACCTTACTACCGTCACTTCCCTTTTACTAGTAACGTCTGACCTTACTACCGTCACTTCCCTTTTACTAGTAACGTCTGACCTTACTACCGTCACTTCCCTTTTACTAGTAACGTCTGACCTTACTACCGTCACTTCCCTTTTACTAGTAACGTCTGACCTTACTACCGTCACTTCCCTTTTACTAGTAACTTCTGACCTTACTACCGTCACTTCCCTTTTACTAGTAACTTCTGACCTTACTACCGTCACTTCCCTTTTACTAGTAACGTCTGACCTTACTACCGTCACTTCCCTTTTACTAGTAACTTCTGACCTTACTACCGTCACTTCCCTTTTACTAGTAACTTCTGACTTTACTACCGTCACTTCCCTTTTACTAGTTACGTCTGACCTTACTACCGTCACTTCCCTTTTACTAGTAACGTCTGACCTTACTACCGTCACTTCCCTTTTACTAGTAACTTCTGACCTTACTACCGTCACTTTCCTTTTAACTAGTAACTTCTGACCTTACTACCGTCACTTTCCTTTTACTAGTAACGTCTGACCTTACTACCGTCACTTTCCTTTTACTAGTAACTTCTGACCTTTACTACAGTCACTTTCCTTTTTACTAGTTACGTCTGACCTTACTACCGTTACTTCCCTTTTACTAGTAACGTCTGACCTTACTACCGTCACTTTCCTTTTACTAGTAACTTCTGACCTTACTACCGTCACTTTCCTTTTACTAGTAACGTCTGACCTTACTACCGTCACTTTCCTTTTACTAGTAACGTCTGACCTTACTACCGTCACTTTCCTTTTACTAGTAACGTCTGACCTTACTACCGTCACTTTCCTTTTACTAGTAACGTCTGACCTTACTACCGTCACTTTCCTTTTACTAGTAACGTCTGACCTTACTACCGTCACTTTCCTTTTACTAGTAACGTCTGACCTTACTACCGTCACTTTCCTTTTACTAGTAACGTCTGACCTTACTACCGTCACTTTCCTTTTACTAGTAACGTCTGACCTTACTACCGTCACTTTCCTTTTACTAGTAACGTCTGACCTTACTACCGTCACTTTCCTTTTACTAGTAACGTCTGACCTTACTACCGTCACTTTCCTTTTACTAGTAACGTTCTGACCTTACTACCGTCACTTCCCTTTTACTAGTAACGTCTGACCTTACTACCGTCACTTTCCTTTTACTAGTAACGTCTGACCTTACTACCGTCACGTTCCTTTTACTAGTAACGTCTGACCTTACTACCGTCACTTTCCTTTTACTAGTAACTTCTGACCTTACTACCGTCACTTCCTTTTACTAGTAACTTCTGACCTTACTACCGTCACTTCCTTTTACTAGTAACTTCTGACCTTACTACCGTCACTTTCCTTTTACTAGTAACTTCTGACCTTACTACCGTCACTTTCCTTTTACTAGTAACGTCTGACCTTACTACCGTCACTTTCCTTTTACTAGTAACTTCTGACCTTACTACCGTCACTTTCCTTTTACTAGTAACGTCTGACCTTACTACCGTCACTTCCTTTTACTAGTAATTCTGACCTTACTACCGTCACTTCCTTTTACTAGTAACGTCTGACCTTTACTACCGTCACTTCCTTTTACTAGTAACTTCTGACTTTACTACCGTCACTTTCCTTTTACTAGTAACGTCTGACCTTACTACCGTCACTTTCCTTTTTACTAGTAACGTCTGACCTTTACTACCGTCACTTTCCCTTTTACTAGTAACGTCTGACCTTACTACCGTCACTTTCCTTTTACTAGTAACGTCTGACCTTACTACCATCACTTTCCTTTTACTAGTAACTTCTGACCTTACTACCGTCACTTTCTGTTTACTAGTAACGTCTGACCTCACTACCGTCACTTTCCTTTTACTAGTAACGTCTGACCTTACTACCGTCACTTTCCTTTTACTAGTAACGTCTGACCTTACTACCGTCACTTTCTGTTTACTAGTAACGTCTGACCTTACTACCGTCACTTTCTGTTTACTAGTAACGTCTGACCTTACTACCGTCACTTTCTGTTTACTAGTAACGTCTGACCTTACTACCGTCACTTTCTGTTTACTAGTAACGTCTGACCTTACTACCGTCACTTTCTGTTTACTAGTAACGTCTGACCTTACTACCGTCACTTTCTGTTTACTAGTAACGTCTGACCTTACTACCGTCACTTTCTGTTTACTAGTAACGTCTGACCTTACTACCGTCACTTTCCTTTTACTAGTAACGTCTGACCTTACTACCGTCACTTTCCTTTTACTAGTAACGTCTGACCTTACTACCGTCACTTTCCTTTTACTAGTAACGTCTGACCTTACTACCGTCACTTTTTCTTTTACTAGTAACGTCTGACCTTACTACCGTCACTTCCCTTTTACTAGTAACGTCTGACCTTACTACCGTCACTTCCCTTTTACTAGTAACGTCTGACCTTACTACCGTCACTTTCCTTTTACTAGTAACGTCTGACCTTACTACCGTCACTTCCCTTTTACTAGTAACGTCTGACCTTACTACCGTCACTTCCCTTTTACTAGTTACGTCTGACCTTACTACCGTCACTTCCCTTTTACTAGTAACGTCTGACCTTACTACCGTCACTTTCCTTTTACTAGTAACGTCTGACCTTACTACCGTCACTTTCCTTTTACTAGTAACTTCTGACCTTACTACCGTCACTTTCCTTTTACTAGTAACTTCTGACCTTACTACCGTCACTTCCTTTTACTAGTAACGTCTGACCTTACTACCGTCACTTCCCTTTTACTAGTAACGTCTGACCTTACTACCGTCACTTCCCTTTTACTAGTAACGTCTGACCTTACTACCGTCACTTTCCTTTTACTAGTAACGTCTGACCTTACTACCGTCACTTCCTTTTACTAGTTACTTCTGACTTTACTACCGTCACTTCCCTTTTACTAGTAACTTCTGACCTTACTACCGTCACTTCCCTTTTACTAGTAACGTCTGACCTTACTACCGTCACTTCCCTTTTACTAGTAACGTCTGACCTTACTACCGTCACTTCCCTTTTACTAGTTACGTCTGACTACTACTGACTTCTTTACTAGTAACGTCTGACCTTACTACCGTCACTTCCCTTTTACTAGTAACGTCTGACCTTACTACCGTCACTTCCCTTTTACTAGTAACGTCTGACCTTACTACCGTCACTTCCCTTTTACTAGTAACTCTGACCTTACTACCGTCACTTTCCTTTTACTAGTTACGTCTGACCTTACTACCGTCACTTCCCTTTTACTAGTAACTTCTGACCTTACTACCGTCACTTTCCTTTTACTAGTAACGTTCTGACCTTACTACCGTCACTTCCCTTTTACTAGTAACGTCTGACCTTACTACCGTCACTTCCTTTTACTAGTAACGTCTGACCTTACTACCGTCACTTTCCTTTTACTAGTAACGTCTGACCTTACTACCGTCACTTTCCTTTTACTAGTAACGTCTGACCTTACTACCGTCACTTCCCTTTTACTAGTAACGTCTGACCTTACTACCGTCACTTTCCTTTTACTAGTAACGTCTGACCTTACTACCGTTACTTCCCTTTTACTAGTAACGTCTGACCTTACTAGTCACTTCCCTTTTACTAGTTACGTCTGACCTTACTACCGTCACTTTCCTTTTACTAGTAACGTCTGACCTTACTACCGTCACTTCCCTTTTACTAGTAACGTCTGACCTTACTACCGTCACTTTACTTTTACTAGTAACGTCTGACCTTACTACCGTCACTTTCCTTTTACTAGTAACGTCTGACCTTACTACCGTCACTTTCCTTTTACTAGTAAAGTCTGACCTTACTACCGTCACTTTCCTTTTACTAGTAACGTCTGACCTTACTACCGTCACTTTCCTTTTACTAGTAACGTCTGACCTTACTACCGTCACTTTCCTTTTACTAGTTACGTCTGACCTTACTACCGTCACTTCCCTTTTACTAGTAACGTCTGACCTTACTACCGTCACTTTCCTTTTACTAGTAACGTCTGACCTTACTACCGTCACTTTCCTTTTACTAGTAACGTCTGACCTTACTACCGTCACTTCCCTTTTACTAGTTACGTCTGACCTTACTACCGTCACTTTCCTTTTACTAGTAACGTCTGACCTTACTACCGTCACTTCCCTTTTACTAGTAACGTCTGACCTTACTAACGTCACTTCCCTTTTACTAGTAACGTCTGACCTTACTACCGTCACTTCCCTTTTACTAGTAACGTCTGACCTTACTACCGTCACTTCCCTTTTACTAGTAACGTCTGACCTTACTACCGTCACTTTCCTTTTACTAGTAACTTCTGACCTTTACTACCGTCACTTCCCTTTTACTAGTAACGTCTGACCTTACTACCGTCACTTCCCTTTTACTAGTAACGTCTGACCTTACTACCGTCACTTCCCTTTTACTAGTTACGTCTGACCTTACTACCGTCACTTCCCTTTTACTAGTAACGTCTGACCTTACTACCGTCACTTCCCTTTTACTAGTTACGTCTGACCTTACTACCGTC
This sequence comes from Argopecten irradians, assembly GCF_041381155.1. Lineage (NCBI taxonomy): Eukaryota > Metazoa > Mollusca > Bivalvia > Pectinida > Pectinidae > Argopecten > Argopecten irradians. The sequence goes on along the minus strand of NC_091140.1, from coordinate 13,219,373 downwards.
ACTTTCCTTTTACTAAGTAACTTCTGACCTTACTACCGTCACTTTCCCTTTTACTAGTAACGTCTGACCTTACTACCGTCACTTTCCTTTTACTAGTAACGTCTGACCTTACTACCGTCACTTTCCCTTTTACTAGTAACGTCTGACCTTACTACCGTCACTTTCCTTTTACTAGTAACGTTCTGACCTTACTACCGTCACTTCCTTTTACTAGTAACTTCTGACCTTACTACCGTCACTTCCCTTTTACTAGTAACGTCTGACCTTACTACCGTCACTTCCCTTTTACTAGTAACGTCTGACCTTACTACCGTCACTTCCCTTTTACTAGTAACGTCTGACCTTACTACCGTCACTTTCCTTTTACTAGTAACGTCTGACCTTACTACCGTCACTTTCCTTTTACTAGTAACGTCTGACCTTACTACCGTCACTTTCCTTTTACTAGTAACGTCTGACCTTACTACCGTCACTTTCCTTTTACTAGTAACGTCTGACCTTACTACCGTCACTTTCCTTTTACTAGTAACGTCTGACCTTACTACCGTCACTTTCCTTTTACTAGTAACGTCTGACCTTACTACCGTCACTTTCCTTTTACTAGTAACTTCTGACCTTACTACCGTCACTTTCCTTTTACTAGTAACGTCTGACCTTACTACCGTCACTTTCCTTTTACTAGTAACTTCTGACCTTACTACCGTCACTTTCCTTTTACTAGTAACGTCTGACCTTACTACCGTCACTTTCCTTTTACTAGTAACGTCTGACCTTACTACCGTCACTTTCCTTTTACTAGTAACGTCTGACCTTACTACCGTCACTTCCCTTTTACTAGTAACGTCTGACCTTACTACCGTCACTTTCCTTTTACTAGTTACGTCTGACCTTACTACCGTCACTTCCCTTTTACTAGTAACTTCTGACCTTACTACCGTCACTTCCTTTTACTAGTTACGTCTGACCTTACTACCGTCACTTCCCTTTTACTAGTAACGTCTGACCTTACTACCGTCACTTTCCTTTTACTAGTAACGTCTGACCTTACTACCGTCACTTCCCTTTTACTAGTAACGTCTGACCTTACTACCGTCACTTTCCTTTTACTAGTAACGTCTGACCTTACTACCGTCACTTTCCTTTTACTAGTAACGTCTGACCTTACTACCGTCACTTTCCTTTTACTAGTAACGTCTGACCTTACTACCGTCACTTTCCTTTTACTAGTAACGTCTGACCTTACTACCGTCACTTTCCTTTTACTAGTAACGTCTGACCTTACTACCGTCACTTTCCTTTTACTAGTAACGTCTGACCTTACTACCGTCACTTTCCTTTTACTAGTAACGTCTGACCTTACTACCGTCACTTTCCTTTTACTAGTAACGTCTGACCTTACTACCGTCACTTTCTGTTTACTAGTAACGTCTGACCTTACTACCGTCACTTTCCTTTTACTAGTAACGTCTGACCTTACTACCGTCACTTTCCTTTTACTAGTAACGTCTGACCTTACTACCGTCACTTTCCTTTTACTAGTAACGTCTGACCTTACTACCGTCACTTCCCTTTTACTAGTAACGTTCTGACCTTACTACCGTCACTTCCCTTTTACTAGTAACTTCTGACCTTACTACCGTCACTTTCCTTTTACTAGTAACGTTCTGACCTTACTACCGTCACTTCCCTTTTACTAGTAACGTCTGACCTTACTACCGTCACTTTCCTTTTACTAGTAACGTCTGACCTTACTACCGTCACTTTCCTTTTACTAGTAGCGTCTGACCTTACTACCGTCACTTCCCTTTTACTAGTAACGTCTGACCTTACTAAACGTCACTTCCCTTTTACTAGTAACGTCTGACCTTACTACCGTCACTTTCCTTTTACTAGTAACTTCTGACCTTACTACCGTCACTTCCCTTTTACTAGTAACGTCTGACCTTACTACCGTCACTTTCCTTTTACTAGTAACGTCTGACCTTACTACCGTCACTTTCCTTTTACTAGTAACGTCTGACCTTACTACCGTCACTTTCCTTTTACTAGTAACGTCTGACCTTACTACCGTCACTTTCCTTTTACTAGTAACGTCTGACCTTACTACCGTCACTTTCCTTTTACTAGTAACGTCTGACCTTACTACCGTCACTTTCCTTTTACTAGTAACGTCTGACCTTACTACCGTCACTTTCCTTTTACTAGTAACGTCTGACCTTACTACCGTCACTTCCCTTTTACTAGTTACGTCTGACCTTACTACCGTCACTTCCCTTTTACTAGTAACGTCTGACCTTACTACCGTCACTTTCCTTTTACTAGTAACGTCTGACCTTACTACCGTCACTTCCCTTTTACTAGTAACGTCTTCTGACCTTACTACCGTCACTTCCCTTTTACTAGTTACGTCTGACCTTACTACCGTCACTTCCCTTTTACTAGTAACGTCTGACCTTACTACCGTCACTTCCCTTTTACTAGTAACTTCTGACCTTACTACCGTCACTTCCCTTTTACTAGTAACGTCTGACCTTACTACCGTCACTTCCCTTTTACTAGTAACGTCTGACCTTACTACCGTCACTTCCCTTTTACTAGTTACGTCTGACCTTACTACCGTCACTTCCCTTTTACTAGTAACGTCTGACCTTACTACCGTCACTTTCCTTTTACCAGTTACAGTACTTCTGACCTTACTACCGTCACTTCCCTTTTACTAGTAACGTCTGACCTTACTACCGTCACTTCCCTTTTACTAGTAACGTCTGACCTTACTACCGTCACTTCCCTTTTACTAGTAACGTCTGACCTTACTACCGTCACTTCCCTTTTACTAGTAACGTCTGACCTTACTACCGTCACTTCCCTTTTACTAGTAACGTCTGACCTTACTACCGTCACTTCCCTTTTACTAGTAACTTCTGACCTTACTACCGTCACTTCCCTTTTACTAGTAACGTCTGACCTTACTACCGTCACTTCCCTTTTACTAGTTACTTCTGACCTTACTACCGTCACTTCCCTTTTACTAGTAACGTCTGACCTTACTACCGTCACTTCCCTTTTACTAGTTACTTCTGACCTTACTACCGTCACTTCCCTTTTACTAGTAACGTCTGACCTTACTACCGTCACTTCCCTTTTACTAGTTACTTCTGACCTTACTACCGTCACTTCCCTTTTACTAGTTACTTCTGACCTTACTACCGTCACTTCCCTTTTACTAGTAACGTCTGACCTTACTACCGTCACTTCCCTTTTACTAGTAACTTCTGACCTTACTACCGTCACTTCCCTTTTACTAGTAACGTCTGACCTTACTACCGTCACTTCCCTTTTACTAGTAACGTCTGACCTTACTACCGTCACTTCCTTTTACTAGTTACTTCTGACCTTACTACCGTCACTTCCCTTTTACTAGTTAACGTCTGACCTTACTACGTCACTTTCCTTTTACTAGTAACGTCTGACCTTACTACCGTCACTTTCCTTTTACTAGTAACGTCTGACCTTACTACCGTCACTTTCCTTTTACTAGTAACGTCTGACCTTACTACCGTCACTTTCCTTTTACTAGTAACGTCTGACCTTACTACCGTCACTTTCCTTTTACTAGTAACTTCTGACCTTACTACCGTCACTTTCCCTTTTACTAGTAACGTCTGACCTTACTACCGTCACTTCCCTTTTACTAGTAACTTCTGACCTTACTACCGTCACTTTCCTTTTACTAGTTACGTCTGACCTTACTACCGTCACTTCCCTTTTACTAGTAACTTCTGACCTTACTACCGTCACTTTCCTTTTACTAGTAACTTCTGACCTTACTACCGTCACTTCCCTTTTACTAGTTACTTCTGACCTTACTACCGTCACTTCCCTTTTACTAGTTACGTCTGACCTTACTACCGTCACTTTCCTTTTACTAGTTACGTCTGACCTTACTACCGTCACTTTCCTTTTACTAGTAACGTCTGACCTTACTACCGTCACTTTCCTTTTACTAGTTACTTCTGACCTTACTACCGTCACTTCCCTTTTACTAGTTACGTCTGACCTTACTACCGTCACTTCCTTTTACTAGTAACTTCTGACCTTACTACCGTCACTTCCCTTTTACTAGTTACTTCTGACCTTACTACCGTCACTTCCCTTTTACTAGTAACGTCTGACCTTACTACCGTCACTTCCCTTTTACTAGTTACTTCTGACCTTACTACCGTCACTTCCCTTTTACTAGTTACTTCTGACCTTACTACCGTCACTTCCCTTTTACTAGTAACTTCTGACCTTACTACCGTCACTTTCCTTTTACTAGTTACTTCTGACCTTACTACCGTCACTTCCCTTTTACTAGTTACGTCTGACCTTACTACCGTCACTTCCCTTTTACTAGTTACGTCTGACCTTACTACCGTCACTTCCCTTTTACTAGTAACGTCTGACCTTACTACCGTCACTTCCCTTTTACTAGTAACGTCTGACCTTACTACCGTCACTTCCCTTTTACTAGTAACGTCTGACCTTACTACCGTCACTTCCCTTTTACTAGTAACGTCTGACCTTACTACAGTCACTTCCCTTTTTACTAGTAACGTCTGACCTTACTACCGTCACTTTCCTTTTACTAGTAACGTCTGACCTTACTACCGTCACTTTCCTTTTTACTAGTAACGTCTGACCTTACTACTCGTCACTTCCCTTTTACTAGTAACGTCTGACCTTACTACCGTCACTTCCCTTTTACTAGTAACGTCTGACCTTACTACCGTCACTTCCCTTTTACTAGTAACGTCTGACCTTACTACCGTCACTTCCCTTTTACTAGTAACTTCTGACTTTACTACCGTCACTTCCCTTTTACTAGTTACGTCTGACCTTACTACCGTCACTTCCCTTTTACTAGTAACTTCTGACCTTACTACCGTCACTTCCCTTTTACTAGTTACTTCTGACCTACTACAGTCACTTCCCTTTTACTAGTTATGTCTGACCTTACTACCGTGACTTTCCTTTTACTAGTAACGTCTGACCTTACTACCGTCACTTCCCTTTTACTAGTAACGTCTGACCTTACTACCGTCACTTCCCTTTTACTAGTAACGTCTGACCTTACTACCGTCACTTCCCTTTTACTAGTAACGTCTGACCTTACTACCGTCACTTTCCTTTTACTAGTAACGTCTGACCTTACTACCGTCACTTCCCTTTTACTAGTAACGTCTGACCTTACTACCGTCACTTCCCTTTTACTAGTTACGTCTGACCTTACTACCGTCACTTTCCTTTTACTAGTAACGTCTGACCTTACTACCGTCACTTTCCTTTTACTAGTAACGTCTGACCTTACTACCGTCACTTTCCTTTTACTAGTAACGTCTGACCTTACTACCGTCACTTTCCTTTTACTAGTAACTTCTGACCTTACTACCGTCACTTCCCTTTTACTAGTAACGTCTGACCTTACTACCGTCACTTCCTTTTACTAGTTACGTCTGACCTTACTACCGTCACTTTCCTTTTACTAGTAACTGTCTGACCTTACTACCGTCACTTTCCTTTTACTAGTAACGTCTGACCTTACTACCGTCACTTTCCTTTTACTAGTAACTTCTGACCTTACTACCGTCACTTTCCTTTTACTAGTAACGTCTGACCTTACTAGTCACTTCCCTTTTACTAGTAACTTCTGACCTTACTACCGTCACTTCCCTTTTACTAGTAACTTCTGACCTTACTACCGTCACTTCCCTTTTACTAGTAACGTCTGACCTTACTACCGTCACTTCCCTTTTACTAGTAACGTCTGACCTTACTACCGTCACTTTCCTTTTAACTAGTAACTTCTGACCTTACTACCGTCACTTCCCTTTTACTAGTAACGTCTGACCTTACTACCGTCACTTCCCTTTTACTAGTTACTTCTGACCTTACTACAGTCACTTCCCTTTTACTAGTAACGTCTGACCTTACTACCGTCACTTCCCTTTTACTAGTAACTTCTGACCTTACTACCGTCACTTCCCTTTTACTAGTAACGTCTGACCTTTACTACCGTCACTTCCCTTTTACTAGTAACGTCTGACCTTACTACCGTCACTTCCCTTTTACTAGTTACTTCAGACTTTACTACAGTCACTTCCTTTTTACTAGTAACGTCTGACTTTTCTACCGTTACTTCCCTTTTACTTGTAACGCCTGACCTTATTACCGTCACTTTCATTTTACTAGTAACGTATGACCTTACTACTGTCACTTTCCTTTTACTAGTAACGTCTGACCTTACTACCGTCACTTCCCTTTTACTAGTTACGTCTGACCTTACTACCGTCACTTTCCTTTTACTAGTAACGTCTGACCTTACTACCGTCACTTTCCTTTTACTAGTAACGTCTGACCTTACTACCGTCACTTTCTGTTTACTAGTAACGTCTGACCTTACTACCGTCACTTCCTTTTACTAGTAACGTCTGACCTTACTACCGTCACTTTCCTTTTACTAGTAACTTCTGACCTACTACCGTCACTTCCTTTTACTAGTAACCGTCTGACCTTACTACCGTTTACTTCCCGTTTTACTAGTAACTGTCTGACCTTACTACCCGTCACTTCCCTATTTACTAGTTACTTCTGACCTTACTACCGTTACTTCCCTTTTACTAGTAACGGTCTGACCTTACTACCGTCACTTTCCTTTTACTAGTAACGTCTGACCTTACTACCGTCACTTTCCTTTTACTAGTAACGTCTGACCTTACTACCGTCACTTTCCTTTTATTAGTAACGCCTGACCTTACTACCGTCACTTTCCTTTTACTAGTAACGTCTGACCTTACTACCGTCACTTTCCTTTTACTAGTAACGTCTGACCTTACTACCGTCACTTTCCTTTTACTAGTAACGTCTGACCTTACTACCGTCACTTCCCTTTTACTAGTAACGTCTGACTTACTACCGTCACTTCCCTTTTACTAGTAACGTCTGACCTTACTACCGTCACTTTCCTTTTACTAGTAACGTCTGACCTTACTACCGTCACTTTCCTTTTACTAGTAACGTCTGACCTTACTACCGTCACTTTCCTTTTACTAGTAACGTCTGACCTTACTACCGTCACTTTCCTTTTACTAGTAACGTCTGACCTTACTACCGTCACTTTCCTTTTATTAGTAACGTCTGACCTTACTACCGTCACTTTCCTTTTACTAGTAACGTCTGACCTTACTACCGTCACTTTCCTTTTACTAGTAACGTCTGACCTTACTACCGTTACTTTCCTTTTACTAGTAACGTCTGACCTACTACCGTCACTTTCCCTTTTACTGAGTAACTTCTGACTTTACTACCGTCACTTCCCTTTTACTAGTTACGTCTGACCTTACTACCGTTACTTCCCTTTTACTAGTAACGTCTGACCTTACTAACGTCACTTTTTTACTAGTTACTTCGTTCCCTTACTACCGTTACTTTTCTTTTACTAATAACGTTCTGACCTTACTACCGTCACTTCTTCCTTTTACTAGTAACTTCTGACCTTACTACCGTCACTTCCCTTTTACTAGTAAACGGTCTGACCTTACTACCGTCACTTTCCTTTTTACTAGTAACGGTTCTGACCTTACTACCGTCACTTCCCTTTTACTAGTAACTTCTGACCTTAGACTACCGTCACTTCCCTTTTACTAGTAACGTCTGACCTTACTACCGTCACTTCCCTTTTACTAGTTACTTCTGACCTTACTACCGTCACTTCCCTTTTACTAGTAACGTCTGACCTTACTACCGTCACTTCCCTTTTACTAGTAACTTCTGACCTTACTACCGTCACTTCCCTTTTACTAGTTACTTCTGACTTTACTACAGTCACTTCCCTTTTACTAGTTACGTCTGACCTTACTACCGTCACTTCCCTTTTACTAGTTACGTCTGACCTTACTACCGTCACTTCCCTTTTACTAGTTACATCTGACCTTACTACCGTCACATCCCTTTTACTAGTAACGTCTGGACCTTACTACCGTCACTTTACTTTTACTAGTAACTCTCTGACTTTACTATGTTTCTCCTAGAGATCCATGCTTAAGGCACTTTTCAAAATCCTATAATGGCTTTGGGAGTTCCAGGACATAATTGATTCACAACATCGTTGTTTCCCGATGGCGATAAGGTTTTAAGAGTTTAAGAAAATATCGGTTTATGGAGTTCCGAGAAATGTGTCATTCTCCCCACCTGTGTTTCTGCTGGCGACGCGAGCATTACCAGTTCAACTCTGTTTCTGTTGGTGAAACGGTCAGTACGGTCTACGGGTTCCAGAAAAAAATTGGCTTATGGAGTTCCAAAAATATCTCATGTTATCGTCGTTTCTTCTGGTAATGCGGCCTGAAAAAGTGCAACTAAATAATCTCAGCAGCTCTATTTCTGTTGGTGATGATGTTTAAGAATTACCTCATTTACAACATAGATGTTTTTCCGGCCGATGAGGGATTATCTCTTTCTCATGTCACCTTTTTCCTAGATAAGCCGTTTTAACAAGATCTACAAAATTTCAAATCCTTTATGTTTCTCTTGGAGATGCGGGCTGAACGGGTTCCAAGAAATTAGCTCTTATCTCTGAAAGTTTTAACGGAATCTTAGCGTTTTTTCCTGTCGATGCTAGAGCTGAATGCGTTTCTCGAAAGCATGTAGACTGAATAAGTTCAACGAAATCATCTCATTTTCAGCATCTCTGTTTCTGTATTTTTATTCACAAAATCGCTGTTTTTCTTTCTGATGCTGGGTAATTGAGTTCAATGAATGAGTTCCATCATCATCCTCATTCTCTATTAATTTATCTGACAATGCCGGTCCGTTAAGGTTAATGGAGATCCACAAACCATTATTTTGAGCATGTTTTTATCCAGGCGATGAAGACTGAATGAGTTCAAAAATCGTCTTACAGTGACTTATCAGCAACTGCATTTATACCGCTGATGGATATGTGTGTCGTTTGGTGAATCAGGTCTAACAAGTTCAACGAAGTTATCTCATTTTAACATCTCTGGTTCTCCTGGCGATGCGCACTTACTGAGGCCAGGGATTATCTTAATAGCAACATCGATGTGACTTCACGTGATCTCCGAAATTATCTCTTTCTCAACCTCTGTTTCACCCTGATATGTCGTTTATAAGAGGATGTACAAAATCATAGCTTTTTTATTCTCTATGTTTCTCTTCAAAATGCGGGCGTGTATGAATTAATTTCTTTCTCAATCTGTCTGATTCTTATGGAGATTCCCTTTTAACTACGAAATCATCTCATTTTTAAATCTATGTTAGTGTTTCGTATGGCGACGCATACTGAACGAGTTTCAGAAAATATTCGGAAATATCTGATTCACAACATCTCCGTTTCAAATTCTGATATGGGCTTGATATCTTCAACGAAATCATCTTATTTTCAGCATCTCTGTTTCTGTTGGTAATGCGGATTTTAGGAATTCCAGAATTTTTTTCATTCACAACATCACTGTTTCCCCTGGCGATTCGGGTTTAATGAGTTTTATTAATCATCTCAGCTTTAGCCTCCCTAATTCTTATGTCAATTCAAGTTTAAAAAATCAATCAAAATCGTGTCATTTTCCGCCTCTCTGTTTCTTTTGGTGATACGGATTTAAGGAATTTCAGAAATTATCATTTTATTGTGTTGCAGGAAATTTTTCATTTTCACCATCTCTGTTTTTGCTGAAGACATGGGCATAACCAGTTAAAAAAACAGTTCTGTCTTAGGATCTCTGTTGCTGTTGGCAATGCAGTCTTAATGGAGGTCGAGAAAATGTTTGCCTAGGGAATTTCAAAAATATCTTATTCACAACATTCTCCATATCTCCTGGCAATACAGCCTTCACAACTTTAACAAAATCTTTTGAGAACACTTACAGCATCTCTTTTTCTGCTGGTAATATGATCTTAAGGAGTTCCAGGAAATATCTCGTTTATAACAATTGCTGGATCCATTGATGATGCGGGCTTCATGAGTTCCATGAATCATCTCAGTTTTAGCCTCACTAATTCTTCTTTCATTTCGAGCTTAATGAATTGAATACAACCATCTCATTTTCAGTGTCTCTTATTCTGATGGCGCTGTCGATTTAAGGAGTGTTAGAAACTATCGGCTTATGGAGTGTCACGAAATTTCTTGATCTCATCATCTATGTTTCTGCTGGTGATGTGAGCATCACCTGTTCGACGAAATTATATCCGTCTCAACATCTTTATTTCTGTTTTCTATGCGGTATTAATGGAGTTTCAGAAAATATTGGCCTAGGGAGTTCTAAACATATCTTTTTCAAAATAACGTCCTTTCTCCTGGCAACATGCTCTGAACAAGTTCAACGAAATCATCTCAGCATCTCTGTTTTTGCCGGTGATGCGGTTTTAATTGATTTCTAGAATGTATATCCTTAAAATAACAAGAACTATTTCATTCACACCATCCCCGTTTCTTCTTTCCATATGAGCTGAATAGCTTCAACGAAATCCCTTCAATTTCAACATCTCTGTTTCTGTTGGTGATGCAGATTTAAGGAATTCGAGGAAATAGCTCATTCACAAAATCGATGTTTTCTTGGTCGATGCGTGGTTATCTCTTTCTCAAGCGAGCCATGTTTCTCCTGTATAAGTCGTTTTAACAAGATCTACGAAATCTTCGCTTTCTCATCTTCTATATTTCTTTTGGAGATGCGTGCTTAATACGTTCCATGAATTATCTGTTTCCTAATCTATCTAATTCTTATGGAGATTCCCTTTTAGCGAGATCTACGAAATCATCTCATTCTGAACATCTGTGTTAGTATTTCGTATGGCGATGCATGCTGAACAAGTTTCAGAAAATATTCTCATTATGAGGAAATTGATGTCTCACGGAGATGCATACTGAACGAATTTTATTGCGTCTTTCCATTTTCAGCAACATATTTTTCCTCTAGAATGCACTTGAGTTTCTTCTGGCGATGTTTTCTCAAAGACTGCTTCAATGTCATTTAAGTCCCAGCCTCTTAATTGTTTCTCTTGGCGGGTTAAACAATATGCTATGGTGAAAAATACTCGTTAAAATGTGACGTTTCGGCAGACTTTCACTTTCTTGTCTGTCATTTCTAAGAAGACTTCGCTAGGTTGTCTCCTGATGGTAGCATTACCCGACTGTACATGTTGAAGGAGGTTATACACATGTGCGGATGCTGCAACCTAGTAGCCTCGTGACCTGATCATATGGAATGTTTGAGGCTATAAGCTCCTTGCTATGAACTGGATGCGGTCTTTTATATCCACAAAGTTCATGGTTTAGAAGTAGTTAAGCCGCCTCTGCTACTTTTGGGTGGTCACACTCATTCCTTCCGGTCAGTAAAGTTGAATAAGCTACGAAAATCAAATCAAATGAATGGTCTCATTTTGATGAATATTCTTCAACTGTGTTTCAAAACAAAGTCTGTTTCTTTTCAAATCTATACAATGACAAATCGTCTCATTTTCAGCGCCTCTCTGTTTCTGTTGGTGATGCGGTCGTAATAAAGGTCGAAAATCTATATACTTATTTAGTTTAAGGAAACATCTGATTCACAACATCTCCGTTTCTTTTTTCGATATGGGCTTGATATCTTCAATGAAATCATCTTATTTTCAGCATCTCTGTTTCTGTTGGTGATGCGGATTTAAGGAATTCCAAGAAATGTTTCATTCACATCACTGTTTCCCCTGGCGATTCGGGTTTAATGAGTTTTATCAATTATCTCAGCTTTAGCCTCTCTAATTCTTATGTCAATTCAGGTTTTAAAAAAATCAATAAAAAATCGTGTCATTTTCAGCCATTCTGTTTCTTTTGGTGATACGGATTTAAGGAGTTTCAGAAACTATCATTTTATTGTGTTGCAGAAAATAATTTTTCACTTTCAGCATCTCTGTTTGTGCTGAAGACGTGGGGCATAACCAGTTTTTAAAAAAACCCATTTCTGTCTTAGGATCTCTGTTGCTGTTGGCAATGCAGTCTTAATGGAGGTCGAGAAAATGTTTGCCTAGGGAATTTCAAAAATATCTTATTCACAACATTCTCCGTATCTCCTGGCAATACAATCTTCACAACTTCAACAAAATCTTTTGAGAACACTAAGAGCATCTCTTTTTCTGCTGGTAATATGATCTTAAGGAGTTCCAGGAAATATCTCGTTTATAACAATCGCTGGATCCATTGATGATGCGGGCTTCATGAGTTCTATGAATCATCTCAGCATTAGCCTCATTAATTCTTCTTTCATTTCGAGCGTAATGAATTGAATACAATCATCTCATTTTCAGCGTCTCTGATTCTGATGGCGGTGTCGATTTAAGGAGTGTTAGAAACTATCGGCTTATGGAGTTTCACGAAATTTCTCGATCTCATCATCTATGTTTCTCCTGGTGATGCGAGCATAACCAGTTCGACGAAATTACTTCCGTCTCAACATCTTTGTTTCTGTTTTCTATGCGGTATTCATGGAGTTTCAGAAAATATTGGCCTAGGAAGTTCTGAACATATCGTAATTACAATAATGTCATTTCTCCTGAAAACGTGCTCTGAACAGGTTCAACGAAATCATCGCAGCAGCTCTGTTTTTGCCGGTGATGCAGTTTTAATTGATTTCTAGAAAACATATGCTTAAAATAACAGGAATTATTTCATTCACATCATATCCGTTTTTTCTTTTCATATGAGCTGAATAGCTTCAACGAAATAACTTTAATTTCATCATCTCTGTTTCTGTTGGTGATGCAGATTTAAGGAATTCGAGGAAATAGCTCATTCACAAAATCGATGTTTTCTTGGTCGATGCGTGGTTATCTCTTTCTCAAGCGAGCCATGTTTCTTCTGTATAAGTCGTTTTAACAAGATCTACGAAATCTTCGCTTTCTCATTTTCTATATTTCTTTTGGAGATGCGTGCTTAATACGTTCCATGAATTATCTGTTTCCTAATCTATCTAATTCTTATGGAGATTCCCTTTTAGCGAGATCTACGAAATCATCTCATTCTGAACATCTGTGTTAGTATTTCGTATGGCGATGCATGCTGAACAAGTTTCAGAAAATATTCTCATTATGGGGAAATTGATGTCTCACGGAGATGCATACTGAACGAATTTTATTGCGTCTTTCCATTTTCAGCAACATATTTCTTCTCTAGAATGCACTTGAGTTTCTTCTGGCGATGTTTTCTCAAAGACTGCTTCAATGTCATTTAAGTCCCAGCCTCTTAAGTGTTTCTCCTGGCGGGTTAAACAATATACTATGGTGAAGAATACTCGTTAAAATGTGACGTTTCGGCAGACTTTCACTTTCTTGTCTGTCATTTCTAAGAAGACTTCGCTAGGTTGTCTCCTGATGGTAGCATTACCCGACTGTACATGTTGAAGGAGGTTATACACATGTGCGGATGCTGCAACCTAGTAGCCTCGTGACCTGATCATATGGAATGTTTGAGGCTATAAGCTCCTTGCTATGAACTGGATGCGGTCTTTTATATCCACAAAGTTCATGGTTTAGAAGTAGTTAAGCCGCCTCTGCTACTTTTGGGTGGTCACACTCATTCCTTCCGGTCAGTAAAGTTGAATAAGCTACGAAAATCAAATCAAATGAATGGTCTCATTTTGATGAATATTCTTCAACTGTGTTTCAAAACAAAGTCTGTTTCTTTTTAAATCTATACAATGACAAATCGTCTCATTTTCAGCGCCTCTCTGTTTCTGTGGGTGATGCGGTCGTAATAAAGGTCGAAAATCTATATACTTATTTAGTTTAAGGAAACATCTGATTCACAACATCTCCGTTTCTTTTTTCGATATGGGCTTGATATCTTCAATGAAATCATCTTATTTTCAGCATCTCTGTTTCTGTTGGTGATGCGGATTTAAGGAATTCCAAGAAATGTTTCATTCACATCACTGTTTCCCCTGGCGATTCGGGTTTAATGAGTTTTATCAATTATCTCAGCTTTAGCCTCTCTAATTCTTATGTCAATTTAGGTTTTAAAAAAATCAATAAAAAATCGTGTCATTTTCAGCCATTCTGTTTCTTTTGGTGATACGGATTTAAGGAGTTTCAGAAACTATCATTTTATTGTGTTGCAGAAAATTTTTCACTTTCAGCATCTGTTTTTCCTGAAGACGTGGGGCATAACCAGTTTTTAAAAAAAAACAAAACATTTCTGTCTTAGGATCTCTGTTGCTGTTGGCAATGCAGTCTTAATGGAGGTCGAGAAAATGTTTGCCTAGGGAATTTCAAAAATATCTTATTCACAACATTCTCCGTATCTCCTGGCAATACAGTCTTCACAACTTTAACAAAATCTTTTGAGAACACTTAGAGCATCTCTTTTTTTGCTGGTCATATGATCTTAAGGAGTTCCAGTAAATATCTCGTTTATAACAATCGCTGGATCCATTGATGATGCGGGCTTAATGAGTTCCATGAATCATCTCAGTTTTAGCCTCACTAATTCTTCTTTCATTTCGAGCTTAATAAATTGAATACAACCATCTCATTTTCAGCGTCTCTGATTCTGATGGCGGTGTCGATTTAAGGAGTGTTAGAAACTATCGGCTTATGGAGTTTCACGAAATTTCTCGATCTCATCATCTATGTTTCTCCTGGTGATGCGAGCATAACCAGTTCGACGAAATTATTTCCGTCTCAACATCTTTGTTTCTGTTTTCTATTCTGTCTTAATGGAGTTTCAGAAAATATTGGCCTAGGAAGTTCTAAACATATCGTAATTACAATAATGTCCTTTCTCCTGGCAACGTACTCTGAACAGGTTCACTAAATCATCTCATCATCTCTGTTTATGCCGGTGATGCGGTTTTAATTGATTTCTAGAACACATATGCTTAAAATAACAAGAATTATTTCATTCACATCATCCCCGTTTCTTCTTTCCATATGAGCTGAATAGCTTCAACGAAATAACTTCAATTTCAACATCTCTGTTTCTGTTGGTGATGCAGATTTAAGGAATTCGAGGAAATAGCTCATTCGCAAAATCGATGTTTTCTTGTTCGATGCGTGGTTATCTCTTTCTCAAGCAAGCCATGTTTCTCCTGTATAAGTCGTTTTAACAAGAACTACGAAATCTTCGCTTTCTCATTTTCTATATTTCTATTGGAGATGCGTGCTTAATACGCTCCATGAATTAATCTGTTTCCTAATCTGTCTGATTCTTATGGAGATTCCCTTTTAGCGAGATCTACGAAATCATCTCATTCTGAACATCTGTGTTAGTATTTCGTATGGCGATGCATGGTGAACGAGTTTTAGAAAATATTCTCATTATGAAGAAATTGAAGTCTCACGGAGATGCATACTGAACGAATTTTATTGCGTCTTTCCATTTTCAGCAACATATTTCTTCTCTAGAATGCGCTTGAGTTTCTTCTGGCGATGTTTTCTCAACGACTGCTTCAATGGCATTTAAGTCTTAGCCTCTAAGTGTTTCTCCTGGCGGGTTAAACAATATACTATGGTGAAGAATACTCGTTAAAATGTGACGTTTCGGCAGACGTTCAACTTCTTGTCTGTCATTTCTAAGAAGACTTCGCTAGGTTGTCTCCTGATGGTAGCATTACCCGACTGTGCGTGTTGAAGGAGGTTATACACATGTGCGGATGCTGCAACCTAGTAGCCTCGTGACCTGATCATTTGGAATGTTTGAGGCTATAAGCTCCTTGCTATGAACTGGATGCGGTCTTTTATATCCACAAAGTTCATGGTTTAGAAGTAGTTAAGCCGCCTCTGCTACTTTTGGGTGGTCACACTCATTCCTTCCGGTCAGTAAAGTTGAATAAGTTACGAAAATCAAATCAAATGAATGGTCTCATTTTGATGAATATTCTTCAACTGTGTTTCAAAACAAAGTCTGTTTCTTTTTAAATCTATACAATGATAAATCGTCTCATTTTCAGCGCCTCTCTTTTTCTGTTGGTGATGCGGTCGTCATAAAGGTCCAAAATCTATATACTTATTTAATTTAAGGAAACATCTGATTCACAACATCTCCGTTTCTTTTTTCGACATGGGCTTGATATCTTCAAGGAAATCATCTTATTTTCAGCATCTCTGTTTCTGTTGGTGATGCGGATTTAAGGAATTCCAGGAAATGTTTCATTCACATCACTGTTTCCCCTGGCGATTCGGGTTTAATGAGTTTTATCAATTATCTCAGCTTTAGCCTCTCTAATTCTTATGTCAATTCAGGTTTTAAAAAATCAATAAAAAATCGTGTCATTTTCAGCCACTCTGTTTCTTTTGGTGACACGGATTTAAGGAGTTTCAGAAACTATCATTTTATTGTGTTGCAGAAAATTTTTCACTTTCAGCATCTCTTTTTTGCTGAAGACGTGGGGCATAACCAGTTTTTAAAAAAAAACCATTTCTGTCTTAGGATCTCTGTTGCTGTTGGCAATGCAGTCTTAATGGAGGTCGAGAAAATGTTTGCCTAGGGAATTTCAAAAATATCTTATTCACAACATTCTCCGTATCTCCTGGCAATACAATCTTCACAACTTCAACAAAATCTTTTGAGAACACTAAGAGCATCTCTTTTTCTGCTGGTAATATGATCTTAAGGAGTTCCAGGAAATATCTCGTTTTATAACAATCGCTGGATCCATTGATGATGCGGGCTTCATGAGTTCCATGAATCATCTCAGCATTAGCCTCATTAATTCTTCTTTCATTTCGACCTAAATGAATTGAATACAATCATCTCATTTTCAGCGTCTCTGATTCTGATGGCGGTGTCGATTTAAGGAGTGTTAGAAACTATCGGCTTATGGAGTTTCACGAAATTTCTCGATCTCACCATCTATGTTTCTCCTGGTGATGCGAGCATAACCAGTTCGACGAAATTATTTCCGTCTCAACATCTTTGTTTCTGTTTTCTATTCGGTCTTAATGGAGTTTCAGAAAATATTGGCCTAGGAAGTTCTAAACATATCGTAATTACAATAATGTCCTTTCTCCTGGCAACGTACTCTGAACAGGTTCAACGAAATCATCTCATCATCTCTGTTTATGCCGGTGATGCGGTTTTAATTGATTTCTAGAACACATATGCTTAAAATAACAAGAATTATTTCATTCACATCATCCCCGTTTCTTCTTTCCATATGAGCTGAATAGCTTCAACGAAATAACTTCAATTTCAACATCTCTGTTTCTGTTGGTGATGCAGATTTAAGGAATTCGAGGAAATAGCTCATTCGCAAAATCGATGTTTTTCTTGTTCGATGCGTGGTTATCTCTTTCTCAAGCAAGCCATGTTTCTCCTGGATAAGTCGTTTTAAACAAGAACTACGAAATCTTCGCTTTCTCATTTTCTATATTTCTTTTGGAGATGCGTGCTTAATACGTTCCATGAATTAATCTGTTTCCTAATCTGTCTGATTCTTATGGAGATTCCCTTTTAGGAGATCTACGAAATCATCTCATTCTGAACATCTGTGTTAGTATTTCGTATGGCGATGCATGCTGAACGAGTTTCAGAAAATATTCTCATTATGAGGAAATTGATGTCTCACGGAGATGCATACTGAACGAATTTTATTGCGTCTTCCCATTTTCAGCAACATATTTCTTCTCTAGAATGCGTTTGAGTTTCTGCTGGCGATGTTTTCTCAACGACTGCTTCAATGTCATTTAAGTCTTAGCCTCTAAGTGTTTCTCCTGGCGGGTTAAACAATATAATATGGTGAAGAATACTCGTTAAAAATGTGACGTTTCGGCAGACGTTCAACTTCTTGTCTGTCATTTCTAAGAAGACTTCGCTAGGTTGTCTCCTGATGGTAGCATTACCCGACTGTGCGTGTTGAAGGAGGTTATACACATGTGCGGATGCTGCAACCTAGTAGCCTCGTGACCTGATCATTTGGAATGTTTGAGGCTATAAGCTCCTTGCTATGAACTGGATGCGGTCTTTTATATCCACAAAGTTCATGGTTTAGAAGTAGTTAAGCCGCCTCTGCTACTTTTGGGTGGTCACACTCATTCCTTCCGGTCAGTAAAGTTGAATAAGTTACGAAAATCAAATCAAATGAATGGTCTCATTTTGATGAATATTCTTCAACTGTGTTTCAAAACAAAGTCTGTTTCTTTTCAAATCTGTACAATGATAAATCGTCTCATTTTCAGCGCCTCTCTTTTTCTGTTGGTGATGCGGTCGTAATAAAGTTCCAAAATCTATATACTTATTAAGTTTAAGGAAACATCTGTTTACAACATCTCCCTTTCTTTTTTTCGAAATGGGCTTGATATCTTCAAGGAAATCATCTTATTTTCAGCATCTCTGTTTCTGTTGGTGATGCGGATTTAAGGAATTCCAGGAAATGTTTCATTCACATCACTGTTTCCCCTGGCGATTCGGGTTTAATGAGTTTTATCAATTATCTCAGCTTTAGCCTCTCTAATTCTTATGTCAATTCAGGTTTTAAAAAATCAATAAAAAATCGTGTCATTTTCAGCCACTCTGTTTCTTTTGGTGACACGGATTTAAGGAGTTTCAGAAACTATCATTTTATTGTGTTGCAGAAATTTTTTCACTTTCAGCATCTCTGTTTTTGCTGAAGACGTGGGGCATAACCAGTTTAAAAAAAAAAAACATTTCTGTCTTAGGATCTCTGTTGCTGTTGGCAATGCAGTCTTAATGGAGGTCGAGAAAATGTTTGCCTAGGGAATTTCAAAAATATCTTATTCACAACATTCTCCGTATCTCCTGGCAATACAATCTTCACAACTTCAACAAAATCTTTTGAGAACACTAAGAGCATCTCTTTTTCTGCTGGTAATATGATCTTAAGGAGTTCCAGGAAATATCTCGTTTATAACAATCGCTGGATCCATTGATGATGCGGGCTTCATGAGTTCCATGAATCATCTCAGCATTAGCCTCATTAATTCTTCTTTCATTTCGACCTAAATGAATTGAATACAATCATCTCATTTTCAGCGTCTCTGATTCTGATGGCGGTGTCGATTTAAGGAGTGTTAGAAACTATCGGCTTAAGGAGTGTCACGAAATTTCTCGATCTCACCATCTATGTTTCTCCTGGTGATGCGAGCATAACCAGTTCGACGAAATTATTTCCGTCTCAACATCTTTGTTTCTGTTTTCTATTCTGTCTTAATGGAGTTTCAGAAAATATTGGCCTAGGAAGTTCTAAACATATCGTAATTACAATAATGTCCTTTCTCCTGGCAACGTACTCTGAACAGGTTCACTAAATCATCTCATCATCTCTGTTTTTGCCGGTGATGCAGTTTTAATTGATTTCTAGAAAACATATGCTTAAAAATAACAGGAATTATTTCATTCACATCATATCCGTTTTTTCTTTTCATATGAGCTGAATAGCTTCAACGAAATAACTTCAATTTCAACATCTCTGTTTCTGTTGGTGATGCAGATTTAAGGAATTCGAGGAAATAGCTCATTCGCAAAATCGATGTTTTCTTGTTCGATGCGTGGTTATCTCTTTCTCAAGCAAGCCATGTTTCTCCTGTATAAGTCGTTTTAACAAGAACTACGAAATCTTCGCTTTCTCATTTTCTATATTTCTATTGGAGATGCGTGCTTAATACGCTCCATGAATTAATCTGTTTCCTAATCTGTCTGATTCTTATGGAGATTCCCTTTTAGCGAGATCTACGAAATCATCTCATTCTGAACATCTGTGTTAGTATTTCGTATGGCGATGCATGGTGAACGAGTTTTAGAAAATATTCTCATTATGAAGAAATTGAAGTCTCACGGAGATGCATACTGAACGAATTTTATTGCGTCTTTCCATTTTCAGCAACATATTTCTTCTCTGGAATGCGCTTGAGTTTCTTCTGGCGATGTTTTCTCAACGACTGCTTTAATGGCATTTAAGTCTTAGCCTCTAAGTGTTTCTCCTGGCGGGTTAAACAATATAATATGGTGAAGAATACTCGTAAAAAATGTGACGTTTCGGCAGACGTTCAACTTCTTGTCTGTCATTTCTAAGAAGACTTCGCTAGGTTGTCTCCTGATGGTAGCATTACCCGACTGTGCGTGTTGAAGGAGGTTATACACATGTGCGGATGCTGCAACCTAGTAGCCTCGTGACCTGATCATTTGGAATGTTTGAGGCTATAAGCTCCTTGCTATGAACTGGATGCGGTCTTTTATATCCACAAAGTTCATGGTTTAGAAGTAGTTAAGCCGCCTCTGCTACTTTTGGGTGGTCACACTCATTCCTTCCGGTCAGTAAAGTTGAATAAGTTACGAAAATCAAATCAAATGAATGGTCTCATTTTGATGAATATTCTTCAACTGTGTTTCAAAACAAAGTCTGTTTCTTTTCAAATCTGTACAATGATAAATCGTCTCATTTTCAGCGCCTCTCTTTTTCTGTTGGTGATGCGGTCGTCATAAAGGTCCAAAATCTATATACTTATTTAATTTAAGGAAACATCTGATTCACAACATCTCCGTTTCTTTTTTCGACATGGGCTTGATATCTTCAAGGAAATCATCTTATTTTCAGCATCTCTGTTTCTGTTGGTGATGCGGATTTAAGGAATTCCAGGAAATGTTTCATTCACATCACTGTTTCCCCTGGCGATTCGGGTTTAATGAGTTTTATCAATTATCTCAGCTTTAGCCTCTCTAATTCTTATGTCAATTCAGGTTTTAAAAAATCAATAAAAAATCGTGTCATTTTCAGCCACTCTGTTTCTTTTGGTGACACGGATTTAAGGAGTTTCAGAAACTATCATTTTATTGTGTTGCAGAAATTTTTTCACTTTCAGCATCTCTGTTTTTGCTGAAGACGTGGGGCATAACCAGTTTAAAAAAAAAAAACAACATTTCTGTCTTAGGATCTCTGTTGCTGTTGGCAATGCAGTCTTAATGGAGGTCGAGAAAATGTTTGCCTAGGGAATTTCAAAAATATCTTATTCACAACATTCTCCGTATCTCCTGGCAATACAATCTTCACAACTTCAACAAAATCTTTTGAGAACACTAAGAGCATCTCTTTTTCCGCTGGTAATATGATCTTAAGGAGTTCCAGGAAATATCTCGTTTATAACAATCGCTGGATCCATTGATGATGCGGGCTTCATGAGTTCCATGAATCATCTCAGCATTAGCCTCATTAATTCTTCTTTCATTTCGACCTAAATGAATTGAATACAATCATCTCATTTTCAGCGTCTCTGATTCTGATGGCGGTGTCGATTTAAGGAGTGTTAGAAACTATCGGCTTAAGGAGTGTCACGAAATTTCTCGATCTCACCATCTATGTTTCTCCTGGTGATGCGAGCATAACCAGTTCGACGAAATTATTTCCGTCTCAACGTCTTTGTTTTTTTTCCTATTCGGTCTTAATGGAGTTTCAGAAAATATTGGCCTAGGAAGTTCTAAACATATCGTAATTACAATAATGTCCTTTCTCCTGGCAACGTACTCTGAACAGGTTCACTAAATCATCTCATCATCTCTGTTTATGCCGGTGATGCGGTTTTAATTGATTTCTAGAACACATATGCTTAAAATAACAAGAATTATTTCATTCACATCATCCCCGTTTCTTCTTTCCATATGAGCTGAATAGCTTCAACGAAATAACTTCAATTTCAACATCTCTGTTTCTGTTGGTGATGCAGATTTAAGGAATTCGAGGAAATAGCTCATTCGCAAAATCGATGTTTTCTTGTTCGATGCGTGGTTATCTCTTTCTCAAGCAAGCCATGTTTCTCCTGTATAAGTCGTTTTAACAAGAACTACGAAATCTTCGCTTTCTCATTTTCTATATTTCTATTGGAGATGCGTGCTTAATACGCTCCATGAATTAATCTGTTTCCTAATCTGTCTGATTCTTATGGAGATTCCCTTTTAGCGAGATCTACGAAATCATCTCATTCTGAACATCTGTGTTAGTATTTCGTATGGCGATGCATGGTGAACGAGTTTTAGAAAATATTCTCATTATGAAGAAATTGAAGTCTCACGGAGATGCATACTGAACGAATTTTATTGCGTCTTTCCATTTTCAGCAACATATTTCTTCTCTAGAATGCGCTTGAGTTTCTTCTGGCGATGTTTTCTCAACGACTGCTTCAATGGCATTTAAGTCTTAGCCTCTAAGTGTTTCTCCCTGGCGGGTTAAACAATATATATGGTGAAGAATACTCGTAAAAAATGTGACGTTTCGGCAGACGTTCAACTTCTTGTCTGTCATTTCTAAGAAGACTTCGCTAGGTTGTCTCCTGATGGTAGCATTACCCGACTGTGCGTGTTGAAGGAGGTTATACACATGTGCGGATGCTGCAACCTAGTAGCCTCGTGACCTGATCATTTGGAATGTTTGAGGCTATAAGCTCCTTGCTATGAACTGGATGCGGTCTTTTATATCCACAAAGTTCATGGTTTAGAAGTAGTTAAGCCGCCTCTGCTACTTTTGGGTGGTCACACTCATTCCTTGCGGTCAGTTAAGTTGAATATGTTACGAAAATCAAAACCAAATGAATGGTCTCATTTTGATGAATATTCTTCAACTGTGTTTCAAAACAAAGTCGGTTTCTTTTCAAATCTATACAATGACAAATCGTCTCATTTTCAGCGCCTCTCTTTTTCTGTGGGTGATGCGGTCGTAATAAAGTTCCAAAATCTATATACTTAATAAGTTTAAGGAAACATCTGTTTACAACATCTCCCTTTCTTTTTTTCGAAATGGGCTTGATATCTTCAAGGAAATCATCTTATTTTCAGCATCTCTGTTTCTGTTGGTGATGCGGATTTAAGGAATTCCAGGAAATGTTTCATTCACATCACTGTTTCCCCTGGCGATTCGGGTTTAATGAGTTTTATCAATTATCTCAGCTTTAGCCTCTCTAATTCTTATGTCAATTCAGGTTTTAAAAAATCAATAAAAAATCGTGTCATTTTCAGCCACTCTGTTTCTTTTGGTGACACGGATTTAAGGAGTTTCAGAAACTATCATTTTATTGTGTTGCAGAAATTTTTTCACTTTCAGCATCTCTGTTTTTGCTGAAGACGTGGGGCATAACCAGTTTAAAAAAAAAAACATTTCTGTCTTAGAATCTCTGTTGCTGTTGGCAATGCAGTCTTAATGTAGGTCGAGAAAATGTTTGCCTAGGGAATTTCAAAAATATCTTATTCACAACATTCTCCGTATCTCCTGGCAATACAATCTTCACAACTTCAACAAAATCTTTTGAGAACACTTAGAGCATCTCTTTTTCTGCTGGTAATATGATCTTAAGGAGTTCCAGTAAATATCTCGTTTATAACAATCGCTGGATCCATTGATGATGCGGGCTTAATGAGTTCCATGAATCATCTCAGTTTTAGCCTCACCATTTCTTCTTTCATTTCGACCTAAATGAATTGAATACAACCATCTCATTTTCAGCGTCTCTGATTCTGATGGCGGTGTCGATTTAAGGAGTGTTAGAAACTATCGGCTTATGGAGTTTCACGAAATTTCTCGATCTCATCATCTATGTTTCTCCTGGTGATGCGAGCATAACCAGTTCGACGAAATTATTTCCGTCTCAACATCTTTGTTTCTGTTTTCTATGCGGTCTTAATGGAGTTTCAGAAAATATTGGCCTAGGAAGTTCTGAACATATCGTAATTACATTAGCGTCCTTTCTCCTGGAAACGTGCACTGAACAGGTTCAACGAAATCATCTCAGCATCTCTGTTTTTTGCCGGTGATGCAGTTTTAATTGATTTCTAGAAACATATGCTTAAAATAACAGGAATTGTTTCATTCACATCATCCCCGTTTTTTTCTTTCCATATGAGCTGAATAGTTTCAACGAAATCCCTTCAATTTCAACATCTCTGTTTCTGTTTGTGATGCAGTTATAAGGTTTTCCAGGAAATAGCCAATTCACAAAATCGATTTTTTTCTCGGTCGATACGGGGTTATCTCTTTCTCAAGCCACGTTTCTCCTGGATATGCCGTTTTAACATCTATGTTAGTATTTCGTATGACATAATCATCTCAGCATCGGTGTTTCTGGTGATGTGGTCTTCAAAAGTGATTTCTAGAAGATATATGCTTAAGTACTTCCAGGAAATATCTCATTCACAACATCCCTGCTTCTTCTTTCAATATGGGGTTAATAGCTTCAACGAAATGATCTCAATTTCAGCATTTCTGTTTCCGTTGGTGATACGAATTTATGGAGTTCCAGGAAATATCTCATCTTTGAAATCGATGTTTCCCGGTTGATGCGGGGTTACCTCTTTCTTAAGCTATTGTTAAGCACCGGGTTATTCTTATTTTCTTCCATGGTTACTTAAAGATATGTAGTTATGACTAAATGTTCCGAATTTTAGGGATTTTTAAATTAATAATATTTCCTCCCTGTAACATCCCTCAACATATAAAGAATATGCCCGTAACATGTTCATACCTTCAGTAGGTGATATAGAATTCATAATTATATCAGATAAGCTGGGTTTTCCACAATTAAACGCAATATCGTTATTTTAAAAGTAAATCCTTACCCAATTTTAATGAAAAGATGAATCAAAATAGTCATGCTTTCTTTTTTAGGTCACCTGAGACGTAGTCTCAAGTGACCTATTCTAATCGCCTTTTGTCCGTTGTCGTCCGTCGTGCGTCGTGCGTCGTATGGCGATAAACAATTTACTTTTCCGACTTCTCCAAAATTACTGAACCAAATTTGTTGAAATTTTGCAGAAACCTTCCATAGCCAAAGGTCAACCAAAATTGTGAATTATATGGTCCCAGTCTCCCAGAGGCCTGAGGAGTGGGGCCAAAAAGGGTCAAATAGGCTAAAACTTCAAAAATCTTCTTCTGAAATTCCAGAAATGGCAGAATCAAATACTCTTCATAGATTGAAAGGTCTCAAGGCCCTCTACAACAATTGTGACTTATATGACCCTGGGGTCTCAGGTTTTCCCCTGGGAAGGGGGTTAAGTTTGCTATATTTTATATAGTGAAAACACATTTTGGAGCATTATTTGGTCATTTGTAAAAGAAAATTAGTATGAAATGGCCATTGTATCCTATTAACAAATTTTCCATGATTGCCTCCCAGGGGCCTTAGGGGCGGGGCCAATAGGGGTCAAATAGGCTAAAACTTCAAAAATCTGCTTCTGGAATTCTGGAACTGGTAGAATCAAATACTCTTCATAGATGGAGAGGTCTTAAGGTCCTTTACAAAATTTGTGAGTAATATGACCCTGGGGTTTCATGTTTCCTCCTGGGGAGGGGTCAAGTTCATTATAGTTTATATAGGAAAAACACATTTATGAATGTTATTTGCTTTGTTTTTATAGGAAATTAGTCAAACTGGGTTAGAATTTTTTGGCTGAAATGGCATTTTATCGTCATATCCATTTCATTTCAAAATATTTTTTATTAAATCATTAGATTTAATAGGGATTGGGCAGCAGGCTATGCCTATATAAGCCCTCTCCCTGTGGATACATACATGTACATCTCAAAATCATATATATAACATATGTAATTTTACAGACAATATTGAAATTAAATATATATCTAGGATACACTTGTAAGTAATACTATGGCAACACTCCAATAATGAGCAGGTATAAAAAGCATGTTAGGTATATATATATATACGTATATATGCATACCAATGTTTTTGTTTATAGTTAAAATTTGGATACTGTATAGCCAGATAATGATAGTTGAAATTTTATAATGGATTCATATCAGTTCAATATATACAGTTCCTTGATTTAGATCAGTTGATATTGATTTGAATTTAATTTGAATTTGGATCCCTCAATATCACTCTCACACACAAGCCATTCCTAGTGACCGGACAGTACTATAAAGTCCATAGTGTTACCACTGAGTACTGATCCTAGTCAGGAATGTCCAGAGAAAGAGCCATACTGAGGGAGTATATTAAAACATATGCATATAAATTAATTATAACATTGGAGAAAATGGGTTTATACATAATGTAATATAAAAATATGAGTGTTATAAGGGTTTACCTATGATCTACTCCTGTCAAAGAACTTGGTACAGACAAAGGATTAAACTTGTAATATTATATCCAGGTAATTCATTATAATAAAATGTAATATCAATAGTTTAATACAAATTTGAGAGTCAAATGGTTGAGTTATGGTATGGATATATTTGAGAATATAGTAACCAATGCATACCTGCAGACAAAATAGTTGAATATATATATCCAAATCCTCCAATACTATTCATTCTTCATATTTCATGAAACAGTTAGATTATGTTTGTATAAGAAGTCATAAACATGTTAATATTCATATAATATTATAATGATATTATATAATAATTATAGTGGGCTCAAAGTCTGCCAGATGATTCAATAAAGGTTTGGACACAGGCACACAGGTTTGAATTTATCTCATGGCTAAGGTGATTACTTCCCTTTGTTAGAATGTCAACATTCATATGTAAATGTTGAGAAAGATTCAGGTCTAGATTCAGGTGAAGGTTTAATTGGATGTCAAGTTGTAAATGAGACAGAGAAGTTAACAAGCTCTGACGTTGGACTGCATATCTAGGACAGAAGAGAAAGAAGTGATCAACATCATCAGTAGAGTATCCACAATACAGGATGGACTATTAGAAAGATGGTCTTTATAGAGATCAGAATTTAGCTGACTTGCTCGATTACGGAGTTGACACATAATAATATTAAAATACCTAGTTCCACCATACTTAAAAGCATCAGTACATTTATCATCAACATTGACGGGGATGGCATGACGGGTAAGGCTCCTTTTGAGTTCGCTTATTGAACCAATATCATAGAAGACACAGTCAGGTTTATTCCACCAAGACATCATATAGGGATAAAAACTTTTAAAATACATGGAAGATCTACAAATGGGGGTTTGAAATATACGTTGATGTCTTACATCATGAGACACTTGACTATGATCAATAATAAAAGGTATAATGTGTTCAAGTAGATAGTCAGGGGCTTCATGATTAATTATTTAAAAAAATAACAGATGTTGTTGATCAATTCTACGTTTTTTGTGAGTGTCCCAACCAAGTTCATTATAGATAACAGCATGACTAGTACCTCTGCGTAAACCAGAGATGACTCTAGCAGCATCAAGTTGGATAGATTCTAAAAGTTCGGATTCCGTTTGATTACAATTATTCCATACAACACTTGCATATTCAAGGTTAGGGCGTATATATGATTTGTATAGAATTTCTAATGTTTTTCTATCAAGATTAACCTTAAGTGATCTTAACACATTTTTTTTTTGTAGGTATTTTCAAATATAAAATTTATATGGTTAGACCATGTCCCATGATTATTCAAAATAACTCCAAGGTGTTTATGTTTATTTACATTGGTTACAGTATTATTCATGAAAATAAGGTCAGGATGAAGTATATCAGCATTATGTTTATTTGAAATTTAAAGTGCTTCTGTTTTATTTGGGTTAAAAAGAATTCCCCATTTATTCGCCCATATAGATATTCTATTCAAATCATTATTTAGTATTTCAGCTGCAGCTACCTGATCATTATCTATCAGTACAAATAGGGAAGTATCATCTGCGAAAAATTTGACATTTGAATAAATTTCATTTTCCAAATCATTTATATATATAAGAAATAAATATGGTCCAAGTACTGAGCCTTGAGGTACTCCGGCTGTTACAGCTTTCCACATTGATTTATATCCATCAATAATTACTCTTTGCTGCCTATCAATCAAATAATTAGAAAGCCATTTAAAATATTATCATTTATACCATAATTTTTTCAATTTATATGTAAGTCCGTCATGCCAAACCCTGTCAAATGCTTTACTGATATCACAAAACACTAATCTTGCTTCTTTTCTTCTATCAAGCTGTTTCATAATTGTATCATATATTGAAATAAGTTGGTTAACAGTAGAGTCTTTAGGGAGAAAGCCAGATTGATTTTTGGAAATTATTCCATTCATGGATAGATAGTTAAAAAGATATTTAAAAATATTTTTCTCTAACATCTTACTAAATGTTGATGTAACGGATATGGGTCTATAGTTGGATGGATCACTTCTCACCCCCTTGCCCTTGTATATAGCTGTTACATTAGCATTTTTCCAAATTTGAGTTATATAACCAAGCTCAATAGATTTATTAAAAATAATATGTAAAGGTTTGATAAGGGATTCAGATACACCTTTGATAAATCTAGGGTGAATTGAGTCAGGGCCTTGCGGTTTTTTGACATTGATACTGTGGAGCTGGTCACATACATCTTGCTCAGTTATAGTTATATTTAGAAAATTGATTTGGAAAGGAGGAATATCAGTTGGAACATCATCTGCAGTTTTATCAGTAGTAGAAATAGAAGTGAAGAAAGAGTTAAAAGACTCGCACTTGTCTATAGGGTGTATTTTTAATTCACCATTGATTTCCAAGGGATAATCTGTATCATTTTTCTTTTTTATTATTAATGACGGATTTAGCTATTCTCCACCATTTAACAGGAGGATTAGTTTTATCAATAAGAGAATTTTGTAATTTCAATAAATAATCATGTTTAGCATTTCTAATCATGGTGATAACAGTATTTCTTAGCTGTCTATATTTTTCCCAAGAGGATGGGGTATTTAATTGTTTAGCCTCAGAATGCTGTCTATTTCTCTGTCTCATTTTCAATCTGATTTCATTGTTCATCCATATCTTGTCATTGGGTCTTATAATTACAGTTTTATGAGGAACAAATCTCTCAATACAATTCAAAATTTTGTCAGAAAAGGTTTCATTTAGAAGTTCAATGTTATTAGTTCTACCTAATTCTTCATCCCAATCAATTGATGATAGATAATTGTTAGCATTTCCATAATCAGCATTATTGAAATATAATAGAGTTTTTTTAAAACATTGTTTATGAAGAGTTTTGTATGAAATTGATACACTTACAGCACAGTGGTCACTACAAGATGGAGGATGAACAATTACATTAGAAGTTTTACTAGTATCATTTGTCAAAATTAAGTCAAGGCATGTTGAAGATGTGGAGGTTATCCTATATATCCATATTGGTCCTGGCCGACCCCCAGGGGCGTTAGAGACGAGGCCAAAAGGGGTCAAATAGGCTAAAACTTCAAAAATCTTCTTCTGAATTCACAGATTTGATGGGACCAGATACACTTAATAGATTGGAAGGGAATAAGGCCCTTTACAAAACTTGTGAATTTCATGGCCCTGGGATCTCAGACTTTCCCCTGGGGAGGGGGTCAAATTTACTATAGTTTAAAAAGGAAAAACACATTTATGAACATTATTTGCTTAGTTTTTATAAGAAATGAGTCAAACTGGGTTAGAATTATTAGCATGAAATAGCATTTTAACACCATATCCATATTGGTCCTGGCTGACCCCCAGGGACTAGAGGGGCGGGGCCAAAATTGGTAAAAATGGCTAAAATTTCAAAAATCTGCTGAATTCACAGGTTTGATGGAACCAAATAATCTTCAAAGATTAAAAAGTGAAATTTATAAAATCACTGACACTGACTGACTTCTAGTTTAGTTTTGTTGTTAAACGTTGGCAAAGCAAATTTGAATTTTAAGCATAAGGTTTGGTAACATGATACACTCACTATAAAAATGAAAAACAAAAAATAAAAATTCTAATATGAAGGTTCAACTTTAAAGTTTATTCTGATTTGTAAATACTTTTTACAGATTTGAACCAACTTTGCAATGCTCTTTCTGTAGCAGCACTCAGGTGACCGTCAAGGCCTCTTGGGCCTCTTGTTTCTGAAAAAATGATCTCAAGAAAAATCGTTTTTTTTTAGAATTTCCATGCAGATTGATTTAATTGCAATAAAAAAGCCAATAAAAAGTATACCTCAACACATTGTTTTTCAAAATATGACCGATTTGCTTTCTAATAACCCTTAAATTTTGGCATGAAAACATTAAAAACAGGCGAATCCGTGGTACTTTTCAACGTTTTATGTTATTCATTTACCTTTGTTAGTTTTCTATATCTATTATATTATTGGAGCACATAAGATAACACAATAATTACATATATATGATTTTATTTATTTATTATATAAATTATAACAAACTAGTTTGCAAGCTACATGTAGGCCTGACCACGAACTTTCAAAAAGAATCTAAATCAGCATGAAATATATCAGCTTTTTCTGAGACAAATATTTTGCTCTGTGTGATACTGTATTAAAATGGATTATTTTCCGTAATAGCATCTTTTAAATTATAAGTAAAGATTTAAACAAAACAAAAATGAAAATATTTTCCAGCATTTTTATTTCCGTATTTGTTTGTCCCTTTCCGGACAAAAATTAGTATACAGGTATCTTACGAAGAGCTCAGAACTCGAATGTTTCCATTCAAAACACCACTAACTTTAAATTCCGTCGCCATCCATATACTGTGTAAATTCATTTCCATTCTGAAAAACGATAGGTATCCAATTATAATGATTACGGTAATTCATTTGTTACTACTGACGTAAATATTTTCATTTTGGGTCCCCGTATATCCATGTATATTCCATCTGATTGTTTAGCCACTATTATGATTCTTGGATTTTACGTTATGCATGAATCTTCAAAATGATACTATATTTACGAATTGCTACACCTTTAGATTGATACATGTATTTCGAGTAAACACTAGGAAAGGTTCCAGACGAAATATTTGCTCGAATGCCGATGTCAGAAGCAAGTTATAATAAATTGGTACGGAGAAATAAAATACTCCTTGTCGGATTCCGGAAAGCGACTTTACAAACGTATGACGTCACAGAAGGGACGGTCTACCTTAATTAGTTCTACGAAATATGTTTTTTTCCAAAATAAATGTTTATTTATAATAAGCATAACAACAAAATACACATCTGTCCTCTCACAGGAGGAGACTTATTCGTCGGTCGCACTTTCAATCACACACATACCTTACGTTCATAAATGATATTATGTAACCTTTAATGTAAGGGAGATTATAAACTAACCGGAAGTGTATAGTTTCATGTGGGCGTTTACATCCACACGTGGCCGATAGTACACGCGGAAATATTAGCTGTGTTTGGATGGTGACACACGTGCTTTGTCTCTTTACACCACAGCTATTTTGGGTAAGTACACAATTTTTTCTTTATATATTTTTTAATTGCTGTTGCTGAATCTATACTATCACAGGGACTTTGGAAGTACGTTTACATTGCCGTGTAAACTTTTACAATGTAATGTGTAAAAAACGGCTCATTTCAGTTCCAGTGTCGGTCTCAAGACTAACAAAAATCGGCCTAAATTATTCTTTACCGACACTATAATAGGATCATAACATATAACGGATGCAACAGACTTCCAGGTCTCTTGGTATAAACATATGAATTCACGTTATTTCAGCTTTTAAACAATTTTCATCTGATTATCTCATTGATAAAGCAATGTTAATTGCACATTATATGATCTTAGATAACAAAAATTAATGTAAACTACATAAATAATTAGATAACATAATAACATAATTATTTTTCTAAATAATCATTGAGATGTATGTGTCAAATATTAATTGAGTACGTTTTTGTGTACTTCTGTTTATACCTGTACATTAAGTAGCATGCACCAATATTATGTACCTGGTTACTTTTCAGTATCCAAAGAGGAATATTATACATTGTGGATTTTATTAAAAGTGATTGTTTAAAATTTTCCATGGACCTGAAGAAAGAATAAAAAGAAGAGAAAATACAAAAAACAACGCTGCTGAACACTTCAGAAGAAGGATGTCCTTAGAGGACATAGACATTTTTTTTAATTGTGTGTCATTTTTTAAAAATTTTTTTGATTTACATAATCAGTGATTAACTGTTTATTTGTTTTTACAATTATTGTTGAAGGTGTTTGAGAAATTTAGTATAAAAGATTAGATCTGCCATACACATATTATAAATATCTAGACTTTTTGTCTTTTTTCACTGACATAAAAAAGATGTATATATTGTGTACCCTGCTAATGCTAGCATAAAGTAAAATTGTTTAATTTTTTTGTTTCCTGGTTTGTATCCAATAATGAAATATTTTAATTTTCTAATATTTACAATTATTCCTTATTTATGCATATTCATTGTAAGGGTATTCCAAAATGTTTCTACATGGGCGCACTCGATGTGAAAATGTAAATTACCATCAATCTATTACAAAATGGACACAAGTCTGAATTTTCTATCCTCCTTCTATTCAAATTTTTTTCTAGTTGGAATAATTTTATGAATTAATTTCCATTTAAAGATTTTCAATGCATTATCATGCAAGTTTTTGAAGTTGAATTTAAAATTTTCATGGAAATCTTTGTTCCCAGCATGGAATTGATTTTTCCACTTTTCTATTAGACTTGGGTTTTCTTTTTTAGATTTAATTAAGGTGTTATATATAAATTTATTGGTATACCCATTTAACATTTCAATTTCATTTTTATTTAAATCCACTGGTTCCAATTTCTCAATCCATGATTTTGGTATAGATCTCTTTATTTTCATGAGTTCAGCAATCCAATTGGCTTTACTTATTAATTTTGAATAAATGGTGGCATCATTTAGTTTTCCAGCTTCATCACATAAATCTTTTATTGTTATTATACCACTGTCTATCCATTGTTTAGATATAACAAATTTACCCCCGCATGTGATGTTGGCATTACCCCATATTATTTCATGTTGAATACTTGTAAGTACTTGTATATTACTTGTATTTATATTCTTAAATTTTATCCACGAGTCAAGAATATTTTTGTAAAAGGATGGAATATCTTCTGTGTTTTTGTATCATTCTTAGAGATTGTATTCGCATTCTGAAGACTAATTATTTCTTTCCAAATTTGTCAAAATGAAATTTTGGTATAACTGTCCAGTTTGAAGATTGACTTGTTGTATCAAAAAGCTTTTTTACTCATGTTATTCTTAACATTTTAATGTGAGTTTCAATATCTCTTATTTTCAGACCTCCTTCATCTAATTCATTTATCATTACTTTTCTTTTTATTTTATCTGGTTTATCATCCCATAGATATCCATATATAATTTTGTCTAAAGCCTTAACCTGTTCAGTCGTTACATGCTGCACTGTTGCTAGGAATGTTATTTTCGGTATTATCAATGCGTTTTTAATAGTTGTTTTTCCAATTAATGTGAGTTTTCTTTTTTTCCATTTTTTTATCAGGTAATTCATAGAGTTGATGTTTTCCCCAGTTAATCTGTTCCACTTTTCTTTTTTCAATACCAAAACAAGAGACTTCTACGAAATATGTTATTTATAACATTGTCGCTTCTGCTGACAATGCGGTCTGACCAAGTTCAGCGAAATTATTTCAGTTTCAGCATCTCTGTTTCTGCTGGTGCTGCGATCTTCGGGATTCAACGATATCGCCTCACTCTCGGCGTCTCTGTTTCTGCTGGTGCTGCGATCTTCGGGACTCAACGATATCGCCTCACTCTCGGCGTCTCTGTTTCTGCTGGTGCTGCGATCTTCGGGATTCAACGATATCGCCTCACTCTCGGCGTCTCTGTTTCTGCTGGTGCTGCGATCTTCGGGACTCAACGATATCGCCTCACTCTCGGCGTCTCTGTTTCTGCTGGTGCTGCGATCTTCGGGACTCAACGATATCGCCTCACTCTCGGCGTCTCTGTTTCTGCTGGTGCTGCGATTCGCCTCACTCTCGGCGTCTCTGTTTCTGCTGGTGCTGCGATCTTCGGGATTCAACGATATCGCCTCACTCTCGGCGTCTCTGTTTCTGTTCGCAATGTGTTCGAACTGGATTTCAGAAAACTTTGTTATAAAAACTTTCAGGAAATATCTTATTCACAAGACCGCTTTTATTCCTGCTGATGCGGGATTATTTAGTTGAATGAATCCTCAGCCTTGGTATTTTTTTCTGTGGTGAATGAAATCATCTCTTTTTCAGCATCTCTGATTCTCCTGGCTTATGGAGGTCCAGAAGATTTTTCAGAAATACCTCATTAAAATCTATGTTTTTCCTGTCGTTGCGGCTTAACGAGTTCCACGAAATGATCTCTTTTGCTTTTGGACATGCCGTTTTAATAACATCCACGAAATATTTTCTTTTTTATCTTTTATGTTTTTCATGTAAACTTAACGTTCCAAGAAATAATCTCTTAACGAAATCGACGAAATCATCTCTTCCTCCACAAACAAACATAAAGACAATAGTAAACATTAATGCTGATTTGTGTTTATTATTATCATCTTTACGTTTGTTTATAACAGCAGGTTAAGTAGTTATCAATTTGATCTTTGTGCAATTGGTAATTAAAATTTCTAATTAAACAAAACGAAAACAACATATTAGTGTTAAATGGCTCTCGTGATAGTGACCGAATAGTATATTATTTAAACTTGACATCATTGTTGATAATATTAACTCATTATTAACGGTTATTATTGATATTGATGCAAACTTAACGAAAGAGAGGTTCTTAGCGATGCTCTATTCTGTTATGAAAAACTAAATGTTAATTGGCACAAACATCGTATTTCCTTTAACTTTGCGTCTTCATTGTTTCAGTTTGACGGCCTTGAACTTGAACTCATGCGGCGCATTTGTTAAGGTCACAACCGGTTCAAGCGTTGGAAGGTTGTCTTCGTCCTCAGGAAGAAGCACGAAACGTTGCAGTAGTGACGTCAGAAACAGAAAAAGTTCCATCCTTGCTAGATTTTCACCAAAACAGACTCTTCTTCCTGTTGAATAGACAGACAGACTGCTAATAAAGATTGACTCACTTCTTCATTAATTATAACTTATAATATTAAAAGGTTACGTTTTAGTATGTTAATAGCTTCCCTTCAATAGTTTTCAAGTTAGAAGAAAGTTAATTTCTGAATTTACTTAAATGAAAACGTGATTTTAGAGAATTCATCTTAGTATTGGTGTAAGGCACCAATAATCAAGTTCGTTGTAAAAGAAGATATAGTCACACCTTATTGTTCTAATAGACGTGAATATAACTGCAAAAAGTTAAAATAATATTTCATGCGATTTACACTCTAAAAGCTATCGTAAAAAATTACAATGTATGAATATAGATGCATGTATATGATGATTCAGTTCTATAGGAAAACCAACAAAAGTCTGAGTTTTTTTGAATTTGTTTTAAACATTGTTTCATCTTCATTTATCTTCGCTTGGAACAATTGCATTTTGTCCATATAGACATTGATGTATATAAATATACCTATAAATTGTCTTTTTTCAAACACACCTATAAAGAATGCAACAACACTCCTTTCTTTCCCATTAAGTTTCCCGTCATCGCCAATAAACCTATCTGGGTTGAAAGTATTCGGATCATCAAACATTGACTCGTCAAACATGGCAGATCCCATGTTAGGAATCAGCATATCCCCCTTCCGTAGAGTGTACCCATTCAACTCCGTCTCTTGTTTCACTCCATGTGGTAGGGCGAACGGGGCGATGTTTCCCATGCGTAATACTTCGTGAATAAAGGCCTCAAAATAAACCATTTCCGGTTTATCGTTCAGAGACGGGATACGCGCAAATCCAATAACGTCTGCGATTTCTTTGCGTAATTTGGTCTGTACGTCTGGATAGTGGATGAGAAAGAGGATAGCCCATTTGATAGTAGTGGAAATGGTCTCAGTTCCGGCGGTATATAAGTTGGTCAGTATGATTCTCAAGTTCTCGTCTGAAATCAAAGGTTAAAGAAATATGTGGATTAATTCCTTTTTACACACTCAAAAGGAGTATTTTAATATATTTGAAAATATTAAATCAAATCTCTTATCGTTACACATCTTTCAATGGGGTGCCGCCATCTTAGAAATGTCCCCGTATGTATTCCGTATCAATTTAGAACAAAAGTATAATGGAAAGCACTATGGTCCCCAGCAACCAGTTTAAACATGATGCAGGTAACTTGACATTGACTAGGGGATTAATGCTGATTTACATAACAACATGCAAATTATAACATTAGTGTGTGTGATTTAGCATTACAAAAAACTTCATCATCGACACATGTACATAAAGTATATGTATTGTCTTTCAGATTTTGTCCAGAATATGGTATTAATACTTGAATTGATTAGTATACAGGTTAGTAAAAACGGAACTATCCGTTGACAAAATAATGCTGACAAAGAATGGACAGATTTAACTCCTAATTAAGTATGTGGACATATATGAGTGTGGCGTTTGTGTACTCAAAGATATGTCACGTGAGTTAAGTCTAAGTTGAAATGGTTAAGAAACACTTAATGCCTATATAGAAATCAGGTTTAGAAATCAGATCAAGTAAATTCTATCTTATTACATGCCACACAAAAATAGGTAATCCATGGTAGAAATGATGTCGATCAATTAAATTTGCGTCACATACATGTATCAACACAAAATCGTAATTCATAACATGTATCGAATCAATAAGGTGAACATACCACATAAAACATCTGACTTCCCTTGCGCTAACTCCGCTTTCAAGAAGGCGTCTATGAAATCTCTCACATTATCCTCGTCAAAGGTCGCTCTATGTTGGTCTATCCTATCCTGAAGATACACTTTAATTCTTTCCAATGTCCCGACAGCTGCTTTGAAATGCGTGACATCCCCTGGTAAGAATCTACCAAATGACCATTATGTAATATAAGAATCTTTCATATGTGGATAAGGATAGGGATATTCTACCCTCGGGGTCACAAATTTGTAAAACCCGAGGCTTGCTGAGGGTTTTGCAACATTTTGTGATCCCGAGGGTTGAATATCCCTATCCTTCATATCCACAAATGAAAGAATTTTTTCTCTCATACCTTGACGTTTTAAAGTAATTTTACTACTATAATTTGCCACCATTTTGAAATAAATTCGTAAAAAACCGCGACTACAATTTAATTCGTCTCCATACATGTAAATTGCGTGATATTTTCAATGCAAATCCTGTCGTTTAAAATAAACCCAGTCCAGTTTCTGCAAAAAAAATATGTACCGAGAAAATAGTAATTTTGTTGACGCTGTGACGTCATGAGGCTTTATTACATGGGTAGTCATGCAATACAGCTTCAGGCGACTTGAGTGTATTGGCCTAGAACAGCCAGTAATTCACGTGTAGGTATGAGAGAATACATGTACGTTGTGTTCTATTCGTTATTTTCATTTTTTCCCATATTATGGAATTTTAGAAAAATCAAAATTTTTTATTAATACCAACATTACATATATACTAAAACAAAGAGAGTTATCTTCTTCAGTTAAAAGAATTATGCACCATTATAAGCTATTCATCAGCTCAGTATTTATGTGTTGTTTTTTTTTTTTACTTTTCTGTGTACATTTACCCGCTTTTTTATAAAACTGTTCTAAACGCCAAATTATAATATATATATACATTAATCATTATTGTTTATATATACATATTTTTTTTCTTTTGCAAAAAAATCATATTTCCCTAATGTCATAAAACGTAATGATACAGACTTTCAACCTCAAAACTTATATATTTATATATTCTAAATATAATACAGTACAATTAGTAAGCAATCAATCTTTAAAGGAAATAATTGATGGCAAATTGATGAAAATTATGCAAAGAATATATTTAAATACCTATATGTCTGTATGTATTTTATGTACATTTTCTCCTAAAATAAAAAAAAAATGAGAAAAAAAAAGAAAAAAAACAGATTGAAACAAAGCAATGTAACGAAGAAAAATGTAAAAAAATGTGTTTCCTCTAAAGAAATTAACAAGCTGGTCAGAAAGATCCAAAATACAAAACAAAATGCAGTCGCTATATATAATAGGTAATGCATACATACTGTTCATTTAGGACCAATGTGATTTTCATTTTCCGTAGTAGCATTGATGAGTCTTTATATCGGTTTAAGTAGGTCATTAGTTAACGTCCTGTATATGGCTATACTACCAGCTAGGGGTATTTAAGGTTGGTTTCTTCCCTGTAGGCAATGTAGTGTGCGTATTAATTAATGCCTGCATGTTTTAAGAGAATACAG
Organism: Argopecten irradians; assembly: GCF_041381155.1. Classification (NCBI taxonomy): domain Eukaryota; kingdom Metazoa; phylum Mollusca; class Bivalvia; order Pectinida; family Pectinidae; genus Argopecten; species Argopecten irradians. The sequence continues at coordinate 13,181,289 of NC_091140.1, read as the reverse complement.
TATATTTGTGTTTTGTTATTATAAGACATAAGTTATACAAAGTTAGTATTGAAATTTAATGAATTTAAAAGAGGAAGGTCTTTGGAAGTTCAATAACTCTCTCCTTTATGATACAGAATATGTTAAACTGATTAATGAGGAGACACAAAAAAAGATAATTGTCTTCCTGTTTACAATAAAAATGCTATTGGTGACTTAGATATACAATTACCTTGGAAACTCAGTAAATAAACATTAGAGGCAAAACTATCTCCTTCTCATCCCATAAAAAAGCTAAGAAATTTGAAGAAATTTGAAAAATAAAATAAACTGATAGAGACCTTACAAGATTTAGAAAAAACAGTGAAGATACTAATTTGTTAGAAAAAGAAGAAAAAAAGAAAGAATATGAAGCTATTTGTTCATATAAATCTAAAGTTAAAGATGCTTCATCGCCGACAGGGCATAAACGATACTCATCATTTGAACAATAATTGGTGTTAAATCGTGTATAAATATGTCTAATTAACACAAAAAATTTTATAAAATGATTTATTTTACTTTTGGTGCATACACAATCAGTACTTCATTCCATATAGGACATAGTGCCACGGAATTTTTTCGGAATGCAATCAATTATTTTTGAATATTTTGTCTTGAAGTAAAATTAGAAGCTCAAACTTTATGGTGGTAATGGTGTAAAGTAAGTAACTTTTGTAACTGAATAAAAATACTAAATCGCCTGCAGCTGTTTTTGATAGCGCAAAAAATACCATTTGTCAGCAGTGGAGCATCTTTAAGTGGGAGAAAACCCTACCAGATACTTTAAAAAAAATAGAATCTTTTTTTCTAAAATAATTCCCAAAATATAACAAAAGTTGGTACAGTTATAGATTAACAAGTAGACATATTGAAAAATACCAAACAGGTTTATGAAATTCTCTATCAAGAGAACCAACATGTAAATAATCTTGATCTAGACACTAACTAAATTTCCCTGATCTACCAAAACTTACAGAGTCACAGTCTCTAGAAAGGGAGATCACTATATGAAGAATAATAATAGTCCAGGATCAGATGGTTTCACAGTATTTTTTTTTTTTTTGTAAATTGGTAAAATTGGTTGTTCGATTTTTAAATTTTGGTTTTCAAAGGAAGAATTATCAGTAAATCAGCGGCAAGGAAAAATAACATGCATACCAAGACATTTTTTTGAAAAAATTGGCGTCCAGTCTCTTTGCTTAATATCACATATGAAATTGCATCTGGGGTGATCTCCTACAGAATGAAAAGTGTTTTAGTTAAACTTATCAGTCACGATCAGACTGGATTTTTATCTGAAAGATCTGGGATATATATTGGGGAAAACACACGTCTGATATTATGAAATTCAGTGAAGAGGCTTTCGACTCTGTGTCTTAAAATTACATTAGTTTTTTTGGCTTTGGTAATGATATTTTAAGATGGTTTAATACTTTACATAAACATGTTACATCTGCAATTAATCATGGTGGAAATCTCTCACATTTTTCTATAAAAAACGATCTTGTCGTCAAGGTGACCCAATAGCTCCCTATATTTTAACTCTTTATGCAGAAGTATAAGCGGTTCGACTAAGAAAAAAATGAACATATATGGAAAATAAAAACAAGATACAAAAATCTGCATGTCTATTTTGTGAACTGACAGTACGACGACTTCCTCGTATTTTTGTACTGTCGCCATGTTGGATACGGGTAACTGCAGGGTAACTGCAATAACTCTAATCCGCTCCACACCAACGTGACAACTAATTTACGTTTCTGATCATGTATATGGGATGTTATATGAAAGTGTGTAAGTTCATATCAACATTGTCGTGAATATACGCGTATATGTAGTTCATCAGTCGAGTATGTGGTCTGTGATATGTTCTTATTATGTATTCAATATCTTATATGATTTATTTACAGCTACACGTACAGTAGAGGTACTGTATACGTATAAATATTTTACAAATTCTAATGCGTTGTAAAGCCCCTCAGGTCTAATTACTATTACTATTATGTAATTCCACTTAGCGAATGATTGATTTAATTTGGAGGCTGAATATTGTAAGTTACATGTACTTAATAATAAGATTGACTATATAATAAGACTTTAAACAGATATATTAACATATATATTATTTTGAGGACAGGCGCAAGGTTTCATAAATGAACAAAACAGTATCGATCAAATACAAGAAATGAAGCTGTGTAACGTTACGTGTCGGTGTTTTTTCATTCATTGCAGTCTTTAACTTTTATTTTTGAAAAATAACTAAATTTTCAAAGCAATACATTTATTGAAATACCATGACGTGAACTATGAAAACACACATAACACGGATGTGAATTTTGATTTATGCACATTTACTATACCAGGGTATCTTTCAACACAACCTACAAATAGTTTTTAAAAAAAATTCAGAGTGTCAACCTATTACATTTATAGACAGACAGACAGACAGACAGACATTCTTTATATCCTCTGAATCGAGATTGCGTACATGTCATTTTAACATTTCAATTTAACTGCAAAACGGAAGTAATTACATTATAATTACAAGAACTCAGTCATTGAGGTGTACATTCATCTCCGTAAGCATCCCTTCCACTGCATTGCTTAGAGCAACCATCATATTCTGCCATTCGATATCCCCCAGTTGAATAAGTGTCCTTCCGCCAAGAATGAATGAACACTTTTCATCTGGCTCTAATGTGTCAAAACTAACGTATTTCTCTACGCTAATACAGTTCACAATTTGTTCATATAAGTTGTTCCTGCTTTTGTACAGTGATGGACACTCAACTAAGAAATATTTTACGTCATTGTCCACTCGTTTGTTGCACAGTTTGCAAATTGCATAGTTAAGCTCAACCCGGTACGAAAGTTTGACCAATTCACAAATTGTCCACGTATTTTTTGGAAATTTCGATGTTAAATCCCATAAGGGATTTGGTCCGAGAAAATGGTGAGCTGCCTTATAATATGATAAATTAGGACGATTTTTACATTTTTCCGACCATATATCAAAGTAAAAATTTGTCACTGCGTTTTTAATGAACGATTTCCACTGAAATTCTCTATAAAATTCACCGTAGATAACAAAGTCAAAGAAGAAGGCTTCAATGCTAAATTTCACCATTATGTCGAGGATATCCACGATAAAGCTGACGTTTCTAAGTTTTTGTGGCGTAAACCTATTACATTTATAGACAGTACAGTACTACTCATGTGCAAGAAAACACAGATTTTATCTAAGAATCCAATCATATATAATGTAAATACCGGTTAGCTTGTTATAATAATAATAATGAAAAAAGCTAGAATAAAATAATAGGGATTTCCATCCTAAGTGGAAACCACTAATAAGAAAAACAAGAACAAAACAATAGGGATTTCCATCCGAAATAAGGGAATTCCCTTAAAAGTTAAGACATCAATTTAGCCAATTAAATGAAGATTGTATACATGGCAGTAAGTCACAACATTTTCTTCTAACTTTGTAAAAGTATACATCTATTAGCTATAAAAAACAGCATATTTCTGTAAACGAAAACATATATACCTGAGAAATGGGAAAAAATTGATGACACTGGCTTTTGCGATGAGGACGAATACCTGATCCAGCATGTGAAGCAAATTCTTGAACTCTTCTTCATCGTGGTCATATCTCTCTCCAAACGCAATACTACAGATGATATTAGATACACTTATCTGTGCGATGGCGCCGAGGTAGAATGCATCTCCATTTTTGTCCCCCACAATATCCAAGAAAATATCAACTTCTTCTTGTATTTTGGTTTCAAGTGATCTCTTACCAAAACCAAATTCACGCAAAGCTTCAAGGGAAAATGTTCTTGTACGCTTCCAGAAGTCACCTGTGCTACCCGCTATACCTATGAAGACATTTTGAAGAAATATGTAGAACTTTATGTAATGTTGTTCTGACCTGGTGCTCTAATTCATGACCTTGTCGTTCTGACGTTGACACAGGTAAACTACTTACATATTATCAGATGGCGATATACGTAAATTGACCCTACAAACGAACTTCAAAATTCTAAATGTAATCAAACATAGTAGATGTAAATCAAATGGAGTTGATGTTAACGCTACTCGTTTAATTGTTCAAAATTAGTTTATCGCCGAATATTAGGGAAGGGCTGATGAACTGAGACGGTACAGCATATACCGAGTATGGCTATGACGTTGTTATACATGGTGCTTGCCGGTAGCTCTGTATTCCTTTTATGGTTATTTTACCTAGAACCAGGAAACCTTATAATTATGTAAATCCGATGTACCGGAGTAAACTACATTAACTTAAAGATGTCACTGCAAACATCGCAAGTCTCAACTTTGGTGTTTTTCGGCCAACTGATTTTAACATACAGGCAGATTTCACAACCATTTCAGCTGCTTCATTTAAATCAACAAAGACAGGCGTCTGAGAAAGACCATAAAAACATTGATAAAGAGTTTAACCGATTATTCTTGTAGAAATACACAAAGTGCATAACTATTTTTACACCAATCAGCACACCAGGGTGGGGGATCACGTGACTCAAAATGATATGTTTCACGGAAAGATAATGCAAATCCTGCCAATTCAGGCATAGGACAGTTTATCTTGTCATTCAATCCTTATAATGTTAAGTCTAAAACCATCCGTGGTTTGGTATTTATTTGCCTGATTAAGTGTGTACTCTCGTGTACGAAATCATAGTAATTTTGGAGAACATTCTGCAGAAAGATCATACGATCGACAATTTGAGCTTAGATTTGCTTCACGGACAGAGGAAAATTTACTTACAAATTAATATTTCCTCCTATTTTTCACATAGTTTCATATAAATTACTCAATTGTTGTTGAAGCATATGATTTCATTCCCAAACAGCGTAGAAGTGCTTTATTGTAGTGTAAATTAAATCTAAACGATGCATAAATGTGGTTTTGATAAGCTTCATGGACGAACTTGTTATGGTATAATTCACGGACAATTTATTAAGTCCATAATAAACATGTATTTCTATTTCATTCATTACACCCGTATTTTGTCATATTTATTTTGTCTGACGGACACCGTAATAAATCAAGATTTCCTTCAATTTGGATTCAAGACACATTTGTTCAATCTCAAACACATAAAGAAATTAAATTGAGATATTTTAATATGTTTTTTCATCTTTTCTTCCCGCTTATCGAATTTCACAAAAAAAAATATTTATTTGGTTTGGCGAAACCTACCTTTAAGTGTGTACTCTCGTGTACGAAATCATAGTAATTTTGGAGAACATTCTGCAGAAAGATCATACGATCGACAATTTGAGCTTAGATTTGCTTCACGGACAGAGGAAAATTTACTTACAAATTAATATTTCCTCCTATTTTTCACATAGTTTCATATAAATTACTCAATATGTTGTTGAGGCATATGATTTCATTTCCAAACAGCGTAGAAGTGCTTTATTGATAGTGTAAATTAAATCTAAACGATGCATAAATGTGGTTTTGATAAGCTTCATGGACGAACTTGTTATGGTATAATTCACGGACAATTTATTAAGTCCATAATATACATGTATTTTCTATTTCATTCATTACACCCGTATTTTGTCTTTTGTTTCAATATACGTACCTGTAACTGATATTGGAAGGTCTGTCTAGATTATTATACTAATTAGGTGGGCTGAGATACACTAATGCAATGTTATGGTGACTGTTAAAGTTTCGTTGGATTAACATACTACAACGGATTTTTTTGGTTAAATAGGCTTTGTTTGATGCCAAATCAATTTGCGTTTTACAATAAAATTTGTTGAAATTAAATTCATTGGCGATGTTTGATTATATCGACTGGTTTCCATATTCATTGCTGAAAGCATGCTATGATCCAGTGATATGCATTTCCCATGTCAGTAGTTAAAAGTTTATTTTTAAATCAGATTATCATATCATTAGACCAGGGTGGGGGATCACGTGATCAGGTTACATGTACATTTACGGCAAGGAAATTTCCCCAGGAACGTAAAACTCAACACTCATTATCAGGCGTCCGTTTGCCTGCGTGGACAGTAAGTGTTTAGGGTTTTCTATGTCTTTATAATGAATCCATAGAAACTTTCTATCTAAAAAGGGATCTTCAAACCAATGTCAAGGTCAAATTTACGAAATATTGTTTACGTCTTTTTATTTTTTTTTTTCCATTTTTCATACCTTTAAAGTTTGTGATAGATGTTTATGTGTATCAGACGCACAATAACCATTATGTTAAAAGGTAGAAAAACGTAATAATGCTTGTAAGGCTTACACTGTGTATGAAACACTACCTTTGGTATGTTATGTAATACATGTAGTTCGCAAGGTGTTTCACGGTCTGTAGGTTCTATCTAATGCTCTGTACACATTGTATACCTTGTCTACGTCTCGTTTGTTAACTATCACTTACCTGTAAATATACTTTATTTCTGTGTGGTGTTGTGTTAGATATCCCAAATTGATGTAGGAATGAAACTATCTGGTGTTGTTTTGAATTCTATGGTTCAGTAAAAGGCAATATCCTACTATCTAAGAGCGTTTATGGATGCGTTAATCGGATCCAGATGAAGATTTCAACATTCAGGAACATTCATACAGGCGAGTTTTAGATTTATGCTAGTAGCATTTGGAGAATACATATACGTATACCATTCTATTATTTAAGTAGCATCAGTATACGTGTATATACATTTCTTTTTTTGAACAAATAAAATGTACTATAATTTTCAAGCTTACATAGCTTGTTAAGAGATGTTAAGTAAACAAATTATACCATAGCCATACGTTTTATTCTTATTTTACTAAAACATGTGATTTGTAGAAATTGTTGATGAATAAATATAGTTAACTTCAACAAACACGAAAAGAAGGATAAGTGTATCCAGGAAAAAATCTTCCATGTTAAGAGGAGTGAGTCCAAAAAGAAAGGGGGTGTGAGTTTCAGGTCTATATCTAACCTAAATAAAGTTCACTTGAAACATCAGAAAATATGCTATTCGCCGTATTATATTGAACTATGATATAATTCGGGTATTTTGTTTACGTTCTCTCATCACTGCAACTATCCATCAAGTCTTCTCTGGGCGAAAAATATGAAGAAATCATATAGAATTCATCAACTGGCATGCACACTGCATGGTCAACATAGACAGAGGACAGTATAATGTAATTATCCAGGTTGCAGTGTACAGTAAGACCGAATAGCCATGGGTGAGATTTTTATTAAGCAGAAAGCCCCTGTTTTATTATATGCATAAAATTTTTTAAAAAATGTATATATCCTAAAATTGGTGAATTCAATCTAGAGAATTATATGCAGGCTTCACATTTGCATAAAGAAATCCCCCAAAATGGGTTCGAGATAAGTGGTTTAGAGGGTATCCGAATGTGCGTCTCAGATGGAAAAACTCAATACTATAGCAGCAAAAATTGATAGCCGGGGTACGAGGTAAGATTGCTCAAAAGTTTAATGATATACCTTTGTCGAAAAAGGCTCAGTTCCGCTATCACAGCAGTGATGCTTGGTTTTAAACTGTGTCCAAGAAAAGAAATTCTTCTAGAGGGGGTGTAATTTTGGGTTGAAAATCCCAATTTTTTGCATTTTTAAAAAAAAAAAAAAAAAAAAAAATTTGGTTACCATGGTTTTTACAGGCTCACAAAACCACAAAAAGCAGACCTGTCCAAAACTGAACTCTGCATAACAATTGCAAATGTTTTGTAGATTAAATATATATATACCTTTTTATAGATGTCATTTAAGGTTAATAAGCTGTGTGTACATAATTAAAGCCTTCACTTTCTTTTGCTGAATTTTTCAAATTTAATGTACACTGCCACCCCAATAGGCCTGTCATTTTCAGCGCCTGAAACTTGAACCTCTCTTAACAAGTTGACAAATGTCTCCTTAACATATATGAATTGAACACTTTAATGTGTAACAATTGATAAATATATATTTTATTATATTTCATGGAAAAGCATTACGACGTATTGCAAATACAGTATTATAAAATTGGGGAGAAATGTATGCCCACCTCTTCCGTTGTCTGAGAGATGTCTTGAGAGGATATTTTCTGATCTATCCGATAAAGTGTCTCCATGTTTGATGAAAGCTTCTCTCAGAGTATCATATCCGTTGATCACCACCATGTTGCAACTACCAAGTCGCAAACTAAACACGTCTCCATATTTGCGTTGTAATTTCCTGAACGTTGCTGTTCTGTTTCCGGATAGAAACAATGGAAGGTTGCCTATTACTGGGTATCCGACAGGGCCAGGAGGAGCATTTTTTGGTGTATATATGAGCTTCAATAGAAGAAAAAATCCAAACATTCCAAGACCGAAAGTCAGCAGTAGGTCGAACATTCTAAAATATTCTGGTAGGTCAGTGCGTTTTCACTAACTGCTTCTTTTAAAATTGTCTAGTTGAAGGCGTTTAACGAACTTGTCAGATAAACATTGTGTCTGGGTATGAGTAAACTGTCTACTATCTACCCCTTAAATAGACTTGTAACTCAATATAATCTAAAAATATATTGCACAATAATACTGTCTGCTCCCAGGGGGTCACGTCACTTATTTGCAAATGAATAGATAGCTGACTGAGGCTTTAGGACAATACACGTAAGAAAGTGCACTGTACCATACAAATATCAGACAGTTTCCAGTATCATACAAAACACATGAACAATTCTGCCTTTTTACGTGAAGTACCATATTGTATATTCTTAAAGCACATGTGTTGATTTCGATAACATTCGCAGTTCAAAAGCTCGAAAATGTCACCAAAACAACGGTTGCAATTGATGTATTCTGTGTTATAGTACACATGCAGTAATAAAGCCGACACATTCCGTCAGCTTACTAGATCCTTATGCGATCAATGCCCGATTCTACCCTGTGGTTAAAGCGATTACAGAAAGTGCACAGCCGTTTTCTCTTGAAACCACTATCGCCTTACATAGTAAGTCATTTAAATAAAATGACACGTCCATCTGTTCCAGCATGCGATAATTTTGAATGATAATGAAATGGATAAGTTAGGTAAGATATTATTACCATGTTTACAATCATTTACTACATGTTGTGGAATTTAGTCCACTCCCTTTATTTGAGTGAGCGTGCAAGTGATTCTAAATCCCACCAGGAATTATCATTTAGATTTAAATTATAATTTAATGGTGAGCGAAGTCAAAATTTTCTGATGACTTACCTTTTTCGAAGGCAAAAGAAAAAAACACCATGTCTATCAAAGGTTACATTGGCAAAAAATTGGTTCGGAAGGTCGAGATATTTTTTTAGTGTCTTTAACTCTAAAATAATGGCCGGAACCGGAGTCTGAGGTGTATATCCCCACGTTTTAAAAATAATTCCTAGAAAAGTGGAAAAAATAAGGGTCGGGAAACCCTAAACAGACATTTTTTGGCCTAATATAGATTTTTCTAAATCAAAATTCATACCAAAATTAAAAATGTAATAAAAATAATGGTGTACTTAATTTTGAGTTATTATAATTCAAAGATCGATAGTCAAAATTAACCTAACGACCGTTTTATCTTTAAAGTAAGGTCGATGGCTTCAACTTTGTTACATCAATCATTATGTTGATTAAAATCTGTTTTATTAAGTCTTTAGTATGATATCTTGAACAGCCATGACATTAAGTCAAGCACGAAGTCCGTAAAGGATGACTTAAGTCAAGCACGAAGTCCGTAAAGGATTTTGTCCGTCAGCTCTCGGCAACACCCGGATTGACATGACAAAATCTTTCAATCGGGTTGAGATATCCCTGTCGGCTAGATATTCATATATATATGTACCTATGTTTACAAGATTATATAAGTCTTTTCAATACCGATTGATATCTGATTTAACTAGTGGTTTCTTATCGGGTTATTCCTACCATGGAGTAGAAGTTTGTTGACTTTCTTGTCTTAACGTTTATATTGTCTCCAGTGCTACACATACTGCATGTACATGTACATACATGCACATTGTAATAATAATGTTAATGTCACTTGTCTTGGCAATGACTAAAAGTAAAAAAAAGGTCATTTTCAGTTTTATTTGCTATGATATACAGGAATATTGCTACTTCTTGTGATATTTTGAATTATAGAGATAACCTACCAAAACCGAACCTCTGCAATACTAAGAGTGATAATATTAGCATAAATTGCCAGAAGTCCTCTGTATCGCCCACTAAGCCTGAAACGATAAGGTAATACAGACCGGAAACATGTTATCAATTGTTCATAGATGTATTAATTGCAGCAAAATGGCCCTTGTCTAATCCGATTCTCTGAGTGTTCCTGCGAAATTGCAGTACATAAAACATGTATATCCCGAAAATCTGGTTATAATTTTATAACATATAAAACAAACAGATTTTATGAACAGAATAATGAAAAACAACAGGTCCATCTTACCCGGCAAATACTAGTTTTTGTGTAGCTTCCTCAATTCGTGCGCGAACATATTGGTATATATTCTCGATACTCCTGGGGTTACCATCTCTGTCGCTATTCCGTCTTTACATATTACAGAGTTAGCTCCCTTGCGGGTAGGTATCGATTGTTACGTCATTATTTTGTGAACGTGATTCACGTCGTTTTATCTGAAACGTATGACGTTACGCTCGCAAACACATGACGTCACAATCAATACCTACCCGCAAGGGCAGACAACTCTGTAATATGCAAATACAGAATATCCACCTTTTGAATATGTCACACCGAAAAAATGCAGAAAAACAACAGACCAATCACAGGCCTACAGAGACTTCCTTTGAGGTTAACAGACAGCGACGCCAAATTTCAAAGCAACACAGTAAAACTTGGCGTACATGAGTGACAGCGTTTATCATGCAACCTTAAACAGCCATTGCTTCACGACAGAAAAGAATATATTTGATTGACAGAAATTATTTTAGTTTAACGGCCTTGAACTTAAATTCCTGTGGGGAATTAGTTAGCGTCACAACTGGTTCAAGGGTTGGAAAGTTGTTTTCGTCCTCAGGGAGAAGCTTGAATCGCTGAACAAGAGACGTCAGGAACAGGAAAATCTCCATCCTTGACAGACTTTCACCAACACATATTCGTCTTCCTTTTAAATAGATAAATAATGATAATATAACATATTTATTCTACATTGATTAAATTCTATATTTGATGATAAAAATAGGGAAAACGTATAGTAGGGTAAACATATTTCAATATAACTAATCAAAAGAAAATGTCACTAGGTCAAACTTACCTAATCCAAAGGCAATAACATTGCGTTCTTTTCCATTCAGCTTCCCGTCATCTCCGATAAATCTTTCAGGATTGAAGGTTTCTGGATCTTCAAACAAAGATTCGTCAAACATGACAGAGTCAAGATTAGGAATAAGGACATCCCCTTTTCGTAGAGTGTATCCATTTAACTTTGTGTCCTCTTTTACTCCGTGTAGGAGCGAAAATGGAGCGATGTTACCCATGCGCAGTAGCTCATGAATACAAGCCTCGGTATAAACCATTTCCGGTTTATCGTTAATGGACGGAAAACGACCAAATCCGACAACGTCTTCAATCTCTTTCCTTAGTTTGGTTTGTACGTGTGGGTAGTGGATGAGAAACATGATTGCCCATTTAATTGTAGTGGCAGTTGTCTCTGTCCCGGCCACATATAAGTTGGTCAATATTATCCTTAGGTTCTCGTCTGTAAAGTTTATATTTGATAAAATAAGTCTTACGGTGATATATTGATGATAGTAATCAGCGAATTGTGATTCAAAAAGTTTGGAATTCTGTATTGTATACATTGGATAATCAAATTCTGAAGCTGACGTTTAGATTGTTTTATATAGCAATTAAATATGAAAAAAGTGAACAATAAATTCGTCTTGTAAGTGCCAATGTCATTTTAAGGTGTCATCTACATTTATTTCATTTAATTGTTTATTTGAATATGACATACGATATCAGTCTACTTAGTTCGGCGCATTCGAATGATACCGCCATAACCATCTTCAACCTGCTTTCACAATGCTGGATTCACAATTACAGATATATAAACGGCATTTAGATTATTCTAGTAGCGAGGTCATATTGTAAAATATTAACACTTATATATGTATGTTTAAAGTGAAAAGTCGGTCAAAGAAACCAGTCTTAAAGCGTTCGTTGGCCTTCCAAAATATACCAAAAAACGACGGTCAAGTTCTGGTTATGTTATCTAGTTTTGACCATTGAAATTATGGAAGTGCCTTGCGAAAGGACGTTTCGAAAAATAAATTCGTCCAGCTCTTTCAAAGCGAGGCTGTGTGGAAACGTCAACACAGACATAGCTAGCCGGGAGGGCGTGTTAGGATTCCTATAAAATAATTAACTTCTTCGCATGATTTTGATAGGAAATTTTATTTTTCCATTTACCGACTTTAGCCTTCCTTTGTCCGAATATTCACTTAAAAGTATATTGTATATAATATGACAGACATACCACATAAAACATCTGATTCTCCCTGTGCTATTTGCTCTTTCAGGAAAGCGTCGATAAAATCTTTGGTGTTTTCTTCGTCAAACGTCGCTCTGTGTTGATCAATCTGGCTCTGTAGGTAAGATTGAATTTTTTCTGAATTTTTGACTGTTGCTTCAAGGTGCGTTACATCCCCGGGTAAATATCTGTTGAAAACGACAATGGTGCAAAATGATATATATAGATGTTCCAAACAAGTAACTGTTGTTTATTATGTTTATCAGAATCGAGACAGTTAGTTTTCAATTTTTATAAGGCACGAACCTAAGAGTGTCTTTTCAAAATTTGAAAATTTACTAACGAGAGTTTAGATAAATATGATAAATAACAGTCATTTTTTTGAGGAACTTGTTTATCCAATAACTGTAACTGTTACCGTGACGATTTTCTCACCTATTTTTATTGGAGCTTACCACCACATATTACGTCATACATATATTTCTACCATTTACTATTGTGCCTAAATAAACATCAAATATTCTGCTGTTAAAACTTCAGAAAAGCAACAACTTGCTACAAAGACATTAAAAATTGCGCAATGAACAGAAGTCTGAAGTCAAAAAGGCATATCCTTTGGACGGCCGTAACGTATGTATGCGTATTTATGCATTTGCCCCAATACGGGGGTTTCGAGATCCCATAACGACTAAAACGGGTAAAGTACTATTTACAGTCGATCAGTCCCACTTTCTGGTGATTGTCGTCATTTGGCGTGATTTTTATGACGTCATAATCACTGGAAGGTGGGACTGATCCACGGTTAATAGTACTTAACCCACATCGTTTTGTGATCTCAAAACCACCGTATTCATGCACCCTTCGGAGCCCTACTGAGACCCTTGAAAACTAAATACTAGGTTTTTGGAAAAGAGATGTTCATCACTTTATACCATGTCAATATCGATACGGTCACTGCATTATTGACGTTACAAATCACCTTTGAACATGACAAAATAAGTCAAAAATTGAGGTATGAAACATGGATTTTAGTGTGTGCCTGGAAACCTGTCATTGTGAGCTGAATTGTCAAGATACATATATGCAGATGATCTCAAACGATAGAGGAAATAGCAAAGTTAGAGAAAATGGAGAGAAAGGGAACAGAAAAAGTAAAATAGCACCGATTTAAAAAAAATGACCCGTGCGCATGTACTGTAATGGCATCAAACCGAAATCTAGATGCAAACTGCTTTCATAAATGGCATTTGTTATAACCTACTATCAAAATTGAGTCATGTTCGAATCCTGCCGTCCTTTGAAAGGATATGTAACCAATCGGAATCAAGAGAAGTTGAAGATGATCAATGAGATGTATAGAAGTTTAAACATAAATGATAATAAACTGTCAACTGCTATCAAATGTATTGATTTTCCATTGGGAAACATGAATAGTTATGTGATAGACATATTTTAAAAGTAGGTATACATGAAATGCTGTATACGTGACGATAAATACGTCAATTTCTCTATTGGGGATATATTTTAATCATACAAATCTATTTATAATTATGTTACAAGATTGCAAGAAAATGAAATTTCTTTTGTTATCAACAATGTTATATTTATTCCGTAAAATAAAAATATCAATGATAAAAATATCTTCTAGTGGTAAAACTGTTTCATAAATGACATTTGCCATACACGTCTTTGTCAAATATGAGTAACGTCACTTTCTCAAACGATTATCAGTGGTGTAAAGGGAACCAAAATGCACTTCAAAAACACCTAATTAGCTTGACCTTATTTACAAAATAAACAAATAAATAACACAAAATAAAATCATGATATGCAGCGTTTAACTCTCCTACAATCATTTATAGGTTTTAATTTATGATTGATGCTGCCTTCAGTAAGTTAAGATTTTTCCTTATTTTTCTATTGTAATCACACACAAACCTGAGAAAGTGAAAGAAGATTATATTGCAATACTAGCTTTAGTGGAGGGGTAATCACACACGAACCTGAGAAAGGGAAAGAAGATTGCAATACTAGCTTTAGTGGAGAGGACCAATTCTTGATCTAGCAAGTGAAGCAGCCTCTTGAACTCTTCTTCATCGTGGTCATATCGCTGTCCGAACGCAATGCTACAGATAATGTTGGATACACTTATCTGTGCGATGGCTCCGAGGTTGAAAGCTTCTCCATTTTTGTCTGCTAAAATATTTAGGAATATGGCTATTTCTTCTTGTATTTTCGCCTCAAGTGATCTTTTACCAAAACCGAATTCTCTCAGTGCTCCGAGGGAAAATGTACGCGTGCTTTTCCAGAACTCTCCCGTGCTGGCGACTATACCTTTAAAGACAAACATCACAGATTAAATCAATATGGAAAATAATTTGAAAAGTCAAGATTCTCATTTTATTTTATTTAGCTTTTCTTGAAAGAGTTACAACTAACGTATAACCGGTTATTTCCGTGGAGATGATACTTTCCTGATTTCGCGGGACATTCATTGCACATTCGATCCACGAAATATTGAAAAATAATTGAAACCGATTTCCCTTAAATTCAAATCGCGAAAAAAATTATACCGCTAAGATATTTTGTTTTTGTTTTTGGATAAAATTGCGAAGTTTATGACCAGTGTGAAAAACATATAATGTTACGGCTTGTTATGGTGATAAATAAGCTGCTGTTAATCTACTAAATGTTATTCTACCTTTTTGTAAT
Organism: Argopecten irradians; assembly: GCF_041381155.1. Classification (NCBI taxonomy): domain Eukaryota; kingdom Metazoa; phylum Mollusca; class Bivalvia; order Pectinida; family Pectinidae; genus Argopecten; species Argopecten irradians. Next base: position 13,166,060 of record NC_091140.1, on the reverse strand, counting down.
TTTTCGTTGAAGTTTATTTGTTATCAACGGTGTCAAATAATCCACTTTTTGCTCAACAAATTAATACTGGTTTTAATTTTACAAATTACGTTATATCTATCAGGATTTCCAAGTTTGCAAAACAAAAACGGCTAGTCTTTTGTCTGATGCTTTTTTTTATTGCTTCATCCTTTAAATATTTTAACATTTTATACTATCAAAGTAAAATTGTTGAATTTGCGATCGGCATTTCGGTCCTATTCTTACTGCAAACTGTACTGGAAATCTTCTCTTTATACACAATTAAAAGGTATTCAGCAACATTTGCAGCAAGAATAAGACTACAATTCGGGTCGTTAATTCATTCAACTTTGACACGATAATTCACTTTGAAAAAAATAATGTGTATACTTATAATAATATATACAATCAAATATTTATCCATGTTTAAACTCGATTCCTAAACAAACACCATATGTATACCAGAGGACGTTATCTGAGCACCTAAACATGCATAACTACATCTCCGAGTAAGTCTACTCAACGTACGCATATCTACACATTGACTGAAAATCTGACGCTATGTAACTACTCCTCGTGCTCGTTCACACACGTGTATCCACTCATAGTAAATTGTAACATTGTTACATACAAAATACAAAGTCACGTGCGTTACCCGAGCGGTGTGATTGACAGCTGGCGCAACGTCAATAATACCTTAAATTATACTAGATGTTAGAGTCTAGGGGTTTTAGATATCAAACAATTTGGATACGAATGGAAAAATGACTACTTAAATTGTTTTTTTCAATACTGGCCCCTTGCATTCACAGCTAATAGTGGAAAATATAAATGAATGCTTATTTTGTATAGCGAGTGACAAAGGGCCACAAACAACAATCACTTTCTCTCAATACAACTTATATTGATTAATTGATAGTCAAAATAGAATCGACATATGTTTGTATGAAACGAAAGCGGAGGGGAAGATGAACACTTACCTTTTCCATTGCTTGAGAGAAGCTTAAAGATGATATCATTTGGCCTATCCGATAAAGTGTCTCCATGTTTGATGAAAGCCTCTCTCAGAGTATCATATCCATTAATCACCACCATGTTACAACTACCAATTCGCAAACTAAACACGTCTCCATATTTACGTCGTAGCTTCCTAAATGTTGCTGTTCTGTTTGCGATCGCGAACAGCCCAAAGTTGCCTACCACTGGGTATCCTAAAGGGCCAGGAGGGGAGTTCCTGGGGGTGCATATTAGCTTCAAGAGGAGCAGAAGTCCAAATACCCCAAGACCAATGGTCAGTGGATCCATGGTCAGCAGAAAGTCAAGCATTTTGATAATCCGAGTATGTCTGACAGGTAATGGTCAACACTTTAACTATGTTACGCTGGACAGTCACTGAGGTCCTGACCTTATTTTAAGAAATCACGTGACAAATGAGACTAGCCGTTGAGTGACCACTTGCTGATAAAGGTCCAGATACGATAATACTTTCATTGTATGTAAAGGTCATTGCATGGCTTTGAGTACCATGTTATTTATTACACATGAGCAAAGTATGGGTGTAATAAGTCGTGAGTGACGAGAAATCAATTGACATGTAACTTACTACATGCTTGTTAACTTTTAACAAAAGACTGGACGATTGAAAAACTCACGCCTTTTAAATTTTATACCCTGCACTTCCATTGTTCTATCATTGATTTACCTGCATCAATTATATATGCATTTCAGTACTTTTGTTGTACTAGGGGATTTTGATGCAATCTTTATTTAACAGTGTGTCATTACCTATTGTAACGAGCATAAGATTTTTTGTGATGTGAAGAAATAATAATTTGGATTTGAGGAATTCATATTGCACCAAGATTTTTTGGAATATGTACAGTAAGAAATAATAAGACAGTTAGCATGTGAAAAAGGTAAAGGAATTTTTGACGTATTACAGTATTCTTATTGTGTAATTATGTAAAGTATAAAAAATAATGTCAATTTGTATTTTGAATTTAGAAAGCATAATGAAATAAAACAACGATTAAAGAAACTTTCAGAAGTGTTCATTTAATAAACATGACATTCCTATGACATAACTTAAATGTCAAAATTGGTTAGTTGGTCCTTTTCTATTTTTGAGATACTATATATACACATCATACACTGACTGACCTATGACCAAAAATATATGTCTGTTTAGGGTTACATTGACATAAAATAGGGTCGGTAGGTCGGGATATCTTAGTGCCTTTCACTCTAAATTGATGGCCAAACCGGAGTCTGAGATCGAAATCCCGACTTTTAATCTCTTTTTTTTTCGTAGAAAAGAGGGGAACAAAATTCGGGTCGGGGTAAAAATTAGGGTCGGTCGGGTAATTCTAAACAGACATATATTTTTTGTCTAATCACTACAACAAGGTAAGTTAATAATGATCTCCCTTTTTTAGAGAATTTGCTACTACTGTCGAATGCGCACATATCAAACCTCTTTCATGGTCATAAAATCCTAATTTCCCATATAAGTGAAATATGTGTGGACTCAACCAACTGTGTTAGCATTGATGAAAGGTTGAAAGTATGCAGTCACATGTTGGTTGATCGACAGTTGCCGATACGTCAAAAAGTATGAATACATGTATATATACGTTTATTCTGCATTACGGTGCATCACGAATGTACATGTGACATACGGGCCAATACAAGGTATACAATATTCACTATGTCTTTATCCATTGTTCCTACAAAAATCTTACATACATACATCTGACAATATAAAGCTATATATAATCATATGCATAACTGCGGCAGTGCTATTTCATAATACAACAGAAATAGATCATTTGTGAACAGCTGACAGTTGCATGCCTCTGTACAGACCATACCCTGTATAATTAAATAGTTATATATCAAACATTATCTAGGGTTATATAATATTTACACAACCATTATACTGTTAATTAACCTTAACTTATACCGGTTAACTAAAAATGAATCCATACTTTCTACTTTACATTATTTCTGGTAAATCATATCTACATCATTAATGGTAAATTGTATTCTACTTTACATGATTTATGGTAAATTATATTTCACATTACATTATTTATGGCATATTTTATCTACTTTACATCATTTATGTTAAATTATATTCCACGTGACATTATTTTTGGTAAATCATATTCCACGTGACATTATTTATGATCAGTCATATTCCACTTCACATCATTTACGGTAAATAACATATTCCTCTTAACATAATCCATGGTAAATTATATTCCAGTTTACATTTTATTGCAAATTATATCTACTTTACATCATTTATGTTAAATTATATTCCACGTTACCTTACTTTGGTAAATTATTCCACGTTACATGATTTTTTGTAAATTATATTCCATTTCACGTTATTTATGTTAAATTATTTTCCACCTTTTACATTATGGTACATTATCTCTACTTTACATCATTTATAGTCAATTATATTTCACTTTACATTATTTCACTTTACATAGTTTATGGTAAAGTATATGGAGGTTAACGTATTACACTTGATAATCATCTCCTATATGTATTTTGATCTTTGATTAACTAACAAAGACCAATATATTCTTTAAAAAACCAGAAACAGAACACATATATAATGGTTTTATGCGCTGAAATGGTTTTACGGTATACTGAAAGGCAAGGCCAGACCTCCCTGCATGTTATATATTAGGCAGAATAGAAAAAAAATATATAATAAAAAAAGAGATCACAAATTAGTCATATTTTTATGATCAAGTAATACGGACAGCAAGATTCCAACACACCACCTGCATGGCACTGGCAAAAATAGACAGATCCTTAAATGACCAATGGCCTATATTGCTAGGCAAAGCTGAATTATGTCAATCATGGTCTCATCATTAATAGATTGTCGATCTACATCTACCTAGTATTCAACCTACTTCATGGTATTGAAAATCATGTCGATATTAACTATAATAACATGACTGTGACCAGGGGTATGAAAAAAGCCAAAACCATTGAGAGATAACCAGTCAAGAGATTTTGAACATGCTAGATCTGGAGAAAATGCGTTGCAGCATGTATATTGTTTATTACGAGATTCTGTTCTTTCTTAGTATATCATAAGGAAATCTAATACGTGTACATGCATATATATAGGTGACACATATTAATATTCAAATCAATGGTACGTCAATGACGTCAGTGTTTATATACATAATCTTTATATCCTTTTCTTTCATGTCCGAAAATGTTGTTGATTGACAGACATTATTTCAGTTTGACGGCCTTGAACTTGTATTCATGTGGCGCATTTGTTAACGTCACTACTGGTTCAAGCGTTGGGAGGTTCTCTTCGTCCTCAGGAAGGAGCTTGAATCGTTGAACAAGAGACGTCAGGAACAGGAAAATTTCCATCCTTGCCAGACTTTCACCAAAACATACTCTTCTTCCTGGTAAATAGATAATGATGTGATAGCATGTGACTTTCATGTCTGTATTCTACCTTTGATGTTACATTTTAATTTCATTTCAGTTAAAATGAGAAATAACTCCATCAATGTTCTTATACCCTTACATCTATTTGGAGTGCTGACTTACGAATACCAATAATGTAATAGAGAGTGCAGTTCGAACTGATGCTATAATATATATCACCATCATTATCCGTCACCAGATGAAACATTCCAAAACGGCAGGATCACATAAACGGCTTTGATGTTAAGATTTGGAACAGAATTTAAATGCTTGATTATGTTAACAATTCCTTTTGAAGATTTATCTTTTACTAAAGTTTAGTATTTTATCTCTATTTATCAGTTCGATCGTTTCACGAACGGGGCTTTGGCCCATTCGAGCTGCGATCTCTATTTTTCCGCGTAGACAACTTGGTGGTTTGATTTATCAAAAGAAAGTTTTGAAGATCACCAGGCCAAACTTACCTAATGAGAAGGCAAGAACATTGCGTTCTTTTCCATTCAACTTTCCGTCATCTCCGATAAATCTTTCTGGGTTAAATGTTTGTGGATCTTCAAATAGGGATTCGTCGAACATGACAGAGTCAAGATTAGGAATAAGGAAATCCCCTTTATGTAGAGTATGCCCATTTAACTTCGTGTCATGTTTAACTCCATGAAGGAGCGAAACTGGAGCGATGTTGCCCATGCGCAGTAGCTCATGAATACAAGCCTCGGTATAAACCATTTCCGGTTTATCGTTCATTGACGGAAGGCGACCAAATCCAACAACGTCTTCAATCTCTTTCCTAAGTTTGGTTTGTACGTGCGGGTTGTGGATGAGAAGCAGAATAGCCCATTTAATTGTAGTGGCAGTTGTCTCAGTCCCGGCTATATATAAGTTGGTCAGTATTATCTTGAGATTCTCATCTGAAAGAAAAGTTTATAATAAAATAAGTCTTACCGTGATAAATCCATGGTAGACATCAGTAACTTCTGATTTCAAAAGTGTTGTTATTGTATGTCGCAATACAGCCTCATGACGTCGCAGAGTCAATAAAATTACTATTTTTACGGTACAATTGCATTTTTTTTAGAAACTAGACTTTGTTTACTTTAAAAGACATAAACAACGAGAGTTGCGCTGAAAAAACCCACGCCATTTCCATGTATGGAGAAATGACTTGCAGTCGCGGTAATTCAAAATGGCTGGATAATCATAGTTGTAAAATTGCAAACAAAAACGTCTGGGTATGATAGAAAAGTATTCTTTCATGTGTGGATATGAAGGATGTGGATCTTCCACCCGAGAGTCACAAAATGTTGTAAAACTCAAGACTTGTCGGGGTTTTACAGCATTTCGTGATCCCTATATTTTGCCCTTTGAGAGAAATAAAACATCGTATTACCTTGGGGCACCTGTCCAAATGGGGACCACTCATCTTTCATCTCCCCTTCAAATTGTACAACAACGACGGACGGACGGACGTAAAACGTCAATTTCACTCATAGCTACTTAAGTAACATTTACCCCCGAGTAGCAAATCTCAAATTTTCGGTATAATACACAATTTGTGTCCCCTGTGACAGTGTGATAAGAAGGTGTATTTACCTTAATACCTTCATATCATACTGCCACCGTTACCATAAATGCATTGTGTTGTTTTTAGGGCGCTAGCAATTTTCAATTTGATTGCGTAATGCTTAATTTGCATAAGAACAATCACAGTTATTTGAACGACCCTTCGACTTCGTTTTCTATGACCATCGATAACACAAACATACCACATAAAACATCGGACTTCCCCTGTACTATTTCCTCTTTTAGAAAAGCGTCGATAAAGTCTCTGACATTTTCTTCGTCAAACGTCGCTCTATGTTGATCAATCTGGTTCTGTAGGTAAGACTGAATTTCCCCCATGTTTTCGAGTGTTGCTTTCAGATGCGTTAAATCCCCGGGTAGATATCTGTTGAAAATAGTAATGGTGCAAAATAAACCTGGTAATAGTTTTCAAATATGTGTTCATGTTATGTTGAACACATGACGACATATATGTCAATTTCTCTTTTTGCGATAATTTTATAATCCATATTTTATTCCAGATTGTAAAAAATAATTACCATTATTATCAACGATAATATATTTATAAATACACTCTTGATGAATCACACCAAAATATCCCTTGATGTATCTGGTGTGATAAAACTATCTTGTGTTTCATAAATGATATCCGCCATAAACGTCCTTGTCAGATATAGTTATTAAACTGTTCTTTCTAAAAGGAATATCAGTGGCGTCAAGAGAACCAAAGTGTATTTTCAGAAGCACTTAACAATAGACTGACTTAATTCTGCGAAGCACATAAATAAATGAAAATTGATTTTCGATATCGACCTTCCAACTTTCCCGAATTCTCTCAATAACCTTTAGTTCTGTGAACTCTTGTCAGTGCAATTGCCTAAATCTTTCCACCATAAAAAACACGTACCTGAGAAAGGGGAAGAAATTTGCAATATTGGCCTTAGAGGTGAGGACGAATGCCTGGTCTAACATGTGAAGTAGATTCTTGAACTCCTCCTCATCATGGTCATATCGCTGTCCAAACGCAATACTACATATGATGTTGGATATACTTGTCTGTGCGATGGCTCCGAGGTAGAAAGCTTCTCCGTTTTTGTCAGCTAAAATATCTAAGAATATTGCTATTTCTTCTTGTACTTTCGACTCGAGTGACCTCTTACCAAAGCCGAATTCTCTCAGTACTCCCAGGGAAAATGTGCGCGTGCTTTTCCAGAACTCTCCCGTGCTAGCCACTATACCTGTGAAGGCAAACATCACAGATAAAAAACAAATATGGTACGAAAGCCGATTGGGGTCATATTTACATTCGCAAATGATTTTAATGTGTCGCCATTACGAGTTTAAAAGACGTTATTACGAGAAAAAAAATAAAACTCGTTATAACGACTTTATTTTCGTAATTACAACTTTTTCCTCATAATAACGACTTTGATACTCGTTAAAACAGAAATAAAAAAGTATATGTGACCCCAGTTGGTTTTCGTCATATGGAAATTAATTTGAAAGGTCAAGATAGTGTTATTATTTAGCTATTATGAGTCTACCATGGGACAGTCAGAAATAAAGGTTGTACAACAAAACCTCTGTTGTTGTTCGATGTTTTAAATCTTATTTCTTTTGAATATATTCGACCCAATGTAATGCGATGACAATGTACGTGTATTTGAAATTTTTAAACCTTAATTTCAAAGAAACTAGTGTACCATGCTTATACAGACTTAACAGTGTTACTGATCATGCATAATTACATATCTCAGAGTGATACACGTTTAAGTTTCAGCTAGAGACGTAAATACAACTTTGAAATATTGAAACAGGGTTTTAGATTTTGCATATTTTGGGTGAAAATGCAAAAAAAAAAAGACAAACTTCATTGTACAAAAAGCAAAAGTTTTTGCCCTGTATTTTAACTATTGGTACACTAGCCCGAGATACTCTGACCCTGACACCACACCTTGACATATTCATTATGATCTACATGTACACCAGATATTTATCTGCCATCTTAAGGCTGGTGTTAGGGCCAGAGTATCCTGGGTTATTGTGGTATACATCAAATTCTACTTCGCAGTTTATAGATATGAAACCACCATCACCGACCAGATTATGTCAACACAGCGTGCAGTCATGCATTGATAGTCGAGATAGAACAGACATAAAAGGTTCAAAATAAACACATTTACATTTTATTTCAAATAAAAAATACCGAGGAAAAGATGTGTACGTACCTTTTCCATTGCTTGAAAGAAGATTAAATACGATATCATTTGGCCTTTCCGATAAAGTGTCTCCGTGTTTGATGAAAGCCTCTCTCAGAGTATCATATCCGTTGATCACCACCATGTTACAACTACCAAGTCGCAAACTAAACACGTCTCCATATTTACGTCGTAGTTTCTTGAATGTTGCTGTTCTGTTTGCGATCGTAAACATCCCGAAGTTGCCTATCACTGGGTATCCGATAGGACCAGGAGGGGAGTTCCTGGGGGTGCATATCAGCTTCAACAGGAGTAGAAGTCCTAGTACTCCAAGACCAACGGTCAAGGGATCCATGGTTAGTAGTAAGTCCAACATGATGACTGTCCGTGTACGTTCTGACAGGTAAGCGTGTGGTCACCACTTTAACTGTGTATCGCTGGACATTCACTGAGGCCTTGACCTTGTTTTCGGATACTACGTGATTCGCTTCTCTACTATTGACGCTATAACCAGTTGTTGACAAAGGGCCCAGATACATTGATACGGTTCATTGTGATGGGGGTTCTCATAGCGGACACAAAAGGCTCACGGCCACATGTACAGTGGTCAGCTCGAGTCTGTGAAAGGCGAAATAGCTGTATATCTGGTCAGTTAAGTCATTTAGCGCAATATATGACTCTTATAGCTATACAGTTAAGTCATATAATTTTTTTTTCTGAATTACGATCCATCAGGGATTCATGATAACTTATGATATTATACAATTCGCAATGTTTCCAGTCATTAACAATATTAATACTTCCAAGATCTTTCTTATATAATATATATCTATCTATATATATCGACCGTATGTTTGTGTATATAATTTTGTAGTGCTTTTCCAGTGCAGTGTAAAATACACATACATCCTTATCACGTGTGTAAAAGAATACCATGTCTACAGTACATGTGTATTGACTCAGTCTTGTGGTTTGTTTACACGTTACATGTAGTGGTCAGTATATACAATGTATATGGGTCAGTTAAGATCGCTGACCTCGATAAGATTCACAAACACACACACACACACACATACACAAACTTGATAGGTGTTTGATGCAAGGTTGTCAGAGAGAATATATAGAGATAACTTTGATGGGATGTCAGCGTACAAAATGTACACTGTAGCTGTTGAAAAGGATACATATAAAACGAATAAACTTATTCGTTAGATTTGAATAATATAATTCCCGGAAGTCCGACCCATGTTTTGTGCAGGATGCCCTTGTCTGTGCATACATATGTATATATGTGATCATTTTCAATAACATATGATATGTTACCGGCAAGGACGTATACTTAAAAATTCTTGGTTAACGGCTATTTGTGTGCCACCATGATTTTTTTTTTCATCAATGCTATTAACAATTTAGTTTAGCTATTAACAAATATCCGAAGTAAGTTGTACATATTAAAAGACTCTTTCGTGTGGATTTGAAGGATAGGGATATTCTAGACGAGATAACAAAATGTTATTAAACATTTTATTGCAATTTTACTGCCATAATTTTCCGCCATTTTCAAATAAATTCGAAAAATCGCGACTGCAAGTCAATTCTCCGTACATGCAAATATGCGTGATATTTTCAACGCAAACCCCGTTGTTTGTATCTATTATATTACTAGCCTACTTTCTAAAAAATGTTAAAATTTTGTTGACGCTGTGACGTTATTGCATGTGTTATCATGCACTACAGCTTCAGGCGACATGAGTGTATTGCCCTGGACCAGCTACATGTAGTATACTAGTATTACATGTGTAGTATGAGAGAAATGTAATTCTTGTACAAGCAAAAAAATGTACTGTAAACCCATTGAACTTACTAAGGGTATGCGAGGGGATGTGAGTGTCGAACGTAACTGTAGGGTCAAATAGCTACTCTATTATTACATGTATTTGTGATTTTAGGTGTGGTAAGACGTGCATTTTCCCGTCTCCCTATCAGCTAGGTCGTTCAAATGTATTCATGCATGTCACTAAATTTGGATGTGTTATGTTATACCAAGCAGATATACAATGACCCATGTTTCACCCATCCTGCATGATATTGGTCTCAGCCTGTAGTAATACAAATGATAAATAAGCGCCTTTTTATTGTGATATATTCACAGAGTACTGTGTTCTGGGTTAGTTAGTTTACGAGTTGTATGTGGACATATGTAGATAGATAAACACTGAAGGTTTGTTTACAAACATTGGGGCCTGTGGTCAGCATTTTAAGGGTCACCTATGCATCATCACTGGTCAGTCAAGGTCATCCCACGCATTAACCAGGCCAGTACACACACACTTTGTTGTCCGTGACTGTTTTGAATTGTGTTCAGAGAGATCACCTATCAAAGCCTCACAACTTACGACATACTTTCGACTGACGACGTCTTTTTTTGGCCTGTAAAGTCAGCTATTCAAACATTGTAGATATCGAATTTGTCATTTTATTCGGGATTTTTTTAAGTGTAATTAGGGAAAGTTAATTACTTTTTATATCATCTGTACCTAAATTTCTTTTGTTGATTTTACGGACATTCGAGATACAGATTATGCGGCTTTAAACAATAGAAATAATAGATCCAGAAAAACAATCTAAATAGGGGTCCAAATTATTACTACGGGTTTCGATCGGTGTAACAATTGAGGGGAATGGTGAAAATACATAATTTTGAAAAATAAAGGGCTTTTGGGTCACCTGCAACGCAAGGGCGACACTTATTTAGGTATCACTATATGTCTGCGGTGTCGACGGCGTCGGCGTCTGGGAAAAGGTTTCCGTGCGATAATTTAAGTATTTATTGTCCGATTTCAACCAAATTTGGTATATTGCTTTATATTAATGTGATCTATGATGAGTTTAATAATGATCAAAATCCGTCAATATTTACAAGAGTTACGGGAGTTTAAAATACTCGAAACATATAGAATTATGGTTTCCGAATACGAGTTACAGTTGCCAGACGGATTAATTGTTTAGACTTGTCAGTAACTTGTCCAGCTCTAGGGGTAAACGGTACAGGGTTAACCACTCCCACTTAATTACCTTTTTGACCAATGGAAATAGTTTTATGCTGTACGTTGTCATTTAGTTAATAAGTTAGAGTAAGTTTGAATAAGTTAGAATGTTTTAGAAAATTATGTCAGATTTCGGATCACAGTAGTGACCGTCACATGTAAAATACTGTAGTTAATGTGGACAACGCCTCGTTACCATATTGGATGATTAATTTTATTTATACTGTACTTGAGAACTTTTGTGTGCAATGTATATTCTTGGACTTACGTATCATGAATATTTCCTTGATATTAGACCAGGAAAAACAGTGCCATATGATAGTGAATAAAAGATTCAGTAACAGAATTTCGGTGTCGTCTCCTCATTGTCATTCACCCTGTGACACTATTTTGTGATGTTTTAAACTGCTGTGCAGGCGACACATCCACTTTCGTGGAATTCCTGTTTCCTGAAGCACAGAAAAACCCTCTGGATCCGCCACTACCAAAAATAAGGTCATAATATCACTTTTGTTTAAAGATGCTCCACTGCCGACAGAGCATAAATGATATTCTTCATTTGAAGATGTGTTTGTTTGTTTCAGGTGTGTTTGTCGTCCTTTTTGCTTGTGGTCTTTTAGTCATGGACTCCGACCACGACGACTCATTGTCAATTTCTGACAATAATATCCATGTCCTCGATGAGGATATTTCACCACAGAGCTCCGCGGGTGCCCATGTCTTTGCTAACGTCAATGTGGTGGACGATACCGAGCCGCCGGCTCAAAATACTCGAAATAAGACTGCAGGTAGCAAGACTCAAAAATGGAAGGGCTCTACCGGGAGACTTTCATCCGTTTACAAAATCCCGAAGCTCGCTGAGCGTAAAACGGGTTCAAAAAAGGCTGAAAATGTGGAGAACAGCGATATGTCAGCTGTATTAACTGCTATTAATAGTCTTACGGCTGCGATTGGTCAGCGGGACTTTGCGCAGGCGCAGTCGTCCGGAAACGCATGTAATGCTACTTCCGCTTTCGTTTTGGAGAGTGATAATTCGGAGCATGAGATTGACGCTCCGGCACGTCAGAATGTTCGTTCAGCGAACTTTTCGTTTTTTGATTCTGAGTGTGGGTCAGTCGCTGAGGCAGCGGACTGTCCTGAGGAGAATTTTACCTTCCAATTGGCGGACATTTTTGATAAGAAAAAACTCGGGCCTGCGGTGTGTCAGTCAAAGCCAAAAATTGCTGAGGACATTACTACGGCAGTTCGTACGAATGCTGATGTTTCAGAGCTGAAACAGCTGTACAAGATTCCTAAAAATCTCGAGTGCTTGCTTCCGCCTAGAACTAATAGTGAAGTTTGGGGTATGGTCTCACCCCAGTTCCACGGACGAGACAGATTAATGCAGGATCTGCAGGAATTACTGGCCCACTCTTTAACGCCAATTATGTTCATGATTGAGAAGTTAAGACTCAAGGATCTGGATATGAAGGAAATACAGGTTCTGCTGAACAATGCGGTGAGTCTCCTCTGCAATTTACATTATGAAATGTCAGTCAAGAGACGGTTCATGTTGCGTAGTGGCATTAAACACTCTCATTTACAGAGCTTGTGTAACTCTGAAACGCCGATAGGGGCAGAACTATTTGGTGACAATGTAGCCAAACGTATTAAAGACCTGGATGAGGTACACAAGGCCACGTACAGACGCAATTCGGCATCAAAAAACGGACAGTGGTCCGGTCGGGGTCAACAGTGGTCCGGCCGGGGATATTACAACAGAAGGGGCCAGAGAGGGCGATACAGGAGAGGTCGCCGACAATCATTCCCCAACCAGAGTCAGGACAAGGCCAAGGCTTCCACCCAGTAGAGGTGAGTAAAAATCTTCCTTCCGGCAAAATATCTCGTTGTCTGTCAGTTTGGCAGAAGTTAACATCTGACCAGTGGGTCCTTGATACAGTTCAGGGTTATCATATTGAATTTACAGAGATTCCAATTCAGTCTACTGTTCCTAAACCCATAGAGTTCTCTGATGAGGAGAAGCTTATCATTGACAATGAGGTGACTGCCATGCTTAGTAAAGGTGCTATTGAGCTTTGTGAACACGAGTGGGGCGAGTTCATTTCAAATATTTTCATTGTGCAAAAGAAAAACCGGAAAATATCGCCCCGTCATTAACTTGCGTTATCTCAATGAGTCAGTCCTTTATCAACACTTTAAACAGGAAACACTGGAGACTATTTTAGAAGCTATCCAGCAGGGCGACTTTTTTACCTCAGTTGATCTAAAAGATGCTTATTTCAGTCTTGCTATTTCTCCTGGAGATAGAAAATTTTTGAAATTTCTTTGGAGGGGCCAACTTTATCGTTTTTGTTCCCTGCCATTTGGACTCGCCAGTGCCCCTCGAGTGTTCACAAAGGTTCTGAAGCCTGTATACAGCTCTTTGCGAAGCAGGGGAGTTAACACCTTTTATTATATAGATGACTCTCTTACTAGAGCACAAGAAAAAGAAAAGTGCTCTCGTGATACTCTAAGCTTAACATCTACGTTAGAGTCTGTAGGTTTTCAGGTGAATACTGAAAAATCTGTTCTGAATCCAGTCCAGGTGATCTGTCATTTGGGCTATATTTTAGACTCTGTACAATTTAAGGTCTTTCTGCCTGAAGATAAGGTGGTGAAAATTTTGAATAAATGCCAAAATATTGTATCTGCGGATAGCCCACTGGTTAGGCAATTGGCTTCACTTATTGGCAGTCTGACTTCAGCATTCAGGGCAGTTTTATTGGGCCCATTTTACTACAGATCTCTTGAATCTGATAAGGTTTCAGCCCTCAATGATTCGGGGGATGATTATGATTCTCCCGTCACACTCTCAGAGGAGAGTATTTTAGAAGTTAGGTGGTGGCAGGAGAATTTGAAAACTATGAATGGTAAGCCCATACGCCCAGTTAAGCCTACTGTGTTCTTGACTACGGATGCATCTCTTGATGGTTGGGGTGCGGTTTGTGAATGTACCAATCAGCATGGTACGAAAACGATTTCAGGTGGCTGGAAGGCTGCTGAGGCCCGTAGACATATTAATTTTTTGGAGCTTAAGGCCATTCAATTAGCTCTTCAAACCTTCTGTCGAGATTTAAGACAGGTACATGTCGCTATTAAGAGTGACAACACATCTGCTATATCCTACATCAATAACTTGGGGGGCAGACAGAGTGCATTGTTTTACCTTTCTCGAGAGATCTGGTTGTGGTGCTGGAACAGAGACATTTATTTATCTGCAGCACATATCCCTGGGGTGGCTAACGTTCAGGCTGATTACTTATCTCGAGAATCTCCAAGCCAAACAGAATGGAGTCTGAGTTCGGCCATTTTTGGTAGGGTCTGTCAACAATATTTTGTACCTGACATTGATCTTTTTGCATCACGGGTCAATTGTAAGCTTGGTCGTTATGTATCCTGGACTGTTGACCCAGGGTCAGAATATGTAGATGCTTTTTCAATATCATGGACTTCATTTAGGCCCTATATTTTCCCTCCATTCTGTTTGATTGGGAGAATTCTTCAGAAATTATGGTCCGACAGGGTTGAACAGGCTATAATTATTGTCCCACATTGGACTGCTCAAACATGGTTCCCTAATCTGCTTGATATGTTAATTAGGTCGCCGGTCCGGCTACCAGTGCAGTCTGAGGTGGTTACATGTCCTCATGATGGTCGTCCTCATCCACTTTACAGAAAGCTTCATCTGACCGCCTGTCTCGTATCAGCCAATCCCTCAAGCATAAAGGCCTATCAAGGGCAGCTCAGGACCTGGTCGCAGGGTCGTGGAGGTCAGGAACTAACAAGGCTTACAGCTTGGCGTGGAGGAAGTGGACACTTTGGTGTAATCGACAACAAGTTAATTGTGAGCTGCCGACTGAGAAGGACATAGCTGATTATCTCATCAGCTTACACACAGAAGGGAAGTCTTATAGTGTTTTGAACACACATCGTTCAATGCTGTTTCAGACATTACAATTGATTTCTGGACGTGTTTTTGATAGTATTATTATTACCAGGATTATGAAGGGCTTATATAACGTCAATCCTCCGAAGCCTAAATATCGGGTTACCTGGGATGTAAGTGTTGTTTTAGCATATATTAGAACTCTTTACCCTTTAGAAGCACTTTCTCTGAAGGACTTAACCTTTCGGTTGGTTATGCTTCTGGCACTTACTACAGCCCAACGTGCTCAGACCTTGGTTTCATTAAGTCTGGATCATATGCAGGACATTACGGATGGTTGTATTTTTCATATTGTGACTCTGTTAAAAACATCGGGTCCAGGAAGGACTCAGCCCAGTGTTTGTGTTAAGAAATTTGTTGACGCAGAACTTTGTGTGTACCGTACGTTGGTGCATTATATAGCTGTTACTAGTGGTCTCAGGAAGACGCGACAACTTTTGATGTCATATGTTACCTTTAGGGCGGTTAGTACCGCTACTCTAGCGCGGTGGATTCGTACAGTGTTATCCAGTGCAGGTGTTAGCTCCGCTTTCCGAGCTCACTCCACTAGGAGTGCATCTACTTCGGCCGCTTTCCATGCTGGCGTGCCACTTCATGACATTTTTCAGGCAGCTAATTGGACAAATTCATGTACTTTCGCCACCTTCTATCGAAGGGACGTGGTGGTTGCCGACAGTCAGTTTGCGGACGCAGTGCTCTCGCGCGGACAGGTTACTTGAGAAGGTCTTGCACTGATGGTATAATGTTGACCTAGTTATTGACCATATCTTGGGAGTTTTCCCATTACCATTGTTTGTTGAAATATACATTATTATGGTTGACAGTATGGTGTTTGGTTTTTCTTTTAGACATATTCACACTCTTTCAACTTGCTATCTCAACCCCCGAAAGCCGGAGGCTATCGGAAAAGAATCCCCCCCCCCCCTCATCCTAGCTTTAGTGACGGATGAGGAGGATTCTTTGAGATCAGCCGGAGGCTGAGGGGGTTGAGTTTGGTCCCTCCCTGTTACCCCACCCAGTAGCGTTCATAGTCTAGCTTTCAAGTATGGGGTTTTCAGGAGATCCGCATGCAGGTAGACTGGCTCATTTACATATAAATAGTTTCTCTTTAAAACGAGGCAAGGTTAGTGCGCAGGAGCGGAAATGCTATCTCAACCCCCTCAGCCTCCGGCTGATCTCAAAGAATCCTCCTCATCCGTCACTAAAGCTAGGATGAGGGGGGGATTTTCCCGCGCAGAATAACATGGTGTCAGTAAACAAGACTCACATCCATTTATGTAGATATTACTACACCAAGTCTAGGCTGCATTTATTCGCTCATAATGCAGATCACGATTATCATTAGAATAATGGGAGTCGCAGTGGCAAAATGTGAATATTTGTGTATATATATGCCTAATTAACACAAAAAATAATACAAAATAATTTATTTCGCCTTTAGTGCATGCGCAATTAGTACTTCATTCCATATAGAATATAGTGCCACTGAATTTATTTTTCATATTTTTAACTTGAATCAAAATAAGAAGCTCAAACTTTTTAACGGTGGTAATGGTGTAAAGTAAGTAACTTTTGTAACTGAAGAAAAATACTAAATCGTCTCCTCCTGTTTTTGATAGTGAAAAAATACCACTTGTCAGCGGTGGAGCATCTTTAAAGTTTATGACTTTATCTACATACAGTTTAATCGTGCTTTGCAAGAATCATATAGCTTATAGAGATGTCGTGTTTGGTGTCCTTGGCGGTAAGGTCAAGTGGGATAGCGTCGTGTCATCACGACTAGACCTAGAGGGTTCCCTAGACTGGAATGTCTGCTGTAGTTTTTTTTTTATTCTCCACTAGGCTTCCCTCCGAAAATACATGGTAGTATTTATGAGCGCAGTCATCGGTACCCTGACTCGTTCAAAACAAATGACATGTTGTAATACATACTATATGAGAGAGGTAAATCCCTCGCTCAGAGCTGAAATCAGACGTATTTTGTGTGAAGTGATCTTCATATAGCAGCGATTATAATGGGATGTTTTAATCAAGGTTGAACAGAATTAACCAATGTTTAAAATAGACTATAATATGCCACCAATTTTCAGTGTTTGTAGGCGAAAAAGTCGTGAAACTTAAAGAATCTCGGGTTATATTTAGTCGGACAACTTATTGAGGTCAGCACACTAGCACTTTGACTCTAATAGGAGGAGATTTAGATACAAACACGACAAGAAAATCATGCCGCACGCTTCCATCGGGTCTTCTAATGAAACAACAACATGCCCTTTTTTTAATGCAAAAGGTTCCCCTGTCGGCGGCCTCGGCAATTTTTATGCGTACTAATCGCCGATTTTCCAGTCCAGTAGGCAGTAGCCATTTTGTGTTTTCCTTGGTAATGATGCAAATGTGATAAACCAATCAGAATTATTGTTTCAAAACTTAAATAGGACGACACAAAATTGCTACTGGATTTGTATGCATAAAACATGTCGTGGCACTCTCTCATATATACTTGTAGCACAATGACGTATTTTGGCCATAATACATAGTATGTCTGTCCTCAAAAGATTCAATAAGGACATTTAACGCATAATTTAGGAACTTTAAATGATTATTAACAGACCCCTAACGACCAAATCATTCAAAAATGAAAAACCCCAATCCACATACACATGCTTTCAAATTTGTAAATTTGTGTGCTAAGCTATTCCTAATATAATTTTAGGCATAGCCTATCTGAGAGCGCAGCAGTTCTTTTAACTGTGCTAATAAAAAGAAATCCTGGTCAATAAAGGATTTCCAACGGCGAAAGAGTAATCTCCCCTGACCCATCAATCTTATCGATGTTGACATGTGTTTTGTTTTTATTGCTTATTGTGTGCACTGACTAACTCTACTGCTTGAAACCATTCAAATATTTATACATTATTAGAATCATAGCTTTGCTGAATTACTGGCATTGAGTTTATAATAAGAAAAACAATACTGAACACAGGATACTTCTACTTTCACTTTCTGCAAAAATACGTGACTGCGGCTACAAAATATACCTCAACGTCATTCTCCTTTGCAAGTAGACTGGTTCCCGCCTCAGTTACCTCCCTTGCGTACGCTTCACTAGTGAGCGGAGCGCAGCCTGGCGGAGAGTAGAGAACTAAGGGAAGGGAACCAGTCTACTTTGCAAGGCGGAAAATTCCAAAGCAACCGCTCACATAAAACGGCTTTTAGATTAAGATTCAGGGGAAAATGTAAATGTTAGATTCAGGTAAGAATAAATTGGAATGTTACTCTTTCACTTATGTTTTCATTTTGAAATTTTTCATTGTTTAACTTGTTTGTAATCACGCGAGATTTTGATTTTTTTTTAAATCGATATTGCTTTTTTTTTTTTAAATCGATATTGCTTTGCATTGTACATGTAAACTTGGTTGTCTTCCTTAGGCATCATCGGTTACCGACGTAATCAGCTAACACTGCATGCAGGTTCCGGTTTGATGCAGTTCCGAGGGTGCCCTTGGTGTCGAAAATCGAAATATGATAGGGATGTAGTATAAGTATTATTGGATTACTATGACTCCTCTTGATTCTTCAAGATTTTGTTCCCAGCCGCACTCCCAAAAATATGGTTTTTCTCTGTGCTTACTTTCAACTTGAAACTTTCCACCTGATGATATGAAATATCACTGGTATTAATAAAGAAGACCATCACTACTAGTTCTGTCAAAATTGTTACGCCATTGTATTGTACAAAGTTATTTGCCCTTGCGATTGTTACGTCGTATTTCTGTGAGCATAATGTCATATTTCTACACAAAAAAATAACAGAAATATGACGGTATGGCTGTGCACAAACTAATACTGTAACAATCAAACGATGTTTTCACTGTCAATAATGCATTCCGATTGGTCACCGGCGAGTGAAAATAAAAAATTATATTTTCACTGGAGTGAAGTATATCGCTTTTAAGTAACCTTATATTTCACTAAAATGTAATACATGGAGGATATTCCTTGTTTCTTGATGAATACCAGTTATATTTTATCGAGTGAGGTGGAAACTTTGATATTTTCACGAGTGAAAAATATCAAAGTTTCCACCTCCCGAAATGAAATATTACTTGTATTTATCAAGAAACAAGGAGTATTATATTTATTACATTTGTTTTCTCGCTTCAATTTACAGAAAAGACCACCACTACTTGTTCCGCCAAAAGTATTCCTCGTTGCCCTTGCGATTATTACTTCATATTTTTGTGAACAGAACGTTATATTTCTACACACAAAAATGTGACGTCATTTTTGTGCATAAACTAATGACGTAACAATTAAATTTATATTTTCACTTTCACTGTTAATGCTGCATTCCGATTGATCAAAAGCGAGTTAAAATATCAAAAGTGATATGTCACTTATATTTTTACATAAAACCTTATATTTCATTGCGAAAAATGTAATAAAAATGTCAACTTTGATTTGATTTTAATATTGATTCGTGTATGCATACATATAATTGCTGATTTGACAAAAGATCAATCGATATATAAGCATCATATTATAACACATCGAATCGGCTAAAAGTTATTGTATTTCGTGTAATTTCATTCTTACAAACTGTTGTGAAACATACAATGCGTGAATAGGATGCATATAAAAAGACAGACTATTCAGATAGATGGAACAAATAGTACCGAGTATGCATTAAAAGTGGCAGCGGATCAACGTCATGTTTAGAAACCTTCGTGTTATATTGGAAATTTTAGTTGCATCATGTGACCGACATCGGAGATACCCTTACAGATCGGAAGCTCCCGAGTCGTATCACGTGACCAATATCGTCATTAACCGTACAGATAGGAATAGACCATAAAGTCAAACAACTTCCCTTCGCTGTTTATTACCATACCATTGGAGAAATGTTCATGCATTAATTATCTATTATGTCTTAGATTTTTTAAAAGTTCCATATGTTCATGGTATACTATGTCTTATTCTAATGTTATTGTGTATGCCTTTAAATAACTACTCAGTTGAACAGAACATAATACCCTCGACGACAAGATCAAATTATGTCATACATGTGATAGTAAAATATCAAGATGTTTGTAAATATTACAAAAATGCAAAAAAATACATGTTTCAGGATAAAAGCAAAGCAAACCTGGATCGCATCTCTGTACCAAACAGCCATTTATTACGTTAACCAAAGCCTATACCAGGGACTGCTTTCATTTGTTTGACCAGTTTAGACTTTACAAAAGCATCATTTAAATTTAAATGAATATGACGCTTGCATATTATATCCGGCGAATATGATATATAAGGAAGCATTTCAGTTGATACCGATATACCTGTTTCAAAACTATTGAAACATTTGAGAATATAAAGAATACTTTCAAGACTAATTGTTAAATCTATGAGCATAGATTTAACCATTTGTCTCGGAAGTATTCTTCTTATCATTTTGCACTAATATGTATGCTTTGTGGATTTGTCGGAACGCAGTGGTTCAACAATTTCACTCAAAAATACAATTTAAATTGTTTATGTCTGTAGGTAAACAACAAAACTGAACGCGTCAGACACACAAGGTCAGTCATTAAAATCAAACTTGTTTCTAACCATGAAATTAGCTTAGGTCGCCACATGGAGTGAACACCAAACCTTAATTAGAAATAAAACACAGGCCTAGATCCTATTAGAATACGTATACTCATCAAAGATACACGACTTGGGTAGCGATAAGATCAGCATGAATAGTAATAACTTGTTTACTGTGATCAACTTCCTAAAGTCTTATGGGACACAATCACTACTTGCTTACATGGTTCTTATGTTATGGAACGCCAAAGCTGTCTCGTATGGAATAAAATTAAATAAAAATGAAATAAAATAATATAACAACAAATAAAAACAATACAATGGTAACACCAAAGTGGAAGAAGCAACTGATATATTGGTCAAATCAAATCAAATAAAAACAAAATCAATATAGATAAAATGATTTCATATTCTGATAACATCAAATCATATAATGATAAAACCATATGATATAATGAAAACACAAATTCATATAGTATATTTGAACCATACAAGACAGCTATGGCGCTCCATAGGTTCTGGCCTTTGGCTTATTCCTAGGGTTGATTTAAATTTCCACTCATCAATAGCACAACATTAGTTTGATTACTATGGCAATGAAAATGCAGTGTTGTATTTTAAAAGATTTCACAGTCAGTGAAGCGTAACGTTCGCTGCTCTGTATTGGTCATGGTATTGCTTTATAACCTCATTAATGTTCAGTTGTCACAGTTGGTGAACACTAAACCTAACTTACATATAAGGTGACCTTGACATATGTCAGATTAAGAACGTTCTCGTTAAAATACACGCTTGAATTATTAAAACGATCAGCCTGAATGGTTCCATTCTTCTGTTTATGAGATTGCAAATGGAGACCAGACGTAGAACAGACAGAAATCTTGCGGGACTTTGTAAGGTTCAATTTGTGGTAAAGTCTAAAACCATCTCACCAAAATACAAAATTCAAAATCAAAATCAGAAATTAACAAAAAAATATCATTGCTACTAAATTTTGTTCCTGATTAATTCTTTTTTTTATTTCAGTGATTACAAGTAAGACATATGTAGTACTGCTTTGCCTACATTTATGCCATTTTGATTATCAACAATAAGCGAAGATAGGTTGTCATACAATCGCCCTCCAGAGGGAGAAAACATACAATAAAAAAAATACCACAGGGGGCCAACTCAATGAAAATGGATGTTGTCATACATTTTTTTTGTATTTGGAGGATGGACTGATGAGTATATATGACAGTCATGTAATTTTTTTTCAAAAAATACGAGATTTGAAAAATTATTAAAAAATCGGGATATTTACTATAAAACAGAGAAAGGGACGACAGTCGCCATATTGGATTTTTTACCCCCACCTCGATTAAAGTTAATTTTTTCACAATAGTATACCTTTTTTCCTAGAGTCATAATCACGCATCAGTCCTTCGATAATCCATAATCACACACAAACCATGCAAAAGCATATAAACGATGTCTATATAGTCAAACGCAATATTTTAATCCAAAATTACCGGCGCTTTCTGACTTGTGACATCGAAAGCAACGTCCTAGTGAAGAGCGATTAGAGTGACTTCCCCTGCAGTGTAATTCAATCGGTTTAATCAGAGATATTCCGATACGTTTGTTTTCGCGGAAAATTTGAATATTAAAACGTATCGGAATATCTCTGACTAAACCCATTGAATGACATTGCAGGGGAAGTCACTCTAATCGCTCTTCACTAGGACGTTGCTTTCGATGTCACAAGTCAGAAAGCGCCGGTAATTTTGGATTAAAATATTGCGTTTGACTACATAGACATCGTTTATATGCTTTTGCATGGTTTGTGTGTGATTATGGATTATCGGAGGACTGATGCGTGATTATGACTCTAGGAAAAAAGGTATACTATTGTGAAAAAATTAACTTTAATCGAGGTGGGGGTAAAAAATCCAATATGGCGACTGTCGTCCCTTTCTCTGTTTTATAGTAAATATCCCGATTTTTTAATAATTTTTCAAATCTCGTATTTTTTGAAAAAAATCACATGACTGTCATATATACTCATCAGTCCATCCTCCAAATACAAAAAAAATGTATGACAACATCCATTTTCATTGAGTTGGCCCCCTGTGGTATAAACGTCTACAAATTCGTTGGGTTTTTTTTTTTTGGGGGGGGGGGGGGGGTTCTTTTTACAATTTTCGGTTTTTTTATTTATTTTTGGTTTCAAATTTGTAAAAGAAGCGTCATTCGTATTGATTTTACTGAAAATAAATCGGTCTTCAATATCATTTTGCGATTAGAATCATTTCACCAGTTGATAATTATATCCAGATTTGTTGGGAAAATATGTTAGTTTTAATTCAAATGCTTCATACAGGGGTCACAAGCGCCTTGGTATTCAGGTAAATGTAATAATAAAATGGTGTTCTTTATCTGTAGTGCGTTCTTTTTAACTCTCATTGTTAGCGTTCACCTGAGCGGACTATTTCAAGCTGAAAGCCGTATCCAGACTTCACATACTATGAACAAAAAAAAAACATTGTTAACTCACAAATTATAAAGTTAATAAAATATGGATTTCTATAAAAGTAGATAGTGTCCTGATTTGATTGTATGTCGTAAGAATACCCATAGCCATATATGATAGCCCGAGGTTAGGAATAACCCGATAACAAATCTATCCGGAAAGTGTATAATAATACATAGATGTTCCGGACACGGACCGGATACTGGCATATGTGTTGTGTCTGTTCGGTATCCCCCATCATGATTAAGCAAAAACATTGACAAAGTACGTCTCGTTGTATTCATCGTATTTATTGTTGTCGAAAGTTTAAAGGTCAAGGACAGATGTGATGTTATTATGTTGCAATAACAGCCGCCAGCTCGTTGACTTGGAAAAGATAAAGCCTTCTTTATAAAGCCAAACAATTGGCAATTACACAGGTATATCGATTAATTAATGGAGACAACAATATGTAAATGTAGGATAAATAGTGCATATAGACAATTGAAGAACAATGTCAACACTCGCTATCCGGGAATGGATCTGTACATACCAATGTAGAGAAAACGTGGCCAGTGTGCTAAAATATAAACTGTAGTACTCTGGCAAGGGTTAAAAAAGACAAAAGTGACGAACAACAACCTCTTTTCTGACCAAACCCAAAACATACAGCTCATATTTAAAAACATTGGCCATGTATACTTTAATCTTACAACATTTATAAAAAGATAGCATGTTTAAGCCTAACGATGCCAACACAGCATTTTAAGCAATATTTCGCATTGGAAGCAGGTCGGTTGAATTGGCAGTCTTGCTGAAGTTTTAAAAAGTGTCTGTTAATTTGAATAAACATAACTTTTGTTACCTTCATGAAAATAATATAAAATCTACATTGTTATATAATCCACATCAAATCAAAATCAATAATTCATTGACATTAGGCTTTACAGCCCATCTCTACAAACAAATACTGTTTAATATACAAAGCAGACGTTGTACTAAAGCAGTGCAAAGTAGGCAGGCTATACTTACACACATATATATAAATAGTATAATTAGAGAATAGACATATTTAACTTTCATATTGATATACTTAAAGATGTTACACCGCTGGCAATTGCCATTTTTTCTCTATCTAAATAGGAGATTGCGAATTGGTGTCTTCTTCAGTCACAAAAGTTACTTACTTTACCCCATAACTACCGTTGGAAAGTTTGAGCTTCAAATTTTACTTCGATATTAAAAAATAATGAATTGCACCCCGAAAAACCCCATTGTACTAAATCCTATATGTTATGAGGTACTGATTGAGCATGCATCAAAGGCAAAATATACTATTTTGTATTGTTTTTGTGTTATTTAGACATACATAAGACACGAATTATTGTTTCAATAACGAGTATCGGTTACATGTATGTTCTGTCGGCGACGGAGCGTCTTTAACACAGAGATTTTTTTCCAAATGTGTGGAGCTTAGATTTTTTTTCTTTGTTTAAGAGAGTGTTTTGATTGAGAAATTGGACATAAAATATAAAATGGTGTTCATCTTAAACATCATCAGAGTTACAAAGAAAAGCCCATTCCTAACAAAATTTCTGTATTTTCCTGTATCAACATGCAGTGTATATGCTGATACTCTTAATCTAGTTAAATCAGTTCTATTACGCTTGTGATATAATAACACACGTAATATTGTCATGTTTAATCACCAATATCGGTAGTAAATGCATACATATCTTGAAGATAATTGTCAACAAGTGGTTGCTTAGTATATCCCAAATCTACAGAGATATCCCAATTTGGTTTAACCATCAAAAGATAGTCACAACAGGCAAACAAATAATATAATTTTCTATATATTGACTGCTCAGCAGCAGGAGATGTGACTAATGGTTCTTGTCTAGGAGTCAAAGTCCAGTTCCTCACAAACAGTCATCCAAGCAGCAGAAGTAATTCTTTTACAGTCAGAATGAAAAAAGGAAGTATCATGCTGTTACAGAAAGGATCTGCTTTCAATATTCTCAAAAATCCAGAAGAAATGACTTAAAATGCTGATTTACTGCATAGTTGTTAGCTTTCGCTGATGTAACATTTCACGATTTACCTCTTGTGGAACTTATTCTCGTGGTTTAATTTTCGCGAATAGTCTTTTTAACCTTTGAAAATGCCATTCTCAAGACTGGCTATAATAAATTTTGCGAGGTATTAAATATCGAGAATTTGGATAGATCCGCTTATTCTCGTCAATATAAGCAATGCACTTGTTTGAACTTATGTCACCGTCTTATACCTGGATAACATATGCAGAAATTCCCAATACACGATTTAACAAGACATTGTGGGAAACATTGATATCTACAAGATTCTGTTATAATGAATAAGGAATAAGTTCATTTATGGATAAGAACGAAGGCATCATTCGTTTATGGTTTGTCAGTCATCCATATTATTGCCTCTAAGCAACTACCGTATGGTTAGCTTTGTATTCTAACTGAGTCATGGTTCCGCTCCTTCTTCCGGCTGACACTCCCTTAGATGGTCACGGTCTAAAGGCATTCGGTACAGTTAAGTGAATAATTATATGCATAGATGTGCTATGGTCATTGATTCCAAGACAATATGGAAAACATGACAAAAGCAAACATTGGCATTCAGATATCATCATTCAGATATATACATACAAATACCAGCATTAATTATTTGGTATGAAATTATTTATAACCTATTTATCTTTAAAATCTGGACCCTTAATTATTCGATTCGAGTGTCAGCGTCATTTAAACAGAACTTGTGATACTCCCTAGAACATATCTTTTTCAAATATAACACACTGTAGTTTCACTTTCAAAAAGTATAGTTTCACCTTCAGATAATATAGTTTTACTTTTAAATAATAAATTTTCACCTTCAAATATTATAGTAATATCTTTAAATATCACAAAATAGTTTTAGTTATTCACGTTGTCACACGTTCCTTGTTCTTTCAAAGCTGAAATATTGTCCCTTTGGCTTCATTTACTTACCTTATTTACAAGTGAAACGCTATTTTAAAATGACATATTTGTACTACATTGTATATCATCATAAAGTATTTAACGATTAAAAGCCAATACTTTTAACGAGGATATATTTGCAATATCCACCGTGTGATCATTTTTGCTCAACATTCATACATACATGTACTAGTTTACAATCATATGACTCAATCATTGACAAAAAAGTTATTTTTTATCGTTTAGTTTTGTTTGCAGTGATATTTTTAGTGGTAACATTAACGACGTGAAGTTAGCGCCATATTCGGGTTTCGGGATTCAAATAACGAATCCGGTGCCAGTATCTTTTTCGTTATTCAGTAAAACGTAAATAGACATCATTTTAACACTTGAAAGCCGAAAACACCTCCTTACATCGTATTTCGTTGTTCAGTTTGAATAACGAATCCGGTGCCAATACCTTATTTAAGAAATATATTTTTATTTTTGTTGAGGTTATGAGGGTATAATGATAAAGGAGCCCGTGTAAAATTTATGTAACCCCGGCTGCCGTGGTTACATAAATTTTACACGGGCTCCATTATCACTATACCCTCATAACCTCAACAAAATAAATATCTATTCCTTCTATTTACAGTTTTTCACGTAAATGAATATTAATCATTCTCGCGACAGTTGCATAGTTTTTATTAAAATACACATATTTTGTTCTCTTCCGTCATCGTCAACGAACTTGATTGAACAGCTGATCGGAATAGAGTCATTCATATGTCCCCACCAAAAGTGGGGTCATGACCCTATGTTGCTACGCCAGCGACTATTCCTGTAAAAATAGAATCGCCGCACGTGATGTACTATCATTATACACTGGTAATGATAATACTAGAAAGCATGGTTATTGAGTACAGTGCAAACTGTAAATATTTGTTATTCAGTAAAATGTCTATATGCGTTTTATTGATTAACGAATAAGGTGCTGGTACCGGATTCGTTATTCAAATCCTGATACTCGAATACGGTGCTGGCACTAAATTCGTTATTCAAACTCAAAACAATTGATCGATGTTTTGTTTTGAGGTTGTGAAATTATGTTTTCGATCTGTTTTTTTATGTTTTGAATAACGAATAAGGTGCTGGTACCGGATTCGTTATTCGAAGGCAGATTAATCTCTCCACCCTAACATGTACTGCCGTGATCAGCACTGCTCCTTTTTGACCTATTTGAAAAAAATATCGTGATGCTTCCTCCGGTGTTCACTGTTACTGCTTCATTGAAATATCGGTAAAGCTGAGGAACGATAACAATTATAGTTATCACGACTAGAAATATTGTATGTTATTCTCTACAGTTCCATTGTTGGCGAGTGTGGTTTGTGACCTAGATATGTACGTTAGAGGTCGTGACTTACATTTGATTTAGAATGTTTAATCATTGTTAAAAGTTCCAACGGAGTAACTATTAATCAGATATTAATTTTTGTTATTTTTATCATATTTAACAGATGGTCAATTAAAAAACAGCACAGGTTTTCGGTAGCAATAATGCTTAACAAAGTTTTGAAGTACTCTTGTCTTTCATAATATTGAATGTAATTTTACGCTATACAGTTACATGTACACAAGTAGAATAATTCACGTTTCATAGAATAAACCAAACTTCACCCCAAAATGTTTCCATAGTGATAGTATTAATCTTTTAATATCGTTAGTTCACCCTATACCGGAAACGACACAATGCCCCAGTCGTCCTCTGGTATCAGATATTTATGTCCATTTACCTGGCTAAATCAACTGTGCGGCTATTGTTCTAGAAATAATTAACTGGCGCTGATTTATTTTTTTACCTTAGCAAAACGTGTCTAGAAAACACATTTTTGATGAACTCAAAAAAAACTTGTTTTTAATCTCAAAGTTACCTCATGGGAAAGAAAGCAACCAGAGACAACGATTTATTACAAACCAATCAGAAAAAAGTACATCACTGTTTATCGGGATTTAGATGAATCACGTGATTCGATATATGTATGTATATATATATCTGTATGTATGAGTCTGTCTTTAGCGTCCTGTCAGATTTTCTGAGAACAAATGTACACTATTGTTCGCCATAAGTGCATGTAACAATTCAACACGCTGTAGTCCAACATCTCGATCGATAGCCACAATGTTATGTTAGAAATTCCGATCGATATCCCTTCAATCGATATGGTCGTATAAAGCTGTATCGGGTATATACCAGTTTAAATTTGTCGTGCTTCAGGAGTGATAGCCAGTGCAGAGACGGATGGGATATCTCACATGTGCTTTTATGACGGCAATGGATGTATACAAATACCAATTAAAGGAAATGACAGCATGAGCTAAAATGTAAGTATCTTCTTTAATAAACCTCTGTTAATTCTTTCTGTGTTTTAAATTTGAACTTAATATATATTGTCATATATTCTGGAATCTTCACTGGTATGTCTTTTGATCTTGGTAAACACTGGATTATGCTAGAAATCTGTCCATCAGGAATTCACTTCGATTTCTCCCTTTTGCTCTTCATAAGAAATTTTGAAATCTTAAATTAATCTGTTTAGATTTAATAATTTATTTTTTCTTTTGTTGTTAACACGACTTATCATTCGGGAATATGGGAAATTAACTTATCATTGACATGCTTTCTTGGGAAAATTATACAAAATAATCTTCATTAGTTGAATAAGACATGGTTCAAAAGGCAAATTTTGTTTATTTGTCGGTAATTAGACTACCAAACACTACTTTATTACTTTTCTAAGCTACATTGACAAATAACGAAACAGTTCAGAAATCCTCGAAATGAATGTTATTCTTGATTGTTGAGTTCGTACAGAAAGCTGTCGAATTATACGGTTAGTTTAGAGTGAACATAAACGTAAGATGAAACAGAGTTACCATTCAAATGGTGTTCAAATGAATATTTCATTTGCTTTATTGATAGAATTGTAAAAATGACTTGCCTGCTCCATTTACTTCTCACTTAAACTTATGTTAAACGCGTTCTCTGTTCGAATGTCATTAAACTTAACCTTGTCGTTTCATTTGGGATTTCAATATGTCGTATTAGAACTGTCAGAATAGCTATCGTCATTCATTTTTTATAACTACTGCCCTATATACCGTGATGTGTGAAAAAAACAAATGTTCTTGAAAAAAAAAATTTGATATTATTTTTCTTCTGCTGTGACTAGAGTTTAGTAATCAAACCTTTATCAACAGTTTCAATTCAAATCGTAACTAACATTATATATCGTTTGACGAGCGTGTCTTGTTTTATCAAGAGTTAAATTGCAATTACATGGTCAACAACATGTGTGTCAGACCGATAAGGATAGAGGATGCCATATTAATGAAGAGCAATTGACCCAGAATCGATCTGTAAAACTGGAAAGATCTCAATAGGAAAACATATGAAAGATTACTGTTAAATGTGTAAAGAAATAACTAAGTGTTCCAAAAGAGGTAGGGTTTGATTCATCGGCGACGTACGCCGGACAAAGCTGGGGTGTAAGCAATCTAAAAACAAAGTGTTTCTAAAGATATTACTACGTCTATCTACGTACATTATGCGTGTAACACTTTCAAGTTTAATTTCTGCTTAAAATGAAGACTATACATGTATACCAGGTATCGTTAGTCCTTTTTTCTATAGACTTTTCTTACCGAGAGAAAGAAACTATCCATATCGGATCGTGATGTACGTTTCAAAGACAGATTTGAAGAAGACATTGTTCATATTTCAAAATCTGTATTTAAAATTTTATCTACGTATTTTTCAAAACAGAAGCGTTTTAACACGAAAGTCGACTATGTATTAGTATTCCAAAAACTGAGTTTTTAAATATTCCACGCAAGAAATTATCTGCACTAAATGTTCTGAATACGTAAAAAGCATTAAAGTATATTGTACTTTAACAAAGAACGTCAATAACCTTTTAATATATATGAATCTTATTGTATATGCATGGATGATGGCATCAAAACATGTTATCATTAGTTGTTAGGAAGAACAACACGTGATTCAATTTTTTTATAAACCTAAATATGTGATGGATGCTACTGCAGATGGTCGCAATCGCTTACATAACTTCAGATTCGATTTTTACAAATTGTTATTTCAGGAGGGACTCGAATTAAAATCGAATTCAAATAGTTCGCAAATATTTGTAAAAAAGTAATATGAATACATGTTTGTCAGTGAAGCCGATAATCACGGAATCATTTGATAGTACCGTATCCATACGCGAAAATAAACCGGTTTACGGCAGTTACTGAGTGGTGAAATGGAGAAGTGTTAATATCCTCAATGTGAAATGTATATTCGAAATGCGATTACACATGTGGTCATGTAGTAATAGATCCTTCTGAATAGTGCGTTGACTCGATGTATTGTAATCAAACATTGCCGGTTTACTATCTGCCTCGGGTCGATTGTATGAAGATATTTACATCAGCAGCCATTTAAAATATAGCCCTTTCCTTGACCGCTGGCAGACTTTAAAACTAAATCAAAAGGTACTGTTAGACAATTTCTTTTCGCATATAAAATATCACGAGTGTTCGTTGTATTCGACATAACATTCGCGATCAAAGGCTCTAAATGATTACCGTGCATTCATAAATATCTTATTATATTTATATAATACTATTTATTAATTATTCCTGTAAAACCCAATCATATAACCTAATCTAGACCGATAATCCTAATAAATCTGTGATTTATACTAATGGGAGACCTAATACCTGAACGGGAAATGATTCCACATCACGCACTATCGACATACCATGCATTATATATGTCTGGCGATCGGAGATATGATAGATACCCTACATATACCTCCAGTTCAGGTCATGATCATACAACCAATGAGAATCGATTAAGGTTAATGGGTAGTGTGAATGCGGTTTGTGAAGTACTGACCTGTAGATTTCTACTTTCCACAAGAAGCTCAGCGTAAAACGATGATAATAGAAATCTGGAAACTTGTCTCAAATGTTAATTTTAAGATGTTAGAGAAACAACAGTAGACAAACGACTACTGTAGGCATAATATCAAACAGTGTCCTACTTGTGCTAATGAAGCACTAATGTATCGTTTCCTAGATAATGGTCAAAACCCAGACGATTTTCTCAAACTTCACTAAGTATAGTAATATAGCATTCATAGAAACAGTTTTACCGAAACTCATTCGTTTAGCTTTTATTTTAATATACTTTCAATTTTAAAATTTGCTTATTTGATGATAGTATGTATTTTTTTATAAAAGTGCTATTGGCCTAGGCCTGTTTAGTTTCGTCATGTTTTTACAAAATATATGGAAACCATGAAATCTCCATATATCCGTAGCCTCTCAAGGGTGGCGAAGATGTGTTTATATCTTAAAAGAAACGTTGCGTTTAATAGACAAACGGTACAGATACATGTACCCCTATTTCCCACAAATGGTGCAATGTGTCCTATCTGTCTCCCTATGTTTTTAAAATGACTTTGGTAGTGGCTATCAAACAATGATTTTGAAAATTTAAACCAATCGGGTTTCGCAAATGACAAATCTGCATTTGTTGGGGACAGACATTATTGCTTTGCTTTGATTTAGTTTCTGTGTTTTAGAGAGCGCAGCGAACTCTTGTATTAGAGGTATCTTGGTAACGTTAATCTATGTAAATCATCCATATATGTAGAGTTGGAAAACTTTCTCGTAAACAGGAAACGGAAATCACAACAAGATCCAGCGTTGCGCAAGACAGTATGCGAAATCACACTCTCGCGTGATTACAAACAAGTTATACTTTAAAAAATTCGAAAAGAAAACATTAGTGGAAGATAAACCTTCCAATTTATACCTACCAGAATCTTACATTTACGATTTTTGTTGAATCCTAACTTAAAGGCCGTTTTACGTGACGATTTGCTTCGGAATTTTCCGTCTGGTAACGGAGAATGACGTTGAGATATATTTTGTAGCTACAGTTATGTAATTTTGCACAAAGTGAACCTAGAAGTATTTTTTTCTTAATATTGTTTTTCTTGTTATAAACTCACTGCCAGAAATTCAGTTAGTCTATGATTCTAATACACTTTTTTTCTAGAAGTACAATAAGTCAATGGACACAACAAGCAATAAGAA
Organism: Argopecten irradians; assembly: GCF_041381155.1. NCBI lineage: Eukaryota > Metazoa > Mollusca > Bivalvia > Pectinida > Pectinidae > Argopecten > Argopecten irradians. The sequence continues at coordinate 13,133,577 of NC_091140.1, read as the reverse complement.
CAAATCAATAGCCAGGTAAGGGGGATAATTATGTCACCGTTAAAAATTCGTTATTTGTTAACTAATTGATAACAGTTAAAAACTAACAAACAAATGATTGGATTAACTGCTGCGTTCTCAGATAGGCTTGCCTAAAATTATATTAAAACCCTTTTCAGGTCTAAACAGAACAACCTTTGGACATGATCTTTCAAGATTTTTTAAAATGTTTTTCTTTTTGTAAACAAATTATGTCATGCTAGTCTTAGTCATCATTTAAAAAGCAAAACAAACATTTCCTAGTTAGTGATCCATGTTACATACGCTGAGTCGCACTATCAATGTGTGCCTTGAGTAGCTTATGAACGATGTTTTTTCATTTCAACGTATATTCGATAGTGTGGGATGTTGAGAATGCCCACAGGGTGCTTAGAGGGATGGCCATAATATAACATAAATGAACCTTCTCGTAAACCACTTTAGATGAAACTGAGTAGTATTGCGCGTGTATTATACAACCTTTTCACTTGTACCGCCCTCAACAATAGGAAAACTTCAAATTAGGGTAATCAGCTATTCAGAAGTGGTCAATTAAAAACGCAACATTGATCACGATACTGCTTTGCCTGATCACGGTTACCTTGGCGCTTACAAACTAATCAATATAAACAATACATTTAATACTGTGAATTCGAATCATTTCATTGATTCGTACGAACAATTTTAACAGTCTGATCGGGAGTTTCTCTATTGTATATAACAATACAATGTCCTATGCCCATACAGTAACAATCAATTGTCTTTATTGGCATGATTTAATTTGCCGATGTTTATTTGTAAAACCCTTTGACCTGGTACAGTAATGGCTAATCAATAAAAGCATATTTGTATTGGAGACGTGTATTGGTAAGGTGAATGAAACAATGGGCGACCTCCCTATTTGCGCTTCCAGCTCACTGTGTCAATGTTTTCATGGTTGCTGGAGCTGGACGAATACGGCATGTTTTGGTTGATTCATGTTTGTAGAGCAGGATACGGTTACCCGGGCTAGGGAAAGATAAAATCTCTGTATTAAGATTACACAACAATATATAGATATGTCACGTATTAAAACAGGAACCCGGGTTGTCATGAACAGGGATAGGTCCTTATTTGTTGATAATAATGGTCAAAATCCAGAAAATTGATCACAGCACCTATACATGTTTATAATTCAGAACATCTCTTTCGAAATATAATTACATATTTCTTCTACGTCTTTTAGTTCATATTCTTGTTTTCCATCAGGTAGTCATGTTATAGATTATGTAAATCTATTTTGTGTCATTGCTGACATTATCTTTAAGCTTACATGTCAGCTGTAAATACAGCCCAAATACTCATCAAAAGTTAGCATCGAGACATTTCAAAATTTATTTGACACTTAGAAGTTTTATGTACAATGGCGTCTAGACGCTTTAGTCAAATAGTGCAGTATTTATGTGATAATATCAGAAAATAATTGATTCAATTTTCATAATAAACGATATCAGTAATATGAGATATTGACATTGAAGTCGATTGCATGCTTATTTGCACAGGGGTTTAAAATAGATAACATCCATATATTGACGATAGTGTAACATGAAATAAAGTTAATTATAATGAATATATCATTGTGATATATAGACAATTTCACACAATTATCTATCATTATTGAAACACTGTGCATTGCAGTTGAGTCCATAGTATCAAATCAATAAATTGATTCCCTGAATTATTAATTTTCAAAGTAGGTTTGCTTAATGAGGATATCTGTAATGGCGCATAAATTGCTCAGACAGGTGCGTGATTATTGGTTATTATACCCGTTCTATTATTGGTTACTGCAATTACTATTTTTATTTTTATCAGTTTTATTTTGGGAATGAAAATACTGTTTCAAATTTATAGCTTAAATAAAATGTAAACAACTGCTTGTTAGTTTTAAATCTGTTCTTGATAAGAGTGCTTTGGCTTACAAGCTGACATGTAATATGACAAAAAATACTGTTAACAAACGCATTTCCAAGTGAAATTAGATTTTATGTGTTTCGCGGCGGCAAATATCTTTCGCGAAATATTTTACAACTGAATAGAGATTTTCTTCAAACTATAAATCGTGAAATTACACCCTCGTTGCAAAATTGAAAAAGAAAAATCGCAAATAAGATATGTTTTATATAAATGTGTATATTATCACATTATTTTTAAACCGTAAATAATGAAACTACATCATAGTGAAAAAATAGGTATGGAAACGCAAAGTTACGTCGTCGTGAAGACAAAGGTTATAATAACTACTATCTAATCATTTTAGTGTTAATGTAATCGTCATAGAAATTACCTAAATATATATTGTAAGACCAGGCCATATAGATATACTGAGGAATGGAATACAAAAAAAGTAGCAAATGAATTAGATGGACAATGTTTCTTCTTAATTTCATTTCAACAGTATTACAATGTATCATTATTCAATTCAAGGGAGTTCTACAGTGGTCCGGTCACCATAAAGTAACTATCTTTAATTTGTTGTTTTACTGATTATTTCCTTCTTGTCGTCAAATTACAATTTTATTGAACTAAACACATAGCAACCCCTAAAGAAAAAAAACTACTCCAAAAATGACGTCATAAATGATTCACGATATTGATTTTCAGCCACAGAATTCTACATTATGTCGATTCGCTGATATACGTGCTCTGTATGAAACAATAGCTATACCCCCACACGAACTTGATATGAAGGACAGGTCTATGGTAAGAGCAAATATTGCGATAATTAAACATAAAATTGCTTAATAAATACAAGGACTTCCTTATCTCCTTAGAAATGCATTTTTTAATTACGTTAGCGATTGGCTCCTTCCGATTATAAAAGCAGAACATGTTGCATGCCACAGATCACAATTTCATAGGTCCAAATTAAACTCCCATGGATGTACCGTGAAGTGTGATTACGCCTACTTACATGTATCTAAACATATAACATGTGTTACTTCATCAGATGTTACCATCTCCTACACGGAATTACCATTCGCTGTTTGTAGACAAGGGAAGAATACCTCTGTCTCAAACACATTTTGTCACTCTTTTAATCACTCATTGATATTCTTTCTATCCTATTTATTATTATTTATTATATTGATATCCTTGTAGTCAAAGCTGCCATGACTAACGACTCTGTATACAAACCACCTGCTTAATAAAACCACTTTCTCCTGGTCTCGAATGACAATTTCAACATAATAATTTGTAGTGTGTGTGAAGATAAATGGCCTATAAGACTTCATTGTTATATGGACAGACTTGGCTATATTTTGTTCATTTTTAAATTCTTTATATTACTAAAATAGCTTTACCCCCACACAACAATTTCAACCTACATAGCTCTGTATATAATATCATTAGGCTATAAGGATATAAAATTATCATTTGCTCTGTATATAATATCATTAGGTTATAAGGATAATTTTATATCCGTATTGCCAAATGATATTATATTGGATGGTCTTTATACACAGGTATGACTGTATCTTTGTGTTCTTAAATTTTTATGGCCTTGCTTTGATATTATTATTAATGATATTCTCTCTATGTGCCATGCTTTAATCCTTTCCTTTGAACATTTCTAGGCCACACACAAAAGTGTACTAAGGTTTCGATACTATGGTATCTTTTGCTATGGTATGATTCAAGTGTTTTGGGAAGCCAAATCTTTTGTTCGTGGGCTATTTTTAGATATCCACATGTTTAGCTACACGAGCACATTAATGTTAAACAAACTATTCTGTAAATATAAACTAGGTCAGTCAATTATGAAACTTATCGCTGGCTTTTCATAAC